>NC_045806.1:35964308-36272426 GCF_009873245.2 Balaenoptera musculus | reverse complement strand
CTAAGCTCTACCAACCACCAGTCCCTCCCATCAGGAAGCTTGCACAAGCCTCTTAGATAGCCTCATCTACCAGAGGGCAGACAGCAGAAGCAAGAAGAACTAAAATCCTGCAGCCTGCAGAACAAAAACCACAATCACAGAAACTCAGACAAAATGAAAAGGCAAAGGATTATGTCCCAGATGAAGGAACAAAACCCCAGAAAAACAACCAAATGAAGTAGAGATAGGTAACCTTCCAGAAAAAGAATTCAGAATAATGATAGTGAAGATGATCCAGGATCTCGGGAAAAGAATGGAGGCAAAGATTGAGAAGATGCAAGAAATGTTTAACAAAGACCTAGAAGAACTAAAGAGCAAACAAACAGAGATGAACAATACAATAACTAAAATGAAAAATACACTAGAAGGAATCAATAGTAGAATAACTGAGGCAGAAGAATGGATAAGTGACCTGGAAGACAGAATGGTGGAAATCACTGCCGCAGAACAGAACAAAGAAAAAAAAAAGAAAAAAAATGAAGACAGACTAAGAGACTTCTGGGACAACATGAAACACACCAACATTCACATTATAGGGGTCCCAAAAGGAGAAGAGAGAGAGAAAGGACCTGAGAAAATATTTGAAGACATAATAGCTGAAAACTTCCCTAACATGGGAAAGGAAACAGTCAACCAAGTCCAGGAAGCACAGAGAGTCCCAGGCAGGATAAACCAAAGGAGGAACATGCCGAGACACACAGTAATCAGATTGACAAAAATTAAAGACAAAGAAAAAATATTAAAAGCAACAAGAGAAAAAAGACAAATAACATACAACGGAACTCCCATAAGGTTATCAGCTCATTTCTCAGCAGAAACTCTGCAAGTCAGAAGGAAGTGGCATGATATATTTAAAGTGATGAAAGGGAAGAACCTACAACCAAAAATACTCTACCCAGCAAGGCCCTCATTCAGATTTGATGGAGAAATCAAAAGCTTTACAGAAAAGCAAAAGCTAAGAGAATTCAGCACCACCAGACCAGCTTTGCAACCAATGCTAAAGGGACTCCTCTAGGCGTGAAAGAGACTAGCAACTTAAAAAAAAAATTGGGAACAGCAAAACCAAAACCTACAATAGATACACACACACAAAAGAAAAAGCAACCCAAACACAACACTAAAGATGGTCATCAAACCACAAGAGAAGAGAATAAAAGAGGAAGGGAAGAAAAAAGACCTACAAAAACAAACCCCAAACAATTAAGAAAATGGCAATAGGAATATCGATAATCACCTTAAATGTAAATAGATTAAATGTGCCAACCAAAAGACACAGAATGGCTGAGTAGATACAAAAACAAGACTGTATATATGCTGTCTACAAGAGATCCAACTCAGACCTAGGGACACATACGGACTGAAAGTGAGGGGATGGAAGAAGGTATTCCACACAAATGGAAATCAAAAGAAAGCTGGAGTAGCAATACTCATATCAGACAAAATAGACTTTAAAATAAAGACTGTTATAAGAGACAATGAAGGACACTACATAATGATCAAGGGATCAATCCAAGAAGAAGATATATGGGTGCACCCAACATAGGAGCACCTCAATATATAAGGCAAATACTAACAGCCATAAAGGGAAAAATCGACAGTAACATAATAATAGTGGGGGACTTTAACACCCCACTTTCATCAATGGACAGATCATCCAGACAGAAAATCAATAAGGTAACACATGTCTGAAATGACACAATAGACCAGATGAACTTAATTGATATTTATAGAGCATTCCAACCAAAAGTAGCAGAATACACATTCTTCTCAAGTGCACAGGGAACATTCTCCAGGATTGACCACATCCTGGGCCACAAGGTGAGCCTTGGTAAATTTAAGAAAATTGAAATCATATCAAGCATCTTTTCCGTTCACAACACTATGAGATTAGAAATAAACTACACAAGGGACTTCCCTGGTGGTGCACTGGTTAAGAATCTGCCTGCCAATGCAGGGGACACGGGTTCAACCCCTGGTCTGGGAAGATCTCACATGCTGCGGAGCAACTAAGCCCATGCGCCACAACTACTGAGCCTGTGCTCTAGAGCCCATGAGCCACAACTACTGAGCCTATGAGCCACAACTACTAAAGCCCGCATGCCTAGACCCCATGCTCCACAACAAGAGAAGCCACCACAATGAGAAGACCGCACACCACAATGAAGAGCAGTCCCCACTTGCCACAACTAGAGAAAGCCTGTGCGCAGCAACAAAGACCCAATGCAGCCAAAAATAAATAAATAATAAATAAAATTTTTTTTAAAAAAGAAATAAACTACAAGAAAAAAACTATAAAAAAATGAACACGTGTAGGATAAACAATATGCTATTAAACAACCAATGGATCACTGAAGAAATCAAAAAAATACCTAGAGACAAATGAAAACGAAAGCACAATGATCCAAAACCTATGGGATGCAGCAAAAGCAGTTCTAAGAGGCAAGTTTATAGCAATAAAATCTTACCTCAGGAAACAAGAAAAGTCTCAAATAAACAACCTAACCTTACACCTAAAGCAACTAGAGAAAGAAGAACAAACAAAACTCAAAGTTAGTAGAAGGAAAGAAATCATAAAGATCAGAGCAGAAATAATTAAATAGAGACAAAGAAAACAATAACAAAGATCAATGAAACTAAAAGCTGGTTCTTTGAAAAGATAAACAAAACTGATAAACCTTAAGCCATGGACTTCGCTGGTGGCACAGTGATTAAGAATCCGCCTGCCAATGCAGGGGACACAGGTTCGAGCTCTGGTCCGGGAAGATCCCAGTTGTCGTGGAGCAACTAAGCCCATGCGCCACAACTACTGAGACTGCACTCTAGAGCCCACGAGCCACAACTACTGAGCCCACATGCCACAACTACTGAAGCCATGTGCCTAAGAGCCCGTGCTCCGCAACAAGAGAGGCCACCGCAATGAGAAGCCCGCGCACTGCAACGAAGAGTAGCCCCCGCTCGCCACAACTAGAGAAAGCCTGCACACAGCAATGAAGACCCAATGCAGCCAAAAAAAAACCTTTAGCCATACTCATCAAGAAAGGGAGAGGACTCAAATCAATAAAATTAGAAATGAAAAAGGAGAAGTTACAACTGACAACACAGAAATACAAAAGATCATAAGAGACTACTACAAGCAACTATATGCCAATAAAATGGACAACTTGGAAGAAAAGGACAAATTCTTAGAAAGGTACAGTCTCCAAAGACTGAACCAGGAAGAAATAGAATATATGAACAGACCAATCACAAGCACTGAAGTTGAAACTGTGATTAAAAATCTTCCAACAAACAAAAGCCCAGGACCTGGTGGTTTCATAGGCAAATTCTATCAAACATTTAGAGAAGAGCTAACACCTATCCTTCTGAAACTGTTCCAAAAAATTGCAGAGGAAGGAAAACTCCCAAACCCATTCTATGAGGCTACCATAACCCTGATACCAAATCCAGACAAAAATACCATAGAAAAAGAAAACTACAGGCCAATATCACTGATGAACATAGATGCAAAAATCCTCAACAAAATACTAGCAATCCAAATCCAACAGTACATTAAAAGGATCATACACCATAATCAAGTGGGATTTATCCCAGGGATGCAATGATTTTTCAATATTGGCAAGTCAATCAGTGTGATACACCACATCAACAAACTGAAGAAAAAAAACCATATGATCTTCTCAATAGATGCAGAAAAAGCTCTTGTCAGCACCCATTTATGATAAAAACTCTCCAGAAAGTGGGCATAGAGGAAACATACCTCAACATAATAAAGGCCATATACAACAAACCTACAGCTAACATCATACTCAATGGTGAAAACTGAAAACATTTCCTCTAAGATCAGGAACAAGACAAGGATGTCCACCCACTCTCGCCACTTTCAACATAGTTCTGGAAGTCCTAGCTACAGCAATCAGAGAAGAAAAAGAAATAAAAGGAATCCAAATTGGAAAAGAAGTAAAACTGTCACTGTTTGCAGATGACATGATACTATACATAGAAAGTCCTACGGACGCTACCAGAAAACTACTAGAGCTCATCAATGAATTTGGTAAAGTTGCAGGTTACAAAATTAATACAAAGAAATCTGTTGCATTTCTATACACTAACAATGAAAGATCAGAAGGAGAAATTAAGGAAACAATCCCATTTACCATTGCAACAAAAAGAATAAAATGCCTAGGAATAAACCTATCTAAGGAGACAAAACCTGTACTTTAAAAAACTATAAGACACTGATGAAAGAAATCAAAGAAGACACAAACAAATGGAAAGATATACCATGTTCGTGGATTGGAAGAATCAATACTGTCAAAATGACTATACTACCCAAGGCAATCTACAGCTTCAATGCAAACCCTATCAAACTACCAATGGCATTTTTCACAGAACTGGTACAAAAAGTCTTAAAATTTGTATGGAGACACAAAAGACCCTGAATAACCAAAGCAATCTTGAGAAAGAAAAACGGAGCTGGAGGAATCAGGGTCCCTGACTTCAGACTATACTACAAAGCTATAGTCATCAAAACAGTATGGTACTGGCACAAAAATAGAAATATAGATCAATGGAATAGGATAGAAAGCCCAGAAATAAACCCATGCACCTATGGTCAATTAATCTATGACAAAGGAGGCAAGACTACACAATGGAGGAAAGAGGCTCTTCAACAAATGGTGCTGGGAAAACTGGACAGCTACATGTAAAAAAATGAAATTAGATCATTCTTTAACACCATATATAAAAATAAGCTCAAAATGGATTAAAGACCTAAATGTGAGACAGGACACTATAAAACTCCTAGAGGAAAACATAGGCAGAACACTCTCTGACATAAAACACAGCAATATCTTTTTCAATCCACCTCCCAGAATAATGGAAATGAAAACAAAAATAAACAAATGGGACCTAATTAAACTCAAAAGTTTTTGCACAGCAAAGGAAACTATAAGGGCTTATGCTGATGGAGCAGAGCCAGCAGTGCCAGGATGGTGCTGCTGGAGAGTGAGCAGTTCCTGACAGAGCTGACCAGGCTCCTCCAGAAGTGCTGGTTGTCGGGCAACGTGTTCATCACCCTGAAGAAGTATGATGGTCGAACTAAACCCATTCCAAGGAAGGGTTCTGTGGAGGGCTTTGAGCCCTCAGATAACAAGTGTCTGTTAAGAGCTACTGATGGGAAAAAGAAGATCAGCACTGTGGTGAGCTCCAAAGAAGTAAGTTTCAGATGGCTTATTCAAACCTATTGAGAGCTAACATGGATGGGCTGAAGAAGAGGGACAAAAAGAGCCAGAGTAAGAAGAGCAAAGCAGGGCAGTGAAGGGCACCAGATTTCCCGCTTTCAGCAGCTAACCACTGAATTGCTACTTTTCCTTTGGTTTTTACTTTTGGCCACAAAGCTGGGTTTCTGATTCCCCTACAATAACTGTTTTCATGTGAGATTAGGGTCACTTTTGGATGGAAGAAGGGCTGTAGTGTTTACAGGGTAGTTACAAGAAGCCAGTTTATTTTAGATCTGGCTAAGTGGTCTGTGTTGTATGTTTGTATGTTTCTGGATAATAGTTTACGGTCTCTGTAGCCGTCTGTGAAGAGCACTGTATCATTAAACCTGTATTTATCGGCACTGACCATCTTTTATTCCTTTTCCCACCCCATAAAAAGTTTCTGGCAATAGCTCCTCATTCTGGAATGATGTGATTATGAATAGGCTTTAGGCCCTGTCTTATGGGTTACTGGAATTGAAACCTGACAATTTTATAAAAAGTTGTGTTATTTCATGGGTATTTTTCCCAACTTGCTGTATAATTTTATCATCATGGTTCCTTTAGCAAATTTGAATGAGTTCTCATAGCCAAATGAGAGTTTGCTTAAACAAACTAAGGATAAGCCTATTACAAAATCATCAAGAATAAAGATTCCAAGTTAAAAAAGAAAAAAAAAAGGAAAACATAAACAAAACGAAAAGACAACCTACAGATTGGGAGAAAATATTTGCAAATGATGTGACCAACAAGGGATTAGTCTCCAAAATTTACAAACAGCTCATGAGGCTTAATATCATCAAAACAAACAACCCAATCAAAAACTGGGCAGAAGACCTAAATAGACGTTTCTCCAAAGAAGATATACAGATGGCCAAGAGGCACATGAAAAGATGTTCAACGTCACTAATTATTAGAGAAATGAAAATCAAAACTACAATGAGGTATCACCTCACATCAGTCAAAATGGCTATCATCAAAAAATCCACAAACAATAAATGCTGGAGAGGGTGTGGAGAGAAGGGAACCCTCCTACACTGTTGGTGGGAATGTAAATTGATACAGCCACTATGGAGAACAGTATGGAGGTTCCTTAAAAAACTAAAAATAGAACTACCGTATGACCCAGCAATCCCACTCCTGGGCATATATCCAGAGAAAAACATGGTCCGAAAGGATACATGCACCATAATGTTCATTGCAGCACTGTTTACAATAGCCAAGACATGGAAGCAACCTAAATGTCCACAGACAGATGAATGGATAATGAAGATGTGATACATATATACAAAGGAATATTACTCAGGCATTAAAAAGAATGAAATAATGCCATTTGCAGCAACATGGATGGACCTAGAGATTGTCATACTGAGTGAAGTAAGTCAGACAGAGAAAGAGAAATATCATGTGATATCCCTTATGTGTGGAATCTAAAAAGAAATGATACAAATGAACTTACTTACAAAACAGAAACAGACTCACAGACTTAGAGAACGAACTTATGGTTACTGGGGGGAAGGCTGGGGTGAAGGGATAGTTAGGGAGTTTGGGATCAACATGTACACACTGCTATATTTAAAATGGATAACCAACAAGGACCTACTGTATAACACAGGGAACTCTGCTCAATGTTATGTGGCAGCCTGGATGGGAGGGGAGTCTGGGGGAGAATGGATACATGCATATGTATGGCTGAGTCGCTTTGCTGTGCACCTGAAACTATCATAATATTGTTAAGCGGCTATACTCCAATATAAAATAAAAAGTTAAAAAGAAACAGACTCACAGACATGGAAAACAAACTTATGGATACCAAACGGGAAGGTCAGGGCGGTGGGGTGGATAAATTAGGAGTTTGGGATTAGCAGAACACACTACTATATATAAAATAGATAAACAACAAGGTCCTACTGTATAGCACAGGGAACTATATTCAATATCCTGTAATAAACTATAATGGAAAAGAATCTGAAAAAGAATATATATAGGTGTGCATGTGTGTAACTGAATCACTTTGCTGTACACCTGAAACACTGTAAATCAACTATACTTCAATAAGTCACTTACCCACTCTTAGCCTCAGTGAGTTTGCAGAAGTATTTTGCTTGTGGCCTCAGTAGTTAAGTCAGGTTGGAAAAAAAGGGCCAAGCACCGGTTTCTGTCCCAAACACCAGCACAGAGTTGTGCCACTATTACTCCAAATACTTAACAAGTTAAGGATAGCTCCAGGGAATTAAACGTAGGAGAAAAAATTGAAAACTCATGGTATGACTCAATTTATTTAAAGCACAGAACAAAGGAAACTAATCTATAGTGTTAGAATTCAAGACAATAGCTACCCTTCTGGGGAGTAGTAGCCTGAAGGAGGACTTTGGGGAGTGCTGGTCCCATTCTTTTTTTTTTTTTTCTTTTTGCCACGCTGTGCAGCATGCGGGATCTTAGTTCCCCGACCAGGCATCAAACTCATGCCCCCTGCAATGGAAGTGCAGTCTTAACCACTGGATCACCAGGGACGTCCCCCATTCTGTTTCTTGATCTGGATACAAAATACACAGATGGGTTCACTTTGTAAAATTTCAGTGAGCTGTACACTTAGGATTTGTGCCCTCTTCTGAATGTGTGTCATACTTTTCTTTTTAATAAATTTATTTATTTATTTATTTTTGGCCGCTTTGGGTTTTTGTTGCTGCATGCGGGCTTTCTCTAGTTGCGGCAACCAGGGACTACTCTTCATTGCGGTGCGCGGGCTTCTCATTGCAGTGGCTTCTCTTGTTGCAGAGCACAGGCTCTAGGCGTGCGGGCTTCAGTAGTTATGGCAGGCTCAGTAGTTGTGGCTCGTGGGCTCTAGAGCGCTGGCTCAGTAGTTGTGGCACACAGGCTTAGCTGCTCTGTGGCATGTGGGATCTT
Source organism: Balaenoptera musculus (assembly GCF_009873245.2). Classification (NCBI taxonomy): domain Eukaryota; kingdom Metazoa; phylum Chordata; class Mammalia; order Artiodactyla; family Balaenopteridae; genus Balaenoptera; species Balaenoptera musculus. The sequence continues at coordinate 36,264,222 of NC_045806.1, read as the reverse complement.
CCCAGACCAGGGATCGAACCCATGTCCCCTGCATTGGCAGGCAGATTCTTAACCACTGCACCACCAAGGAAGTCCCTGTCATACTTTAACTTACAAAAAATTTTAAAGATTTTGCACAGCAAAGGAAACCATCAACAAAACGAAAAGACAGCCTACTGAATGGGAGAAAATATTTGCAAATGACATGACCGATAAGGGCTTTATATTCAAAATATATAATCAGGGACTTCCCTGGTGGTCCAGTGGTTAAGACTCCATGCTCCCAATGCAGGGGGCCTGGGTTCAATCCCTGGTCAGGGAACTAGATCCTGCATGCCGCAACTAAGAGCCCACATGCCGTGACTAAAGATTCCGCATGCTGCAACAAAGACCTTGCACATGGCAACAAAGATCCCACGTGCAGCAACTAAGACCCAGTGCAGCCAAATAAATAAATAAACAAACAAAACAAACAAATAAACAAACTCATACAACTCAACATCAAAAAACAAACAACCTGATTTAAAAATGGGCAGAAGACCTGAAGAGACATTTTTCCAAAGAGGACATTCAGATGGCCAACAGACACATGAAAAGATGCTCAACATTGTTAATCATCAGAGAAATGCAAATTAAAACCACAATGAGATATCACCTCACACCTGTCAGAATGGCTATCATCAAAAAGACCACAAATAACAAATGGTGGCAAGGATGTGGAAAAAAGGGCGCCCTCCTACACTGTTTGTGGGAATGTACATTGGTGCAGCCACTGCGAAAACAGTATGGAGGTTCCTTAAAAAACTAAAAATAAAGCTACCGTATGACCCAGCAACTCCACTCCTGGGTATATGTCCAAAAAAAAAAAAAAACCACCAACAACAACAACAAAACCCCCCACTAATTCAGAAAGATACATGCACATCAATGTTCATAGCATTATTTACAATTGCCAAGATATGGAAGCAACCTAAGTGTCCATCAACAGAAGAATGGATAAAGATATGGAGAGAATGAGGTGGGGGGTGGGTGGGAATGGAATACTACTCAGCTATAACAAAGAATGAAATTTTGCCATTTGCAACAACATGGATGGACTTGGAGGGCATTATGCTAAGTGAAATAAGACAGACAGAGAAAGACAAATACTCTATGATATCAGTTATATGTGGAATCTAAAAAATACAACAAACTACTGAATATAACAAAAAAAGAAACAGACTCACAGATATAGAGAACAAACTAGTGGTTACCAGTTGGGAGAGGGAAGGGTGGAGGGACAAGATAGGGGTAGGGAACTAAGAGGTACAAACTACTATGTACAAAAAAAGCTACAAGGATGTATTGTACAAAACAGGGAATATAGCCAGTATTTTGTAGTAACTATAAATGGAATATAACCTTTAAAAATTGTGAATAACTATGCTGTACACCATCAACTGGCATCATATTGTATATCAACTATACTTCAACTAAAAAAATGAAAAAAATTTAAACCTCAGAATCAGTGCAAAGCCAACATCACATGGAGCACAACTCTGAATATGAGTCCAGTCAACTTACAGAAACATGAGTGGTAATAAGATGATGGTTGTTTAAGCCAGTGACTTTTGGAATGGTTTATCATGAAGCAACAGATAATAAAAACAGATGATGAATAAGAATGTTACTGATTTCAGGGCTTCCCTGGTGGCGCAGTGGTTGAGAATCCACCTGCCAATGCAGGAGACACGGGTTCAATCCCTGGTCCGGGAAGATCCCACATGCCGCGGAGCAACTAAGCCCGTGTGCCACAACTACTGAGCCTGCACTCTAGAGCCCCTGAGCCACAACTACTGAGCCTGCGTGCCACAACTACTGAAGCCCACACATCTAGAGCTCATGCTCTGCAACAAGAGAAGCCACCACAATGAGAAGCCCACGCACTGCAACGAAGAGTAGCCCCCGCTCGCCGCAACTAGAGAAAGCCCAAATGCAGCAACGAAGACCCAATGCAGCCAAAAATAAATAAATAAAATCAATAAATTTATTTTAAAAAAAAAAGAATGTTACTGATTTCTGTAAGCTGATTTTTTTATCTGCCCACCTTGCTGAACTTTCTTATTACTTTCAGTAATTTATCAGCTTATTTGCTCAAATTTTTCCGTATTGTCTTCAAATAATAACAAATTTTCCTCATCCTTTCCAAGATTTAATATGTCTCATTTATTTTTCTTGTCTTGCTGTATTGGCAAAGGACCACCAGCCTAATATTTATCACCAATGATAGTAGCCACTCTTACCTTTTCCTGACTTTAATGAGAAATACTTTTTTTTAAAGATTTTTTTTTGATGTGGTCCATTTTTTAAAGTCTTTATTGAATTTGTTACAATATTGCTTCTGTTTTATGTTTTGGTTTTTTGGCTGCAAGGCGTGTGGGATCTCAGCTCCCCAACCAGGGATCACATCCACACCCCCCTGCATTGGAAGGAGAAGTCTTAACCACTGGACTACCAGGGAAGTCCCTCTTTTTTTTTTAATTTTATTTATTTTTGGCTGCATTGGGTCTTTGTTGGCACGTGTGGGCTTTCTCTAGTTATGGCAAGCGGGGGCTACTCTTTGTTGCGGTGCACGGGCTTCTCATTGCAGTGGCTTCTCTTGTTGCAGAGCATGGGCCCTGCCTCTAGCCTCATCTCATCTCACTTCCTGACTCATCAAAATAATGTTTCTAAATCACAACACTCCCTGCTTCTCTTTGGCTTAAAAGCCTGTAAGCCTGTAAGTGCCATCAACTGATGAACTGATAAAGAAAATAGGGTTGATCCATACAACGGTATAGGATTCAACCATAAAAGGAACAAAGTTCTGACACCTGCTACAACATGCATGAACCTTGAAAGCATTATGCTAAGTGAAAGAAGCCAGACAGAAAAGCCCACATCCAGAACAGGCAAATCTATAGAGACAGAAAAATAGATTAGTGGTTTCCAAGGGCCAGGGGGAAATGGGGAGTGACTGCTAATGGATATAGGGCTTCTTTTGGAGGTGATAAAAATGTTCTAAATTGATCATGGTGATGGTTATACAACCCTGTGAATATACTAAAAAACCACTGAATGGTTAAATGGAAGAATTGTATGTCATATGAGTTATATCTCATTGAAGCCATAGATAGATAGATAGATAGATAGATAGATAGATAGATAGATAGATAGATAGATAGATAGACAGACAGACAGACAGGTAGATAAGAGCAAGCTTCTGGGGCATCCTCTAACACTGCCAGGAAAAAGTCTTATTGTTTGAGAGAATAGGCCCTGGGATCAAACAGATTTAATTCAAATCTCAGCCCTACTGAGTCCTTGTGTAGTCTTTGTCAATATGCCTAAACTCTCTGAGTCTCAGTTTACTCATCTGTAAAATGGGGATAATATAATATCTACACCTACCTCACCACATGGTTGCAAAAATTCAACCAATGTCCATAAAGTACTTAGCACAGTACCATGGGCATAGTAGGTGCTTGCTAAATGTTTCCAATCTTCTTTTGCCTCCTCCCCAGCCTTATTTCCCATCATTCCCCCACCACACACCAGTAGCCCCAGCCATTTTGCCATTGCCTGCACTGGGCCATGTTCTTCCAAGTTTCTGTGGCTTTGCTGGTGCTGTTCCCTCAGCTGGGAATGCCCTTCCCCTTCTCCAGCTGGGGACCCCTGCTCACTTCAGAACCTAGCTCAAGAACCATTTCCTCTGTACAGCCTTCTCCGACATCTGCCCTGTGCTGAATTCATGCTTTCATGAATTCATGAAGTCAGTCTCCCTGAACTGCCACGCTTGGTGTACACATCCACCTCCTATACTAGGCCACTGTGCCTTACTTTTCACCCTCAGCAGCAACCTAGCTCAGTGCTCAGCACAGAATAAGCACTTCGTAAATGGGAACTGGTTGAAGAGTGAACGAAGGTATCTGACATTGACAGGAGCCATTTCCTTCCCTCCACGGCCCTGGATTTGGCCATGGCTTTGAGCTTGACCTTTCCTTTGAAAAGCACTGTACAGTGGGCAGCTAATTTCTGAACTGGAATTTGGAAATGTTTCAAAGAGGTTGAGGACAGGGCCATCCCAAGGCCCTGAGGCAACACCCCCAGGCCTCCTGCTCCCCCAGACCTCTCTGACCTTCACTTCTGGCCCCAGCTGTAGGCTCTCCTGCCCTCCCTTGGGGGGACCCTGGGCCAGGTTTGCCCTCCCCTCCCCAGCCCCTTGCCTACTGCTGCCACGTGCCCCTGCTGCCCTCAACACCTCAGCCCAGGCTAGGCACCCTCTCGATGTCCAAGGTAACAGTTGCCTGGATATAAACCGATGTTTGGGACTGGCCTGAAATGCTGAAACACTGCAAACCACCTACTGGAATGTGTTCACACAGGTGTGAACTACCCCAGGGGACGTCAAGCCTTTAAGAATGTTCTGTTGTTTAGTTTCTTTCTTTTTTTTAAATTAAGTTTATTTTGAAAAAATTTCAAACCCACAAGAAAATTATGAGAATATTACAATAAGTCTTATAGAAACCCTTCTCCTAGATTCACTTACTTGTAACATTTTGCCATATTTTCTCTATGTACACACACATATATATAGATATATATAGATAGATATAAAACATATGCACTATTATTCTCAGTGTGATTTGTTTGTGCTGAACCAGTTGGTAATAAGCTACCCACATCCCGATATTTCACTCCTAAACACCTCTGCATATGTGTCCTAAGAACAAGGACATTCTCTCACATAACCTCCATGCGATGATCAAATTCAGAAAATTTAACTTAACACGACCCTCTTATCCATAGTCCGTTTTCAAATTTCACCACCTGCCCCAATACTGTCTCATACAGCAAGGCTCCTGCCAATCCAGCATCAGACATTCCTCAGACCCCTTTAATCTGGAACAGCCCCTCACCCTTTCACAACTGATATTTTATAAGGATCAGTCTTATTAGGTCTTTTTTGCACGTTCCCTTGGGCAAAGGGAGAATCAGCTATGACCTGTGACCCCACTGAAGAGCCCTCCTGTCATTATAGAAATTTGCCAGGTCGGCCTTAAGAAAACTTGCCCAGCTTTTGTGCCACATGTGGGTGGTGACAGGAGCAGGCAGGAGGGAAAGCCACATTTGTTGTGCAGCACCTAATGTGTGCCAGGCCTGGTTTTGGCGTGTAGTCCACAAAACCACCCTGGAGGGAGGTATCATTATGCCCACTTTATAGATGCAGAAACTGAGGCCTGAAGAGATTAAGTAGTTTTTTTCAAGGTCACTTGATTTCTCATATGTGGATCCTTCATCCAGATGTTGAGACACCGAATTCTAGAGAGAAGAAAGGCCAACTCCCATCCCCTGTGTGTTTGCAGAAACTGCTTGGTGGCCTCTAGATGGGACTGGAGGGGGCGGGAGGAATGGGAGAAGTTGTGGCCAAGAGAGCAGTCCTTCCCTGCAGAGACTGGGGGAGCGGGGCCGGCTGAAAGCAGGCAGGCAGCAGGAGGCACCACCTCAGGGCAGGGGGCAGAGAGACTGAAGGGTGGGCAAAGACCCTAACCCTTTGCCTTGGACCCACTCTTGTCCAGCCCAGGCAAGCCCCTTAGGGCCTGGGAACTGGCTGGATAGAGTCAGCACAGCCCAAAACCCAGCCAGAGTTTGCTAAGGTTCTTTCACTAAAACTCTTTCTAAATAGTTGTTTGGCTGCACCCCACAGATCTACAATCCCTGTACTTGCCCATCCTTGAGACTGAAGCAAGAGCCCGAAGTCAGCAACAGAGACATCAATGGTTTTGAGATAGGAGGGAAAGGGGCAGGACACAACCACTAGATAAATGAAGAAGGGGCACAGCTGTTGGGATGCGATAACGACCTGCTGGAACCAGCTGAAACCAGGGTGGCTTTGAGAAGAGTCCGGTCATTGACCTTTAGCTCATTATACCATCATTGTAATACTCAAAATCACTCCCTTCACGTCATGACAGTTCCAAGGTGGGCCATACAAGGCCAAAAAGTGGGCAGTGGCCCAATTCCTGGGAAGTCCCCACTCTTCCTCGAAATAGCAAGAATATTCCTCCCACTTGTTAGCATGTGAAATTACTCAGCCCATAAAAACTAACAGCCCCATGCTCTGGGGCCACTCTGACTTTCTTATTTTTTTATTTTTATTATTGAAGTACAGTTGGTATACAATGTTGTGTTAGTCTCAGGTGTACAGCAAAGTGATTAGTTATACATATATATATATTTATGTATTCTTTTCCATTATGGTTTATTATAGGACATTGAATATAGTTCTCTGTGTTATACAGTAGGACTTTTTGTTGTTTATCTAGTTTGCATGTGCTAATCCCAAACTCCTAATTTATCCCTTCCCACCCTTTCCCCTTTGGTCACCGTAAGTTTGTTTTCTATGACTGCTTCTGTTTTGTAAATAAGTTCATTTGCGTCATATTTTAGATTCCACATATAAGTGATATCATATATTTGTCTTTCTCTTTGACTTACTTCACTTAGTATGATAATCTCTAGGTCCATCCATGTTTCTGTCAATGGCATTATTCCATTCTTTTTTATGGCTGAGTAATATTCCTTTGTATATATTATATATTCCACATCTTCTTAATCCATTCATCTGTCAATGGACATTTAGGTTGCTTCCATGTCTTGGCTATTGTAAATAGTGCTGCTATGAACGTTGGGGTGCATGTATCTTTTTGAATTACAGTTTTGTCTGGATATATACCCAGGAGTGGGATTGCTGAATCATATGGCAACTCTATTTTTAGTATTTTAAGGAACCTCCATATTGTTTTCCATAGCGGCTGTACCAATTTACATTCTCACTAACAGTATAGGAGGGTTCCCTTTTCTCCACATCCTCTCCAGTGTTTATTATTTGTAGACTTTTTGATGATGGCCATTCTGACTGATGTGAGATAATACCTCATTGTAGTTTTGATTTGCATTTCTTTAATAATTAGCAATGTTGAGCATCTTTTCATGTGCCTGTTGGCCACCTGTATGTCTTCTTTGGAGAAATGTCTATTTAGGTCTTCTGCCCGTTTTTTGATTGGGTTGTTTGTTTTTTTGTTATTGAGTTGTATGAGCTGTTTGCATATTTGGGAAATTAAGCCCTTGTCGGTTGCCTCGTTTGCAAATATTTTCTCCCATTCCGTAGGTTGTCTTTTCATTTTGTTGATGGTTTCCTTTGCTATGCAAAAGCTTATAAGTTTGATTAGGTCCCATTTGTTTATTTTTGCTTTCATTTCTATTGCCTTGGGAAACTGACCTAAGAAAGCATTGGTATGATTTATGGCAGAGAATGTTTTGCCTATGTTCTCTTCTAGGAGTTTTATGGTGTCATGTCTTATATTTAAGCCTTTAAGCCATTTTGAGTTTATTTTTGTATACGGTGTGAGGGAGTGTTCTAACTTCATTGAGTTACATGTAGCTGTCCAGCTTTCCCAGCACCACTTGCTGAAGAGACTGTCTTTTCTCCATTGTATATTCTTGCCTCCTTTGTCTAAGATTAATTGACCATAGGTGTGTGGGTTTATTTCTGGGCTCTCTATTCTGTTCCATTGATCCATATACCACACTGTTTTGATTACTGTAGCTTTGTACTATTGTCTGAAGTCTGGGAGGGTTATGCCTCCAGCTTTTTCCTTTTTCCTCAAGATTGCTTTGGCAATTCTGGGTCTTTTATGGTTCCATATAAATTTTAGGATTATTTGTTCTAGTTCTGTGAAAAATGTCACGGGTAATTTGATACAGATCACATTAAATCTGTAGATTGCTTTGGGTATTATGGCCATTTTAACAATATTAATTCTTCCAATCCAAGAGCATGGGATACCTTTCCATTTCTTTGAATCATCTTCAGTTTCCTTTATCAATGTTTTATACTTCTCAGTGTATAAGTCTTTCACCTCCTTGGTCAGGTTTATTCCTAAATATTTTATTTTTTGATGCAATTTTTAAATGATTTTTTTTTTACTTTCCCTTTCTGAGATTTCATTTTTAGTGTATAGAAATGCAACAAATTTCTGTATGTTAATCTTGTATCCTGCTACCTTGCTGAATTTAACCGTTCTAGTAGTTTGTATGTAGAGTCTTTAGGGTTTTCTCTATATAGTATCATGTCATCTGCATATAATGACAATTTTACCTCTTCCCTTCCAATTTGGATACCTTTTATTTCTTTTTCTTGTCTGATTGCTATGTCTAGGACTTCCAATACTATGTTGAATAGAAGTGGTGATAGCGGGCATCCTTGTCTTGTTCCAGATTTTAGTGGGAAGGCTCTCAGCTTTTCACCATTGAGTATTATGTTGGCTGTGGGTTTGTCATAAATAGCTTTTATTATGTTGAGATAGGTTCCCTCTACACCCACTTTTGTAAGGGTTTTTATCATAAATGGATGTTGAATTTTATTAAATGCTTTTTCTGCATCTATTGAAATGATCACATGGCTTTTGTCTTTCCTTTTGTTGATATGGTGTATCACATTGATTGATTTGCATATGTTGAACATCCTTGCGACCCTGGGATGAATACAACTTGATCGTGGTGTATGATCTTTTTTATGTGTTGTTGTGTTCAGCTTGCTAATATTTTGTTGAGAATTTTTGCATCTACATTCATCATTCTTCCTGTGGAGTATGTATTTCTCTAAATAAACTCACTTTCACTTTTTCTTTGGCTTGCTCTTGAATTCTTTCCTGCACGAAGCCCAGGACCCTCACTTGGGCATAATCTTGATCTGCCTATCAGGCTACAGCTCCCTTCCTCCACTGAAGGTGGCTGGGGCTCATCCTGAGCCATGAAGACCAAGTAGCTCCTTAGGTGGTGGCTGACACTACCCACAGGATCTGGCAGAGACTAGCTCTCTGGCCGTGAAGGAGCCCACCGAGCTTGAGGCTTTTTTCTGCTAGCTCTCTCTCCTCCTTTCCCACCTTCTGGTTATATCGCTCTATCTCTTTGGACCTGAGAAGATCCACAAGACAACCACCCGGAATTCCAAACTAAGACCACAGCAATTAATTGGTGACTTGATTGGGTGAGTTTCCCCCTCCATGGCTCCTTGAGCCCAATTCCCCCTCCCTACTCATTCCCAGTCTCAGTCCAATTCTGGGACCCAGAACTACATCAGGGGCCCAAATAGGAGTACTATAAGAATCCTCTGCTACCTTTGTGGCTTGGCCCTCCCTGAGTGCTTCTTGGGGCTCACGGCTTCATTGCGCCCCTGAGCAGAGGTCATTGGCAGGCACTTCTCACGTGGGAGTTGCAGACTTATATTCCCTAGCCTGGTTTGGATTTGCAAAATCTGTCACCCTGGATTTTCCCCTCCTCCTACTCCTCTCAACCCCTCCTAACTTCTTAGACTGTCTACTGGTCCTTGAGCACCCTTGATGATTTTGCCAACAGCTCAGGTGTTGCCTCTGTTCCATGGGAGTATAGAGGTATCCCTCTTTAGCCTCCCCTCAGGTCAAGACCTACTATTACCCTGAGTCCCCAGCTGATTTTCGCCTGTTGGATGTTTGATCTGACATTGTTATGCTAGTCATCATAAGGGTCACATCCTGAAGAGAACTTTTTCCTTGTATTACTATCATCATATCACCTTGTGGTGCTCCAGCCCTACCCTTCAACTCTATCTGCTTCTTTTCTTCTAGGGAATTCCCTGGTGGTCCAGTGGTTAAGACTTGGGCTTTCACTGCCATGGACCCGGTTTCGATCCCTGTTTGGGGAACTAAGATCCCACAAGCTATGTGGCCAAAAAATTTAAATAAAATTAAAAATAAAAGTATGCTTCTTTTCTTCTTTCACAGGATGATAAAGATTATTCATTTAACAGATTCAGGGCCTAGGTCTCCCTCCCTCTCTGAAGGGTTTAGGCCTTAGCACTCAGGTTGCTTTTCCTCCTGCTGGCTCTTATTCCTCTCCTTAACTAACCTGGGGGGCCTCCTCAGGCTCACCGAACAGGCAGACTTTGGGTGCTCACAGGGATCTCACTACTGCCTTTGCCAAACAAACTCTTTCTTAAGGCTGGATGGCCACCAGCCCAGTTCTCCCTGCTTAATTAAACACTATTTCTGCTAAATTCCTTACCCTGGAGTCAGGGGCCATCATGGATCGGGCCAATTATACTACCTCTTTATCTGCCATCAGAACTTGATTCTACAACACCCACTTGAGAGGGTCCATCCACTGAAGTCCTTAGCTGTGCACTTCCTTCTTACATTTTTGGGATATCAGGGACACTGGGAAAGCACCAGGACAGATAACTACCATTTGGCCAGGATTCATCAGATCCCTGTCTTGTCATAACATCCTAACCAAAAATGGGGGCAACTACAAACACCCCGAAGAACTCCCCATCAGGATGCATATTAACTAATTGGGGTAAATTTAGACAGTATGGCTTAAGAAAAAAGAAATTAATTTTCTTTTCCAATACTGCATGACCCCAATACAAACCAGGGGACCAAGAGATCTGGCCAGAAAATGGGTCACTGAATTACAATACCGTCTTGCACCTGGACCTATTTTGTAAAAGGGAAGGTAAATGGGGGGAAGTCCCATATGTCCAAATGTTCATGACCCTATTCCAAGATCCAGATCTAAAAAACTCCTGCTGGGGACTTCCCTGGTGGCGCAGTGGTTGAGACCCCACGCTCCCAAAGCAGGGGCCTGGGTTCAATACCTGGTCCGGGAACTAGATCCCACATGCATGCCACAGCTAGGAGTTCACATGCCACAACTAAGGAGCCGGTGAGCCACAACTAGGGAGCTCTCAAGCTGCAACTAAGGAGCCCACCTGCTGCAACTAAGGAGCCCACATGCCACAACAAAGGAGCCCATGTGCCACAACTGAGGAGCCCTCCTGCCGCAACTAAGACCCAACACAACCAAATAAATAAATAAATAAATAAAAATAAACTCCTGCTGCGTGTGCCTGGCTCACACCCCTTCAAAATGCCTTCTTCCCCCACAGGAGCCCGATGTTTTTGATAATCCCCTTATGAGTCCACCTCCTTGAGGTCCACAACCAGGAACTCCTACCCCCTTCCCCAATTCTGAGGGAGGACAGGGACCATCCACCCCTAGCACCCCACTTAGGCCGCTGGAAATCCCACCACCTTATCCCTCCAGCCCTGTCCTGTATCCTTCATTACCAGAGGCAAGTCCTGCCAATACTACACGAAGCAGGGCTCCCTACCAACCTCCCAATACCAAACTCTGTCTCTTAAGGAAAGTGCTGGCTGGTGACAGAGGAACAATCAGAGTCCACATCCCTTCTCCTACGGCTGACCTAGCTACTTGCAAAGAGAAATGTGGACATTTTTCCAAGGACTCTATTCGGTTCATAGAGGAATTCACCAAGCTGACAATGTGCTATGAACTTACTTGGGGCAACCTAAAGCCCTCCTTTCTACCTGCTGCACCTTTGAAGATAAAAGCTGAATCTTGGTGTAGCCCGGGCATATGCTGATGAACTGGCAGCCTGAAATCAAGGACAAATAATCTACCTTACTGGAGGGGATGCAATCCCCCACCAAGATCCCCACTGGGACTACCAACAGGGAGGTAGAGCGCTTGAACACAAGAACCACATGACAACTTGCCTCATAGAAGGGATGAAAACATGTGTTGTTAATCCTGTTAGTTATGACAAAGTCAGAGAAGTAACACAGGGAAAAGATGAGAATCGGGCCCTCTTCCAGGGCTGCCTGGTGGAAGCCTTTAGAAAGTATACCAATATTAATCCCAACACCCCCAAAGGGCAAGTCCTAGTAAATACCCATTTTATCACTCAATCTGCCCCAGACATTAGGAGAAAATTATACAAGGCAGCTATGGGACCACAAACCCTCCTGAGTCAGCTCATGGACTTGGCCTTTGGAGTATTTAACAATAGAGGTAAGGTTGAGGAAGCAAAAAGGATTCAGGGACAACAAGGAAAGGCACAACTATTGGCGGCAGCCCTAGCCCCTGCACCACCTCGTGTTACCCTCCCTTGTGAAAGCCCGTAACAAAGGCAGGATCTGCCCTACCGAGAAGGGACCTGTTTTAAATGCAGCCAGGAGGACAAATGCCCCCTGTATGGGAAAAGTCCACCAGGACCCTGCCCGATATACAAACAAGAGGGCCAGTGGAAAAGGGACTGTCCCCAGTCCCGAAGGGGACTTGGGGCTCCCAGACCGATGGTGGCCAAGAGGACGGATGGGACCCAGGACACTCCTTGGCTCCCAAAGGACACCTGGTCATTTCCCTGGAGGAACCTCAGGTAACCCTTGATGAGGCAGGTAGGAAAGTTATTTTTTTATTAGATACGGGGGCCACCTACTCTGTGCTGACTGATTTCCCTGGACCCTTGTTCTCCCAATCCTGTATAATAACAGGGATCGATGGACGGCCCAAAGCCAAATGATTCACTACCACCCCCAGTTGCTTACTAGGAAGTTTTACCTTTGCACACCAGTTCCTACTCATGCCTGAGTGCCCAGTCCCGTTGTTGGGAAGGGATTTGCTCACTAAATTCCAGACATTAGTTCAATTCAGAGACCCCCTCAGAGAAGGCACCCACCAGGAGAAACGACTGCTCTTGGCCACGGGAGCCTGCCTCAGTCACACATCAGAGGAGATCTCCCTTCCACCCCATATTGTTTCTCAAGTAAGCCCCTCTTTCTGGGACACTGAGGTTCCTGGCAGAGCTACTAATGTGCCCTCAGTTCAGATTTCATTAAAACCCAATGCTGATTACCTGTGGAATAAACAGTATCCCTTGAGGTCCAAGGCCCAACGAGGTATCCAGCCCTTAATAACAAAGTTCTTAAAATATGGGCTGTTACAATCTCCATGTAATAATCCCATTCTGCCCATAAAAAAAAGCAAAGTGGAGAATACAAGTTTGTTCAAGACCTGAGGTCAGTTAATGAGGCAGTGGTCCCAGTTCACCCTATAGTCCCTAATCCATACAACATACTGACACAAGTTCCAGAAAATTCGAACTGGTTCACAGTGCTAGACCTAAAGGATGCCTTCTTTTGCATTCCCCTGCACTCAGGCTCTTAATATCTCTTTGCCTTTGAGTGGACAGATCCAGACACTCATAACACTTCCCAGCTAACCTGGATGGTGCTGCCCCAAGGCTCCAGGGATAGCCCCTACCTGTTTGGGAACACATTAGCAAAGGAATTCAGAGAATTACAGTTGGTTAATGGGTCTCTCTTACAGTACGTGGACAACCTCCTAATTTCCAGTCCCAGTAGGGAGGACTCAGATAAAAACACCATTCAGCTCCTCAACTTCCTAGAGGAACAAGGATATCAAGTCTCTCCTCACAAGGCCCAGATTTCCACCCAACAGGTTAAGCATCTGGGATATGTACTCACCCATGGGACGAGGACTCTAGCTCAGAACCTAAAAGAAGCCATTATAACCCTTCAACTCTTCCAGACTAAGAGGCAACTGAGGGCCTTTCTGGGGATGGCAGCATTTTGCAGGATCTGGATACCTGGATTCGGACTCATATCAAAGCCTCTCCATGAGGCCCTAAAAGGAGGTGACCACAAACCCCTCAACAGCGATGAAGATTGCCAGCAGGCATTCCTAGCTCTAAAACAAAAATGAGGGACCAGCCCTGCATTAGATCTCCCTAACTTAGCAAAACCCCTTACCCTCTATATGGTTGAGAGACAAGGGGTAGCCCTGGGTGTCCTCACCCAAAAACTCAGGGACCTCCCTGGACCAAGAGCTTATTTCTCAAAACAACTTGGTCAAGTGGCCACTGGATGGCCAGGATGGCTTAGGGCAGTGGCTGCCAAGAGGCCAAGAAGTTCACCCTGGGACAATCACTGGAAGCCCTAGCTCCTCCCCATGTACAAGGAGTCCTAGAAGCAAAGGGACACCAATGTCTGATGGGTGGATGATGACTTAAATACCAAGCCCTCCTACTTGACATGCCAGACGTAACTCTTAAGGTTTGCCAAGTCCTGAACCCAGCTACTCTGATGCTGGACTGCCACCTCAAGGGTCCCTCGTTCACTCCTGTGTGGAGGCTATTGAACAAGTTTACTCCAGTAGACCTGACCTCAAGGATGAGCCCCTGACCAATCCTCGTGTGGAATGGTTTACTGAGGGAAGCAGTTTCACACATGAAGGGGTAAGAAATGCCAGCTATGCCATAGTCAGCCTGCAGCTAACTGTTGAGTCTAGAACTCTACCCTCTCACACTTCCGCCCAAAAGGCCAAGTCGATTGCCTTAATCAGAGCACTCCAGTTAGGAAAGAGATTAAGAATCAATACATATACTTCTTCCAAGTATGGATTCCTAGCGCTACATGCCCATGCCACCTTGTAGAAAGAAAGGGGACTACTAACAGCCAAAGGGTCCTCTATGAAACACCAGGCAGAAATTCTAGAACTCCTAGAAGCAGTTCAGCTTCCAAAGGAGGTTACTGTCATTGCAGGGGTCACCAAAGGGGCAACACTTCCCTTATAAGGGGAAAGGCCCTGACCGACAAGGTCACTAAGACTGCAGCCAAAGAACAGCCGGTCCTACAAGCTGCAGTTCTCATACCTAAAACTCCACCCTTCCCAATGGTGCCATCTTACACACCTGAAGAAACTGAGTGGGCTAAATATAGGGGACTGGAAAGAGACCTCTCAGGGTGGCTGACCGAAGATAACAAGCTTCTCATTCCTGGGGCCAAGCAATGGAAAAGAATTAAGCAATTCCACGAATTCTCCCACTTGGGGCAGAACTCTCTATTCAGACTGGTTACTCAGGTGTTCCTGGGTAAAGGACTGTCCAAAACTGTTTAAAAATGTCACCAAGGCTTGCGAGCTTTGTGGCTGCAATGACCCAGGAAGACACCCCATACCTCCACCCTTAACTCAGCCCATGCAACACCGGGGAACATACCCAGGGGAAGACTGGCAAATGGACTTCACCCATATGCCCCCATATAGGGGATGGAAATACCTATTGATATTCACAGACAGCATTACAGGGTGGATAAGAGCTTTCCCTACTAGGACTGAAAAGGCAATAGAAGTATCCACATTTCTGCTTTTTTTTTTTTGAAGTACATTCTCTTTTTTTTTCTTTTCTTTTTTTTAAAATTGAAGTATAGTTGATTTACAATGTGTTAGTTTCAGGTGTACAGCAAAGTGATTCAGTTATACATACATATATATCTATTTTTTTCAGATTCTTTTCCCTTAGAGGTTATTACAAAATATTGAGTATAGTTCCCTATGCTATACAGCAGGTCCTATTTTATATACAGTAGTGTGTATATGTTAATCCCAAACTCCTAATTAATCCGTCCCCCCCTTTCCCCTTTGGTAACCATAAGTTTGTTTTCTATGGCTGTGGGTCTATTTCTGTTTTGTATATAAGTTCATTTGTGTCATTTTCTTTTAGATTCTACTTATAAGCAATAGCATATGATATTTGTCTTTCTCTGTCTGGCTTACTTAGTATGATAATCTCTAGGTCTGTCCATGTTGCTGCAAATGGCATTAGTTCATTTTTTATGGCTGAGTAATACTCCACTGTTTAAACATACCACATCTTCTTTATCCATTCATCTGTTGATGACTATTTAGTTGCTTCCATGCCTTGGCTATTGTAAATAGTGCTGCAGTGAACACTTGGGTGCGTGTATCTTTTCGAATTATGGTTTTCTCCAGATATGTGCCCAGGAGTGTGATTGCAGGATCATATGGTAGCTCTATTTTTAGTTTAAGCAACCTCAATACTGTTCTCCATAGTGGTTGTACCAATTTACATTACCACCAGAAGTGTAGAAGGCTTCCCTTTTCTCCACACCCTCTCCAGTATTTATTATTTGTAGACTTTTTGATGATAGCCATTCTGACCAGTGTGAGGTGATACCTCATTTTAACACCACACTTACATCAATGGACAGATCATCCAGACAGAAAATCAATAAGGAAACACAGGCCTTAAATGACACATTAGATCAGATCAACTTAATTGATATTTATAGAGCATTCCATCCAAAAGTAGCAGAATACACATTCTTTTCAAGTGCACATGGAACATTCTCCAGGACAGATAATATGCTGGGCCATAAAGCAAGCCTCGGTAAATTTAAGAAAATTGAAATCATATAAAGCATTTTTTCTGACCACAATGCTATGAGATTAGAAATCAACTACAAGGAAAAAACTGCAAAAAACACAAACACATGGAGGCTAAACAATATGCTACTAAACAACCAATGGATCACTGAAGAAATCAAAGAGGAAATTAAAAAATACCTAGAGACAAATGAAAACACAATGATCTAAAACCTATGGGACACAGCAAAAGCAGTTCTAAGAGGGAAGTTTGGGACATCCCTGGTGATCCAGTGGTTAAGACTCCGTGCTCCCAATGCAGGGGGCCCGGGTTTGATCCCTGGTCAGGGAACTAGATCCCACATGCCACAACTAAGAGTCCACATGCCACAACTAAAAGATCTTGCAACTAAAAGATCCCGCACACTGCAACTAAGACCCTGGTGCAGCCAAATAAATAAATAAATTTTTTTTAAAAAAAGAGGGAAGTTTAGAGTGATACAAGCTAACCTCAGGAAACAAGAAAAACCTCAAACAAACAACCTAACCTTACAACTAAAGCAACTAGAGAAAGAACAAACAAAACCCAAAGTTAGTAGAAGGAAAGAAATCATAAAAATCAGAGCAGAAATAAATGAAACAGAGACTAATAAAACAAGAGAAAAGATCAATGAAATTAAAGCTGGTTCTTTGAAAAGATAAACAAAACTGATAAACTTTTAGCCAGACTCATCATGTAAAAAAGGGAGAGGGGGGACTGCCCTGGTGGCACAGTGGTTAAGAATCTGCCTGCCAACGCAGGGGACACGGGTTCAAGCCCTGGTCTGGGAAGATCCCACATGCCATGGAGCAACTAAGCCCGTGCTCCACAACTACTGAGCCTGCGCTCTAGAGCCTGTGAGCCACAACTACTGAGCCCATGTGCCACAACTACTGAAGCCTGTGTGCCTAGAGCCCGTGCTCTGCAACAAGAGAAGCCACCACAATGAGAAGCCTGCGCATCACAGCGAAGAGTAGCCCCCGCTCGCCACAACTAGAGAAAGCCCATGTACAGCAGTGAAGACCCAATGCAGCCAAAAATAAATAAATAAAATAAATAAATTTATTTTAAAAAAGGGGGAGGGCTTCCCTGGTGGCGCAGTGGTTGGGAGTCTGCCTGCCGGTGCAGGGGACGCGGGCTCGAGCCCTGGTCTGGGAGGATCCCGCATGCCGCGGAGCAGCTGGGCCCGTGAGCCACAATTGCTGAGCGTGCGCGTCTGGAGCCTGTGCTCCGCAGCGGGAGAGGCCGCGACGGTGAGAGGCCCGCGCACCGCGATGAAGAGTGGCCCCCTCTTGCCGCAACTGGAGAGAGCCCTCGCACAGAAACGAAGACCCAACACAGCCAAAAATAAAATAAATAAATAAATAAAAATTTAAAAAAAAAAAGGGGGAGAAGGCCCAAATCAATAAAATTAGAAATGAAAAATTTACAACCAACACCACAGAAATACAAAGGATCGTGAGAGATTACTACAAGCAACTATATGCCAATAAAATGGACAACCTAGAAGAAATGGGCAAATTCTTAGAAAGGTACAATCACCCAAGACTGAACCAGGAAGAAATAGAAAATGTGAACAGACCAATTACAAGTACTGAAATTTGAATCTGTGATGTAAAAACTCCCAACAAACAAAAGTCCAGGACCAGATGGCTTCACAGGTGAATTCTATCAAACATTTAGAGAAGAATTAATACCTATTCTGAAACTATTCCATAAAATTACAGAGGAAGGAACACTTCCAAACTCATTCTACAAGGGCACCATCACCCTGATACCAAAACCAGACAAAGATACCACAACAAAAGAAAATTACAGGCCAATATCACTGATGAACATACATGAAGAAATCCTCAACAAAATACTAGCAAACTGAATCCAACAACACATTAAAAGGATCATACACCATGATCAAGTGGGATTTATCCCAGGGATACAAGGATTTTTCAGTATCTGCAAATCAATCAGTGTGATACACCACATTAACAAATTGAAGAATAAAAACCATATGATCATCTCAATAGATGCAGAAAAAGCTTTTGATAAAATTCAACATCCATTTATGATAAAAAAAAAAAAAACTCCAGAAAATGGGCATAGAGGGAACATACCTCAACATAATAAAAGCCATTATGACAAACACACAGCTAACATCATACTCAATGGTGAAAAGCTGAAAGCATTTCCTCTAAGATCAGGAACAAGACAAAGATGTCTACTCTCGCCACTTTTATTCAACATAGTTTTGGAAGTCCTAGCCGTGGCAACCAAAGAAGAAAAAGAAATAAAATAAAAGGAATCCAAATTGGAAAAGAAGAAGTAAAACTGTCACTGTTTGCAGATGACATACTATACATAGAAAATCCTAAAGACACTACCAGAAAACTACTAGAGCTCATCAATGAATTCAGTAAAGTCACAGGATACAAAATTAATACACAGAAATCTGTTGCATTCCTATACACTAACAACAAAAGATCAGAAAGAGAAATTCAAGAAACAATCCCATTTACCATCTCATAAAAAGCATAAAATACCAGGAAAAAACCTACCTAAGGAGACAAAAACCTGTACTTTAAAAACTATAAGACACTGATGAAAGAAATCAAAGATGACACAAACAGATGGAAAGGTACACTGTGTTCTTGGACTGGAAGAATCAATATTGTCAAAATGACTATACTACCCAAAGCAATCTACAGATTCAATGCAATCCCTATCAAATTACCAATGGCATTTTTCACAGAACTAGAACAAAAAATTTTTAGATTTGTATGGAAACACAAAAGACCTCAAATAGCCAAAGCAATCCTGAGAAAGAAAAACAGAGCTGGAGGAATCAGGCCCCCGGTCTTCAGACTATACTACAAAGCTACAGTAATCAAGAGAGTATGGTACTGGCACAAAAACAGACATATAGATCAATGGAATAGGATAGAAAGCCCCAAAATAAATCCAAGCATCTATGGTCTATTAATCTATGATAAAAGAGGCAAGAATATACAATGGAGAAACGACAGTCTCTTCAATAAGTGGTGCTGGGAAAACTGGACAATGTAAAAGCTACATGTAAAAAAATGAAATTAGAACATTCTCTAACACCACACACAAAAATAAACTAAAAATGGGTTAAAGACCTAAATGTAAGACAAGATACATAAAACTCCTAGAGGAAAACATAGGCAGAACACTCTTTGACATAAGTCGCAGCAACATCTTTTTGGATTCATCTCCTAGAGTAATGGAAATAAAAACAAAAATAAACAAATAGGACCTCATTAAACTTAAAAGCTTTTGCACAGCAAAGGAAACCGTAAACAAAACAAACAGGCAACCTACAGATGGGAGAAAATATTTGCAAACAATGCAACCAATAAGGGATTAATCTCCAAAATATACAAACAGCTCATATAGCTCAAAATCAAAAAAACAAACAACCCAATCCAAAAATGGGCAGAAGATCTAAATGGACATTTCTCCAAAGAAGACATACAGATGGCCAACAGACACATGAAAAGATGCTCAACATTGCTAGTTATTAGAGAAATGCAAATCAAAACTACAATGAGGTGTCACCAAATTTCTGCTTAAAGAGATAATTCCGAGATTTGGGTTGCCAAAAAGCCTACAGGGTGATGATGGACCTTCCTTCACCACCAAGGTGACCCAGCAGGCTTCCCCAGCTCTGGGTATTATCACTCTTCCTGGAGGCCCCAATCCTCAGGCAAGGTAGAAAAAGCAAATCATGTCCTAAAAAGAACGCTTGCTAAGCTGTGCCAAGAGACTTCAGAAACCTGGGTTTCCCTCCTGCCTGTAGCCCTTCTATGGACCAGGATGATCCTAAAAGGAATTTTAAAACTTAGCCCATTTGAAATGATCTATGGGAGGCCCTTTTTGACTTCAGATATCTTATCAATGAGGAAACCCACAAATTGGTTTCCCCAGTTGATAGCTTGAGCCAAATTCAAAGGACCCTCCAAGAATACGGAAACAAAGTGATGCCCACCCCCACAAAAGAAAAGGTCACGGTCTCAGTCAAGTCAGGGCACTTTGTCCTACTAAAAACTTGAAGGAAGAGTCCCCTGAGGACCAGCTACGACCAAAATGGAAGGGACCATATCAGGTGTTATTAAGTACCCCAACTGCTGTCAAGCTACGGGAAGTTACTAGTTGGGTACATCTGTCTAGAATAAGTCTCAACAGGAACCAGAGGGGACCTAGTCCTGAGAGCCAGTGGAAGAGCTCAGATACCTGTTCAAGAGAACAGATCAGTGGCTTCACGTTTCTGTGGTGGGTTGGCCTAGTAATCCTTGTGTTTCTATCATGCTCTTATTCTGCCGCTTTTCAGAACCCCCTCCCCTGGTAAACATCTTCTTTACCCCTGCTGGGTCTCAGATAAAAATAGAGTAATATGATGTCAAAAGCTATGATACTCCTAGTAGGACTTCTGACGATGGTCACAGCTCAGGGGGAATGGGAAAATAATGCTTTAGTAAACATCTAAAATAGCCGCCAGAGAAGAAAAACTAGTTAAATGTTGGGTCTGCCATAAATACCCTGGCTTACAACAATTGTTACAGGTACAAATAGGTACATACAACAAGAGTATTATCAATTTAAACACATGGAAACCCACTGCCCACCCCAAGATATGAGCGTAATGGACAATACCCTCTTCAGGCTCTAGTTTTGTTATCCAGAAAACCAGTCATGCTTCTGATGCCACTACACCTCTAATGGTTCTCTTGGCTATGGTGAGCCTCTTTGGAAAAATCCCTGGGCACCGGATGGTAATATCACCACAGTGTTTTGGAACCCGAACCCAAACTGCATTCCCACGAACGCCTCCACTCTGTGTGCTTATAATGAAGCCCCCGTGCCTACAGAATAGGGATGGAATGGACTAAAAATTGTCGGGCTCTGTGGAAGCAGCGGGTAAAACCCTCTTACCTCACCATCTCATCTAAGCCGAGGGCATGGAATACTCCCGGACTTAACTATTTTGAATATACTAACGGGCCCTTGTCCCCGCATTGTGTTCATAACTTGTCCCTTCCATGGATCCGGACAGCTGCTTTCCTGTTAAATTCTTCTGTTCCCAGATCTCTTATTGCACCTTCAGGATATGTCTGGATATGTAGCACTCCCCATAATGAGGCCCCAAAGACAAGTGCACCCCAGGGAAAATTTGGCCCCTATGTAAATGCTTATCCTTATGTTGATAAAGTGTGGCACAAGGGAGCCTGTACATTAGGACCCTGGGTCCCATTCACAGTAACAATACATAATAACACTCAATACCTTCCCAGGAGGGCCATTAGATTAATATTGGCAGGAACAGGACTGGCAGGGGGATTGGCCTCCCCATGGAGCGAAAATCTAACCATCAGTTTAGAGAGCCTAGCCCTGACCACTGGAAGTGTCCTAAATAGAATTTCAACTTCTTTAGACTCACTGGCCAATGTGGTTATGGGCAATCGATAGGCCTTGGATTACCTGCTGCCCGAGCAGGGTGGTGTTTGTGCAGTCATAAACAAAACCTGCTGTACCTATGTCAACAGTTCCGGCCAGATCGAGATGGACATCAAAAAGATTTATGAACGAGCATCATGGTTACACCTTACAACCAGAGGTCAGACCCTGATACCATCTGGTCCTCCATTAAGAGCACCCTCCCTAGCCTTACTCCGTTCCTGCCCCTCCTGGGCCCAGTCATGGCCATACTTCTCCTCCTCTTTGGACCCTGCCTCTTCAACCACTTGGTAGAGTTCGTGTTTTCCAGGTTACAACAGTCCCACATCAAAATGATGGCTATGCGAAGATTCCTGCCCATACTGCCCTCCGACTTAAAACAAGCTGTCCTGCCCCTGAGATCCCTAGACCAGGCATCCAGAGATTTCTACTCCCTGACAGGCAGGGTTGATGCCCCTACCCAGCCCTGAAGCAGCTCCAGAAGAAGGACCATCACCCTTCTGCTTCCCATAAGACTATGGGAGTAAAATCTCTGAGGAGGAATGAGATAGGAGGGAAAGGGACAAGACACAACCGCTAGATAAATGAAGAAGGGGCGCAGCTGTTGGGATTCGATAACGACCAGCTAGAACCAGCTGAAACCAAGGAGACTTTGAGAAGAGTCCGGTGATTGACCTTTAGCTCATTATGCCTTCATTGTAATACTCAAAATCACTCCCCCTTACACCATAACAGTTCCAAGACAACGGTAAAAGACCAAAGAGTGGGCAGTGGCCCAATTCCTGCGAAGTCCCCACTCTTCCCCAAAACAGCAAGAATATTCCTCCTGCTCGTTAGCATACGAAATTATTCAGCCCATCAAAACCAACGACCCCATACCCCAGGGCGCTCTCACTTTCTGAGGCCGTCTGCATTCTGCCTACGGAGTGTGTATCCCTCTGAATAAACTCACATTTGCTTTTCTTTGGCTTGCTCTTGAATTCTTTCCTGCGCGGAGCGAAGGACCCTCACTTGGGGGGATCCCAGGACGCGACGTTTCCTCTCCGGCAACAGTTTTACGGATGGGGAATCTTACAGGTCTGAAGCAAGGACCTGGCGCAACATCCCACCAGCAGGACATGGCAACAGTCTTCAGTCCGGGGGCAGGGGGAGGTTGCCAGTTATAGGGGGAATTGATGTCAGGTGGGCTCATCGGTTACCAGGGAAACCAGCAGAGGGGCACGCCCCTCACCACCCCTCTGATACGCTATCGTGGTGGAGATGTTCTGATCTAAAGGTTAGAACAAACCACTAGCTGGAGCTTGGGGCCAATATGTAGGAAGGTCAGTCATGTGAGTAGGTGTAGGTGAAGCAAGCACTGGTTGGGCTGGGGATATACAGAGAGCAAGAGAACAGCCATCTTGGGTGGCCTGATCGTACAATAGTTTAGAAAGTTGGGAAGTCGGGTGAGTTCTCTCAGGGGTGGGGATGGGGGGAGGGGGCTCTGACTTTTAGTCCAGATGTGACCCTGGAGAAGTTTGGATGTGAAAGTACCCTTGTGTATATTTTGGTTGCCTTGGTCAAATGTCTGTTGACATCCTTCCCACAGGTGACTGGGGAAAGTTACATAACAGGCCTCTAGTTTCCTAGGGTGCCAACCAAGTTGTGGCAATCTCCCTTTTTATATAATTTCCCTTTTTCTGGAGTAATAGAACCCTCATTGTTTAGCTGGGTACATAACCAAGTGGGAGAAAAATGACATTTCCCAGCCTCCTTCCCAGCATTTTGGTTTGGTCATGTGACTAAGGTTTGGCCAATGGGACGGGAGCAGAGGGGTTTGTGCAACTGCCAGAGAACATTCTTGATAGAAGATGTGTTTTTCCTCACCCTCTTCCTCCCTCCTTCTGGCTAGAATGTGGATTTGTTGGCATGATACTGTGATTTATAATAATGTATTTGGTCTTCGTCTTGTTTCTAGCATGGAGCTCCTACAACCTTAGGATTTCCTAAGTGATAAAAGCCATGAAAGTGACTTTTTTACTCTTAACAAGCCGCTTTCAAGCACCCGTGGGTATGTTAATTAGGTATTTGGGGCAAGGTCCTGGATTAGCCTCGGGATGGGGACTGGTTGCCAGGGGAACCAACCTTGTGAGCCGAGGGTTAGAAATTTCAGCCCCACCCCACCCCCCAACCTCCTGGGAGCAGCTGGAAATTGAATTAATCACCAGCTGTCAAGGATTTAATCAATCATGACTCCACAAAAACCCAAAAGGACAGTGTTTGGAGAGCTTCCTGGTTGGTGAACAAAAATGCATCCACATCCACACTCCAAACTACATGTGGACAGAAACTTCTGTGCTCAGGACCCTTCCGGACCTCGCCCTATGTATCTGTTCATCTGTATTCTTTAATATCCTTTCTAGTAAACCGGTGATCTATAATAAGTAAACTGTTTTCCTGAGTTCTGTGAGCCACTCTAGCAAATTAATCAAACCCAAGGAGAGGGTCATTGGAACCTCCAATCTATAGCCTGTCAGTCAGAAGCACAGGTGACAGCCTGGATTTGTGAATGGCATCTGAAGTGGGGGCAGGAGGAAGGGCAGTCTCGTGGGACTGAGCCCTTAACGTGTGGGATTCTATCTCCAGGTAGATAGTGTCAGAATTGAGTTAAATTGTAGGACACCCAGCTGGTGTCACAGGATTGTTTGGTGTGGGAAACATCACCGCTCATTTGGTAACCAGAAGTGCCAGGAGTGAAGTATTAAGTAGAGGAGATACACAAAGGAGTGTATTTCCCCTCAGAGTTGGATGGTGCTCTGGCAGCCCTCCTGGATCAAGAGATGACTGTGAGAAGAAAAACCACACCCAGAGGACCAATAACATAGGCAGAATCTGGGTCCTTAAGAGCTCTGTGGAGCAGAGCTGCCACACATGCTCCAGACTTTGGAGGGTAGCAGAATATGCCACCCCAAAATACACCTCTTTGCCATGTTAAAAAAACAAAATTCAACTAAGTAAATTGTAAAGATCTTTTTTTTTGTTTGGGGGGTTTTTTTGGCCGTGCTACACAGCTTGCAGGATCTTAGTTCCCCAACCAGGGATCAAACCTGGGTCCCCAGCAGTGGAAGTGCAGAGTCCTGACCACTAGACCACCAGGGAATTCCCAATTGTAGAGATCTTATTGGCTTTATTCAATGATTCATGAATTGGGTAGCATCCCATCTAGCAGATAAAAAGGAGCTCTGAGGAGCTGTACAAAATGAAAGACTTTTATAGGCAGAAGAGGGTAGGACAAGGAAGTTACTGGCAAAGAGTGGATTGTTTGTGACAAGGTCACATTCCTTTGCGGGACGACAGATTACCTCATCAAGCAGATTACCTCACTAGTGCTGACCTTCCAAACTGATTGGTTTAAGATTCTACTCCCGGGAGAGGTTGAAACTGTATTTTTTTTTTTTTGCTCATTTAATTTTTATTGGAGTATAGTTGCTTTGCAATGTTGTGTCAGTTTCTACTGTACAGCAAAGTGAATCAGCTATACATATACATATATCCCCTTTTTTGGATTTCCTTCCCATTTAGGTCACCACAGAGCATTGAGTAGAGTTCCCTGTGCCTTACAGTAGGTTCTCATTTATTATCTATTTTATACATTGTATCAATAGTGTATATATGTCAATCCCAATCTCCCAATTCATCCCACCCCCCCTTCCCCCCTTGGTATCCATACATTTGTTCTCTACATCTGTGTCTCTATTTCTGCTTTGTAAATAAGATCATCTATACCAATTTTTTCAGATTCCACATATATGTGTTAATATACGATATTTGTTTTTCTCTTTTTGACTTACTTCACTCTGTATGACAGTCTCTATGTCCATCCACGTCTCTACAAATGACCCAATTTCATTTCTTTTTATGACGATTAATATTCCATTGTATATATGTACCACATCTTCTTTTCCATTCCTCTGTGGATGGACATTTGTTTCCATGTCCTGGCTATTGTAAATACAGCTGCAATGAATATTGGGGTGCATGTGCTTTTTTTTTTTTTTTTTTTTTAATAAATTTATTTATTTATTTATTTTTGACTGCATTGGGTCTTCGTTGCTACGCACGGGCTTCCTCTAGTTGCGGCGAGCGGGGGTTACTCTTCATTGCAGTGCGCTGGTTTCTCATTGCGGTGGCTTCTCTTGTTGTGGAGCACAGGCTCTAGGCGCGTGGGCTTCAGTAGTTGTGGCACGCGGGCTCTAGAGCGCAGGCTCAGTAGTTGTGGTGCACGGGCTTAGTTGCTCCACAGCATGTGGGATCTTCCCGGACCAGGGCTCGAACCCGTGTCCCCTGCATTGGCAGGCGGATTCTTAACCACTGAGCCACCAGGGAAGCCCCGCATGTGCTTTTTGAATTATGGTTTTCTCTGGGTATATACCCAGTAGTGGGATTGCTGGGTCACATGGTAGTTCTATTTTTAGTTTTTTAAGGAATCTCCATACTGTTCTCCATAGTGACTGCATCAATTTACATTCCCACCAACAGTGCAAGAGGGTTCCCTTTTCTCCACACACTCTCCAGCATTTATTGTTTCTAGATTTTGTGATGATGGCCATTCTGACCAGTGTGAGGTGATACCTCATTGTGGTTCTGATTAGCATTTCTCTAATGATTAGTGATGTTGAGCATTTTTTCATGTGTTTGTTGGCCATCTGTATGTCTTCTTTGGAGAAATGTCTATTTAGGTCTTCTGCCAATTTTTTGATTGGCTTGTTTTTTAAAACTTATTTATTTAGCTATATTGGGTCTTCACTGCTGCACGCGGGCTTTCTCTAGTTGCGGCGAGTGGGGGCTACTCTTCGTTGTGGTGCACGGACTTCTCATTGAGGTGGCTTCTCTTGTTGTGGAGGACGGGCTCTAGGCATGCGGCCTTCAGTAGTTGTGGCTCGCGGGCTCTAGAGCACATGCTCAGTAGTTGCGGTGCCCGGGCTTAGCTGCTCCGCGGCATGTGGGATCTTCCCAGACCAAGGCTCAAACACATGTCCCCTGTATTGGCAGGTGGATTCTTAACCACTGTGCCACCAGGGAAGTCCCGATTGGCTTGTTTTTTTTTTTGATATTGAGCTGCATGAGCTGTTTGTATATTTTGGAGATTAATCCTTTGTCAGTTGCTTCATTTGCAAATATTTTCTCCCACTCTGAGGGTTGTCTTTTCGTCTTGTTTATGGTTTCCTTTGCTGTGCAAAAGCTTTTAAGTTTAATTAGGTCCATTTTTTTTGTTTTTATTCTCGTTACTCTATGAGGCAGGTCAAAAAATATCTTGCTGCGATTTAGAAGCTGTATTTAAATTAGGTATTCAGTCTCGGTTTGGTGACGTGGGTTTAGCACAAGTGACTCCATTTTGGGCCCATTGTCTTTTTTTTTAACAAACATAAGGATTATTTTGAGCTGATTATTTTGAGAAATGAGACATAAGAGAAGCTCTGAAAACAGAAGCTACTCTTTTGTAAGAGACATTTACATTTACAAGGAAAATCTCCATTTGTGTGTCTCCCTCTCTATACCAGGAAGAGAAGGACTAAATCACAAGAAACTCTTATCAGTGAAGAAGGTGCCAACTTAAATCTACATAACAACCTTACCCTTGTTTACCATGCTTTTCCTGGTCACCCCCCAACACACACACCCTTCTTTCTTTTGTCTTTAGCTGAAGATGGTATTGAAACTGGTTAGGCCACCTCAGGGAGTTACTAAGTTTCCCTGGGTCTCTCCCAGGTATACAGGAGATACATATGTTAATAAACTTCTAGGTTTTTTTTCCTTTGTTTTTTGTTGTGTGTGTGTGTTTGTTTGTTTGTTTGACCGCACCTTACGGCATGTGGAACTTCCCTGACCCGGGATTAAACCCACGCCCCCTGAAGTGGAAGCACAGAGTCTTAACCACTGGACCACCAGGGAAGTCCCTTTTCTCTGTTAATCTTTTATTACAGTGGTCTCAGCTAAGAACTCAGAAGGGTACAAGGAAAAAATTACTTTTCCTTCCCCACAACTTCCCTGAGACTTGATCATGAGAGAGGAATGAACTTCTACCTTGTTTAAGCCACGGGTATTTGGAGGTTTCTGTTACAGCTGAGCCCAATCCTATTTGAGACTCAAATGGTGACTCACATTTCCTTGGCTGGCACAAATGCTTCACAGCTATTTGTACTCTCCAATCCTCACAATAGCTCTTTGAGGTAAAAAGCCTTTTCCCAATGAGGAAATGGAAGCTTAGGCACTTGGTGGTGAAGTGAGACAAGTGATGCTGGCTTTGTCTTTCCAGGAGGCTGTGCCTGCAGTCACTGTATTAATCACAATGAGTCAGCCCTGTGATGTCAGCCATGTACCAGGGAAACCAGAAAGCACAAGTCGTTCTTGGTCAGCCCTAACCTGAAATTAGTGAAGTTCTGTGGTGGGTTCATCCGTCTGGAAACCAGCTCTGGACCAGAGGATGCTAGTAGTTTACAAGACCAAAACGCATGCCAGGGAAACACGCAATGCCACTTCTCAGCTGCACAGAGAGACATTTCAAAGCCCCAGGGGGGGAGTTTTTGATGATGTTTTCCATAGTGGACAGTGTTCTGTTTTGCTGATGAACATATTTTAAACTAGAGAAAGCAACAAAGGTCAGCAAAGAAAATTACTAGTGGGAGCCAGGGCAAGCCAAAAAATGCAACCATGTTGTGGGAGACCAAAATACACCACTCTAACACCTCACACCAGTCAGAATGGCCATCATCAAAATATCTACAAACAATAAATGCTGGAGAGGGTGTGGAGTGCAACCTCTTGCACAGTTGGTAGGAATGTAAATTGATACAGCCACCATGGAGAACAGTATGGAGTTTCCTTAAAAAACTAAAAATAGAACTACCATATGACCCAGCAATCCCACTACTGGGCATATACCCTGAGAAAACCATAATTCAAAAAGAGTCATGTACCACAATGTTCACTGCAGCTCTATTTACAATAGCCAGGACGTGGAAGCAACCTAAGTGTCCATCAACAGATGAATGGATAAAGAAGATGTGGCACATATATACAATGGACTATTACTCAGCCATAAAAAGAAACGAAATTGAGTTATTTGTGGTGAGGTGGATGGACCTAGAGTCTGTCATACCGAGTGAAGTAAGTCAGAAAGAGAAAAAGAAATAACATATGCTAACACATATATGGAATCTAAAAAAAAAAAAAAGGTTCTGAAGAACCTAGGGGCAAGACGGGAATAAAGACACAGACCTACTAGAGAATGGACTTGAGGACACAAGGAGGGGGAAGGGTAAGCTGGGACGAAGTGAGAAAGTGGCATGGACATATATACACTACCAAATGTAAAACAGATAGGTAGGAGGAACCAAGATGGCACAGTAGAAGGACATGCTCTCACTCCCTCTTGTGAGAACACCAAAATCACAACTAGCTGCTGGACAACCATTGACAGGAAGACACTGGAACTCACCAAAAAAGATACCCCACATCCAAAGACAAAGGAGAAGCCACAATGAGACGGTAGGAGGGGCACAATCACAGTAAAATCAAATCCCGTAACTGCTGGGTGGGTGACTCACAGACTGGAGAACACTTATACCACAGAAGTCCACCCACTGGAGTGAAGGTTCTGAGCCCCACGTCAGGGTTCCCCACCTGGGGGTCTGGCAACAGGAGGAGGAATTCCTAGAGAATCAGACTTTGAAGCCTAGTGGGATTTGATTACAAGACTTCGACAGGACTGGGGGAAACAGAGACTCCACTCTTGGAGGGCAAACACAAAATGTGTACATTCGGACCCAGGGGAAGGAGCAGTGACCCCAGGGGAGACTGAACCAGACCTACCTGCTAGTGTTGGAGAGTCTCCTGCAGAGGCAGAGGGTGGCTGTGGCTCACCGTGGGGACAAGGACACTGGCAGCAGAAGTTCTGGGAAGTAATCCTTGGCGTGAGCCCTCCCAGAGTCTGTAATTAGCCCCACCAAAGAGCCCAGGTAGGCTCCAGTGTTGGGTTGCCTCAGGCCAAACAACCAAAAGGGAGGGAACCCAGCCCCACCCATCAGCAGTCAAGGGGATTAAAGTTTTACTGAGCTCTGCCCACCAGAGCAACAGTCAGCTCTACCCACCACCAGTCCCTCCCATCAGGAAACTTACACAAGCTTCTTAGACAGCCTCATCTACCAGAGGGAAGACAGGAGAAGCAAGAAGAACTACAATCCTGCAGCCTGTGGAACAAAAACCACATTCACAGAAAGATAGACAAGATGAAAAGGCAGAGGGCTATGTACCAGATGAAGGAACAAGATAAAACCCCAGAAAAACAACTAAATGAAGTGGAGATAGGCAACCTTCCAGAAAAAGAATTCAGAATAATGATAGTGAAGATGATCCAGGACCTTGGAAAAAGAATGGAGGCAAAGATCGAGAAGATTCAAGAAATGCTTAACAAAGACCTAGAAGAATTAAAGAACAAACAAACAGAGATGACCAATACAATAACCGAAATGAAAACTACACTAGAAGGAATCAATAGCAGAATAACTGAGGCAGAAGAACGGATAAGTGACTTGGAAGACAGAATGGTGGAATTCAATGCTGCGGAACAGAATAAAGAAAAAAGAATGAAAAGAAATGAAGACAGCCTAAGAGACCTCTGGGACAACGTTAAACGCAACAACATTCACATTATAGGGGTCCCAGAAGGAGAAGAGAGAGAGAAAGGACCCGAGAAAATATTTCAAGAGATTATAGTTGAAAACTTCCCTAACATGGGAAAGGAAATAGCCACCCAAGTCCAGGAAGCAAAGCGAGTCCCATACAGGATAAACCCAAGGAGAAACACGCCGAGACACATAGTAATCAAATTGTCAAAAATTAAGACAAAGAAAAATTATTGAAAGTAGCAAGGGAAAAATGACAAATAACATACAAGGGAACTCCCATAAGGTTAAAGCTGATTTCTCAGCAGAAACACTACAAGCCAGAAGGGAGTGGCATGATATATTTACAGTGATGAAAGGGAAGAACCTACAACCAAGACTACTCTACCCAGCAAGGATCTCATTCAGATTCGATAGAGAAATCAAAAGCTTTACAGACAAGCAAAAGCTAAGAGAATTCAGCACCACCAAACCAGCTCTACAACAAATGCTAATGGAACTTCTCTAAGTGGGAAACACAAGAGAAGAAAAGAACCTACAAAACAAACTCAAAACAATTAAGAAAACAGTCATAGGAACGTACATATGGATAATTACCTTAAACGTAAATGGATTAAATGGTCCAACCAAAAGACACAGGCTTGCTGAATGGATACAAAAACAAGACCCATATATATGCTATCTACAAGAGACCCACTTCAGACCTAGGGACACATACAGACTGAAAGTGAGGGGATGGAAAAAGATATTCCATGCAAATGGAAATCAAAAGATAGCTGGAGTAGCAATACTCATATCACAAAAAATAGACTTTAAACTAAAGAATGTTACAAGAGACAAGGAAGGATACTACATAATGATCAAGGGATCAATCTAAGAAGAAGATATAACAATTATAAATATATATGTACCCAACATAGGAGCACCTCAATACATAAGGCAACTGCTAACAGCTATAAAAGAGGAAATCGACAGTAACACAATAATAGTGGGGGACTTTAACACCTCACTTACACCAATGGATAGATCATCCAAAATGAAAATAAATAAGGAAACAGAAGCTTTAAATGACACAATAGACCAGATAGATTTAATTGATATTTATAGGACATTCCATCCAAAAACAGCAGATTACACCTTCTTCTCAAGTGCACACGGAACATTCTCCAGGATAGATCACATGTTGGGTCACAAATCAAGCCTCAGTAAATTTAAGAAAATTGAAATCATATCAAGCATCTTTTCTGACCACAACACTATGAGATTAGAAATGAATTACAGGGAAAAAAACGTAAAAAACACAAACACATGGAGGCTAAACAATACGTTACTAAATAACCAAGAGATCACTGAAGAAATCAAAGAGGAAATCAAAAAATACCTAGAGACAAATGACAATGAAAACATGACAATCCAAAACCTATGGGATGCAGCAAAAGCAGTTCTAAGAGGGAAGTTTATAGCTATACAAGCCTACCTCAAGAAACAAGAAAAATCTCAAGTAAACAATCTAACCTTACACCTAAAGGAACTAGAGAAAGAAGAACAAACAAAATGCAAAGTTAGCAAAAGGAAAGAAATCATAAAGATCAGAGCAGAAATAAATGAAATAGAAACAAAGAAAACAATAGCAAAGATCAATAAGACTAAAAGCTGGTTCTTTGAGAAGATAAACAAAATTGATAAGCCATTAGCCAGACTCATCAAGAAAAAGAGGGAGAGGACTCAAATCAATAAAATTAGAAATGAAAAAGGAGAAGTTACAATAGACACTGCAGAAATACAAAGCATCCTAAGAGACTACTACAAGCAACTCTATGCCAATAAAATGGACAACTTGGAAGAAATGGACAAATTCTTAGAAACGTATAACCTTCCAAGACTGAACCAGGAAGAAACAGAAAATATGAACAGACCAATCACAAGTAATGAAATTGAAACTGTGATTAAAAATCTTCCAACAGGGGCTTCCCTGGTGGTGCAGTGGTTGAGAATCTGCCTGCCAATGCAGGGGACACGGGTTTGAGCCCTGGTCTGGGAAGATCCCACATGCCATGGAGCAACTAGGCCCGTGAGCCACAATTACTGAGCCTGCGCATCTGGAGCCTGTGCTCTGCAACAAGAGAGGCCAAGATAATGAGAGGCCCGTGCACCACAATGAAGAGCGGCCCCCACTTGACGCAACTAGAGAAAGCCCTCACACAGAAACGAAGATCCAACACAGCCATAAATAAAAAATAAAAAAAATCTTCTAACAAAAGTCCAGGACCAGATGGCTTCACAGGTGAATTCTATCAAACATTTAGAGAAGAGCTAACACCCATCCTTCTCCAACTCTTCCAAAAAATTGCAGAGGAAGGAACACTCCCAAACTCATTCTATGAGGCCACCATCACCCTGATACCAAAACCAGACAAAGATACTACAAAAAAAGAAAATTACAGACCAATATCACTGATGAATATAGATGCAAAAATCCTCAACAAAATACTAGCAAACAGAATCCAACAGCACATTAAAAGGATCACACACCATGATCAAGTGGGATTTATCCCAGGGATGCAAGGATTCTTCAATACATGCAAACCAATCAATGTGATACACCATATTAACAAATTGAAGAAGAAAAACCATATGATCATCTCGATAGCTGCAGAAAAAGCTTTTGACAAAATTCAACACCCATTTCTGATAAAAACTCTCCAGAAAGTGGGCATAGAGGGAACCTACCTCAACATAATAAAGGCCATATACGACAAACCCACAGCAAACATCATTCTCAATGGTGAAAACCTGAAAGCATTTCTTCTAAGATCAGGAACAAGACAAGGATGTCCACTCTCACCACTATTATTCAACATAGTTTTGGAAGTCCTAGCCACGGCAATCAGAGAAGAAAAAGAAATAAAAGGAATACAAATTGGAAAAGAAGAAGTAAAACTGTCAGTGTTTGCAGATGACATGATACTATGCATAGAGAATCCTGAAAATGCCACCAGAAAACTACTAGAGCTAATCAATGAATTTGGTAAAGTGGCAGGATACAAAATTAATGCACAGAAATCTCTTGCATTCCTATACACTAATGATGAACAATCTGAAAGAGAAATTATGGAAACACTCCCATTTACCATTGCAACAAAAAGAATAAAACACCTCGGAATAAACCTACCTAGAGAGACAAAAGACCTTTATGCAGAAAACTATAAGACACTGATGAAAGAAATGAAAGATGATACCAACAGATGGAGAGATATACCATGTTCTTGGATTGGAAGAATCAATATTGTGAAAATGACTATACTACCCAAAGCAATCTACAGATTCAATGCAATCCCTATCAAATTACCAATGGCATTTTTTACAGAACTAGAACAAAAAATCTTAAAACATATATGGAGACACAAAAGACCCCGAATAGCCAAAGCAGTCTTGAGGGGAAAAAACGGATAGGGAGGAATCAGATTCCCTGACTTCAGACTATACTACAAAGCTACAGTAATCAAGACAATATGGTACTGGCACAAAAACAGAAACATAGATCAATGGAACAAGATAGAAAGCCCAGAGATAAACCCACGCACCTATGGTCAACTAATCTATGACAAAGGAGGCAAGGATATACAACGGAGAAAAGACAGTCTCTTCAATAAGTGGTGCTGGGAAAACTGGACAGCTACATGTAAAAGAATGAAATTAGAACACTCCCTAACACCATACACAAAGATAAACTCAAAATGGATTCGAGACCTAAATGTAAGACTGGACACTATAAAACTCTTAGAGGAAAACATAGGAAGAACACTCTTTGACATAAATCACAGCAAGATCTTTTTTGATCCACCTCCTAGAGTAATGGAAATAAAAACAAAAATAAACAAACGGGACCTAATGAAACTTCAAAGCTTTTGCACAACAAAGGAAACCATAAACAAGACGAAAAGACAACCCTCAAAATGGGAGAAAATATTTGCAAACGAATCAATGGACAAAGGATTAATCTGCAAAATATATAAAGAGCTCATGCAGCTCAATATTAAAGAAACAAACAACCCAATCCAAAAATGGGCAGAAGACCTAAATAGACATTTCTCCAAAGAAGACATACAGATGGCCAAGAAGCACATGAAAAGCTGCTCAACATCACTAATTATTAGAGAAATGCAAATCAAAACTACCATGAGGTATCACCTCACACCAGTTACAATGGGCATCATCAGAAAATCTACAAACAACAAATGCTGGAGAGGGTGTGGAGAAAAGGGAACCCTCTTGCACTGTTGGTGGGAATGTAAATGGATACAGCCACTATGGAGAACAGTATGGAGTTTCCTTAAAAAACTAAAAATAGAATTACCATATGACCCAGCAATCCCACTACTGGGCATATACCCAGAGAAAACCATAAATCAAAAAGACGCTTGCACCCCAATGTTCATTGCAGCACTATTTACAATAGCCAGGTCATGGAAGCAACCTAAATGCCCATCGACAGACGAATGGATAAAGTTGTGGTACATATATACAATGGAATATTACTCAGCCATAAAAAGGAACGAAAATGGGTCATTTGTTGAGACGTGGATGGATCTAGAGACTGTCATACAGAGTGAAGTAAGTCAGAAAGAGAAAAACAAATATCGTATATTAACGCATGTATGTGGAACCTAGAAAAACGGTACAGACGAACCGGTTTGCAGGGCAGAAGTTGAGACACAGATGTAGAGAACAAACGTATGGACACCAAGGGGGGAAAGCTGCGGGGATGTGGGGATGGTGGTGTAATGAATTGGGCGATTGGGATTGAAATGTGTACACTGATGTGTATAAAATTGATGACTAATAAGAACCGGCTGTATTAAAAAATAAATAAAATAAAATTCAAAAATTAAGAAAAACAAAGAACAACTAATACTAAACTTTCTTTGGGTTATTTGTATGGAAATATGTTCATATAAATGTTTCAGACATTACATGAAATTCCTAAAAATCTTATATGTTCTGGTATAATGTTATAAGTCATAATTCTAGTTATTATTTTAAAATGTATATCTCAGAAATAACTAAATTTGCTTGTCAACTGCATTATTACAAACTTTCATCAAATCTTTAACCGTGGTCATTTTTAAGTCTTTTGTTATTTACAGACAGTTCTTGGTGTACTCTGTTGGTTTTGCAAAAATGTTCCTATAAAAGGGTTTCATCTTCAAGGAATTCATGGAAAAGACTCTGACAAGCACAGGTTTCTGATAACTGACTATATTGCTGAACTGAATGAATAAGCATTTTCAGAACTCTAATGGAATACTGATGAATTCATAAAAGTGCTAAAAAAAGATCAAGATAAAAAAAAGTTAATGGGACTAAGTGAACTGATGAGGATGATTATAATTTTTGTGACTTTCTGTTTGAATAAAAAAAAAATATGACTTCTGTTAACAAATGAATTACTTCTATACTTCAACAAAATTCTTTTAGAATCTTTATGTTTGGCATGATATAAATTTTGATTTTGTGTTCTATATTGTGTTCTATCTTTATATACGGGATACAAATAATTTGTAAGCATTATTTCATTCCCATTTTTGGATAATTTACTATTCCTTAAAAGAAATGATATAAATTTATGCTGTTCTCAACCAGTCATTACCTGTAGTATTTAAGAGGGCAGAAGAAAAGACAGCCCTACAGACTTGGAAGGAGATTTTTAGCAAAAGTTAGCTTATGGCTATCCTGTAAATATTTGTTGGAAATTCAAATTTTAAACACTTGTTGAATATTATCATTAATTACAGCAAAATAATATAACATATATTCGTTATATACACTATAACATATATAACATTATACTATATAATATGTATATAACATGTAATTATATATGCAATGAAATCAATACCAATAATAATTTCAATTATAGAATTCAGGCATTTCTAGGAAAACAAAGGAACTCAACCTTGACACTCTTTCTGTTGTTATTGTTATTTCCCTTTGTACAAGTCCTGATAGAACAAAACCCATTATGGAAAAAGCATCATTTGCAGAACTATTCTATAATATTACAATTTGGACCATTATGACTCATTAAAATGCTCTTAATTGACTTGAAAATTAAGCAAGGTAAAATATTTCCAAACAACAAAATGCAAACAAATGAAAAAAATCAAGGCTCATATTTATTTCCCTAAAAATGAGTAAATGGAAGATTGATCATCTGGAAAAAAGTAATTTAGAATTAAAAAAAAAAAAAGCTAGTGGGAAGCAGCCGCATAGCACAGGGAGATCAGCTTGGTGCTTTGTGACCACCTAGAGGGGTGGGATAGGGAGGGTGGGAGGGAGGCGCAAGAGGGAGGAGATATGGGGATATATGTATATGTATAGTTGATTCACTTTGCTATACAGCAGAAACTAACACACCATTGTAAAGCAATTATACTCCAATAAAGATGTTAAAAAAAAAATACAGCACCCTGAATTGTGTCTCTTTGGCATGAGGATTGATGTAGGCTGATTATTTAAGGCCCCAAAGACTCAGGAAGAAACTTTGACCATCCCCCTAACTGCCTAAAAGGATTTAGATAGAGGACCTGTTCCAGGAAGGGAGCTATCACCATAGATAACTACAGTATGAACTAGGTGAGGAGACAGGGAGGAACCTAGCAAAGTCTGTTAAAATTCCTGTGTCCCACTGTCTGCATGGCTCAGCAAACATTTATTTACCAAACAGTGCTTTTCCATCTCCTGTGAATTGCCTGCCCCCCTCCACTGCCCTTGAAGTCCCAAACCACTATCCCGAACATCCTCTTTTGACTTTCTTCCTCCCTGACAATGTCAAGTCTAAGAACTCTTAACCTAGTCGTAAATCCCAAGGATTTTTTTTCCTAAAAGTTTTATAATTTTATATTTTACATTTCATTCCAAGATTCATTTTGAGTTAATTTTTGTATAAGGTGTGGGCTTTAAGTCTAGGTTCATTTTTTTGCATGTGGGTGTTCAATTGCTCCAGCACCATTTGTTAAGGCTATCCTTCCTCCATTGAAATGCTTTTGCACTTTTGTCAAAAATGAGCCGAGCCTATTTGTGTGGGTATATTTCTGGGTTCTCTGCTCTGTTCATTGATCTATGTTTCTATGCTCTTGTCTCTGACAATACCACACTCTCTTGATTACTGTAGCTACAGAGTAAGACTTAAGTCTTCACATGGAGTGCTTCCTCCCACTTTACCCTTCTTTGTCAAGATTGGCTTAACTATTCTATGGCCTCTGCCTTTCTGTATAAATTTAAAAGACGCTTGTCTTATGTCTGCAAAGGACTTTGCTGAGACTGTGACAGAGATCACATTACTCTGCAGGAGGGCAAAATATGCCGCCCCAAAATGTGTCTCTTTGGCATAAAGATTATTTTAGATTGGTTATTTTTAAAGAAACAGCAGGACTTCCCTGGTGGCGCAGTGGTTGAGAGTCTGCCTGCCAATGCAGGGGACACGGGTTCGAGCCCTGGTCTGGGAGGATCCCACATGCCGCGGAGCAACTGGGCCCATGAGCCACAATTACTGAGCCTGCGCGTCTGGAGCCTGTGCTCCGCAACAAGAGAGGCCGCGATAGTGAGAGGCCCGCGCACCGCGATGAAGAGTGGCCCCCGCTTGCCACAACTAGAGAAAGCCCTCGCACAGAAACGAAGACCCAACACAGCCATAAATAAATAAATTAAAAGGAAAAAAAAAGAAACAGCAGACATGGGAGGCACCCTGAAATCCAAGTCGAAGTCACCTTTTTGTAAGAGACATTTACATGTATAAGGGAAATCTCTTTTATAAGGGTGTCTCCACACAGTACCAGGAAGAGGGGGATGACCTTACCTCTAGAAACTCTTATCAGTGGAGAAGGTAAGGACTTAAATCTGCGTAACAACATTACCTTTGTTTACTGTGCTTTTCCTGCTCACCTCCCCCCACCCCGCCAGCCTCAACATCCTCTTTTGTCTTTAGCTGAAGATGGTATTTAAGGTGAGGGCTTTGGCCATTTTGGTGAGTTATTCGGTTCTCCTGGGTCTCTCCCACGTATACATGTTTGTCAAACGTTTGTTTGATTTTCTCCTATTAATCTGTCTCATGTCAATTTAATTCTTAGACCAGCCAGAAGAACCTGGTAGGGTAGAGGGAAACTTTTCCTCCCCAGCAACTCCCCTAGATCAATTTGGGAAGAACTGACATCTTTAAATGTTGTCTTCCAATCCATGAACACAGTGTGTCTTGTTTAGGTCTTTGGTTTCTTTCATCAGCATTTCATACAGATGCTGTACATGTTTTGTTAAATGTATACGTAAGCATTTTTCTTTGGAGTGATTGTAAACGGTATTGTTTTTTAAATTTCTATTTCCACGTGTTCATTGTTAATATATAGAAATATGGGGACTTCCCTGGCGGTCCGCGCTTCCAGTGCAGCGGGCGCGGGTTCAATCCCTGGTCGGGGAACTAAGATCCCACATGTCATGTGACGCAGCCAGAAAAAAAAAAGAAATATGATTGATTTTTATGTATTGATATTGTTTCCTGTGATCTTGCTGAATATGCTTATTAGTTCTAGGAATTTGGGGTATATTATTTGGAATTTCCTATGTAGGAAATCATGTAATTTGCAAATAAGGGCAATTTTATTTCTTCCTCTCAAATATGTATGTCTTTTATTTCTTTTTCTTAACTTATTGTTCTAGCTAGAATTTCCAGTACTACGTTGAATAGAAGTGGTGAGAGTGGATACCCTCACCTTATTGCTGATTTTACGGGAAAGCATTGTCCTTCACCAGTATGCATGATATTAGCTGTAGATTTCTTCTAAACACTTCTTTATCAAGTTCGGATCATTCCCTTCTGTTTCTAACGTGCTGAGTGTTTTGATCACGAATGGGTATTAGATTTTGCCAAATGCTTTTTCTGTACCAACTAGCATGATTATATGATTTTTTTTTCTTTAGTTCGTTGATATGTTAGATTACATTGATTTTCAAATGTTTAACCAGCCTTACATACCTGGAATAAATCCCACTTGGTCATGGTGTATAATTCTTTTGGTATCTTTTTTTCAAGTCATTTCCTCTGAACTTCAACTATTATCTCCAGAAGAGAAAAGTTTCCAGAGGTGAAAAATGTCACATCACGATCTAGAGGCAGGGAAGTTTACTCTGGGTCTGGAGCTTAGAGATCTGGACTCAAATCCCAGTTTTGCCATTTACTAGCTCTGGAACTTTGGCAAGTCACTTAATTATCTAAACCTCAGTTTCTACTTCTGTAAAATGGGGATAACAATGCCTGAATGAGAGAATTTGACGATTAGGCACTGACTCTGACACATAATAGATAGTCAATAATGGTACCCATTTGAATTCCACAGCAACAAGCATTTTGGAGTAGAATTAGAAACATCTTATAAAGGCAGTTATATAGAATACTAGGAACAGGGCATTGAGGTGACATAGCAGGATTTTCCTAAATGATCACAATCTCAATCATTTACCCTGGGGGATTTTTTTTATCTTACTGGATGCTTTAATAATAGATATCACTGCGAGACACCAAGAGGGTCCTTCAAAGACATTCTCATTACTAGTTATTAATTTATTAAATGAACAGCCATCAGTGCTCTGCAGGCCTCTACAGAACCTCACTGCAGGAGCCCCACACCCATTAGCCACCTGGTTTGCACGTACCACTTCACCCTGACTCTTCAGGTCCATCAAAGAGCACCTTGATTCTAACTCCTAATTGCCCAGGTGCTCTTCAAAATGCTCAATCTTGCTTCTTTTGATCTAACGAGGTCTTTAAGCAGGGAATAAATAAGGCTAGCCCACTTTTTAGTGGTGATGCAAGAAAATAAATTGGCTGGGAGAAAATTAATCAACAAAACAGAGTCCTGTGCTTTACTTTCAACCCCATGCTCTTTGAAAACAACTAAGGAATCAAAGTGATCTGTGATACTGGCTTTCAAATATTTACGATTGTGACCCCCAATGAGAGATACATTTTTTATATTGGGTTCCAGTATACACATACACACATATAACTGAAGCAAAGTTTAATGAAATAATACTTTTCGGGCTTCCCTGGTGGTGCAGTGGTTAAGAATCTGCCTGCCAATGCAGGGGACACGGGTTCAAGCCCTGGTCTGGGAAGATCCCACATGCTGCGGAGCAACTAAGCCCGTGAGCCACAACTACTGAGCCTGCGCGTCTGGAGCCTGTGCTCCGCAACGGGAGAGGCCACGGCAGTGAGAGGCCCGCGCACCGTGATGAAGAGTGGCCCCCGCTCGCCACAGCTGGAGAAAGCCCTCGCACAGAAACGAAGACCCAACACAGCCAAAAATTAAAAAAAAAAAAAATAATAATACTTTTCTTACTATCTGTGATGCATGCTGAAGCTTCCCCATCTACTTTGTCACTATTATTTTTTAATGCTGGTTGCCACTACCAATGCCACGACCCACTAATGGATCCTGAGTGAGCCACAAGTGGGCCTCGGCCATGGGTCATGTATGGCAGACGGAACTCCTGCTAGGCCACTGGGAACCACAGCAGTGTGCCCTCCACGGGCCTCCCTGCAGGTTGGCGTTTCACTCAGTCTGGCTGTGAACAAAAACTCTTTTTCTCCTCTCAGGAGCACAGTAGCAAAAGTCAGCCACATTTCAAGGGAACTCCCTTAAAAAGTGCAAATGTTTGTCTAAGTGCTTCTGAATTTTCTGTGCCTGGAACACAAATAGAAGGAATATAAGCAACATTCATTCAGCAACTGAAGTTGGTCAGGCTCACCATGGAGGGGCCATGTTTCACTCCAGCTTTGCACCCCAGGCCACAGAGAGACAGATGCCAAACAGCTAGCTCTAAGACGAGGGGTTGCCCATGACTCCTCCAATGAGCTCAGCCCCTGTGAGTGCGTGTGTGTGTAGAGGGCAGGGAGCAGAGATCTAGTTGTTACTGATGTTTAAAACATGAAAATACCACCTCCCCTGGCCTGAGTCCTGTCCCCTTTGGCCTTTCTTGACCACACTGGCCGCAAGGCCATGCAAAAGCCCCACATACATCACCCAGGAGAACCAGTAGGTGCAGAGACACATCCCAGCCAACACAGTGAACAGGCTGGAGATGAGACTCTCGGACTTCTGGAACCCAGAACACTCATTTACTGTCACAAGCAGTTTCTGCTCCCTGGGGTGGAGACTTGGGTGAGCCTCTAGGAAAGAGTCCTCTACTCTGTGAAGACATGGGGCCCAGTGCAAACAGAAAGGCAGGACCTACTCCTCGTTCTTGGGGGAAACCTGAACACAGTCTCAGAGGGGGAAGTGAAGAGTCCTGTTTGATAACAGAAAAAGGGAGTATCTTACAAGATTAAAGAAACTTTGGTCATACATGTAACACTTTTTAAAAAAAATATTTATTTGGCTGCGTCGGGTCTTAGTTGTGGCACGCGGGATCTTCATTGAGGCATGTGGGATCTTTCGTTGTGGCGTGCGGGCTTCTCTCTAGTTGTGGAGTGTGGGTTTTTCCCTCTCTAGTTGAGGCGCGTGAGCTCAGTACTGGTGGTGCGCGGGCTTAGTTGCCCCACAGCACGTGGGATCTTAGTTCCCCAACCAGGGATGGAACCCACGTCCCCTGCATTGGAAGGCGGATTCCTTCCCACTGGACCACCAGGGACGTCCCCACACATGTAACACTTTAAAAGGAGGGGGATTGCTGTATTTTTTTCTGAGCTGTGTCTCCCAGTCTCCCAGTCTCCCAGATGCTGGTGCTCTTTGGAGAGAAATGTTACTTTACTTTGTGCAACTTTAGGCTAACTGGTGTTTCCAGAACTATTTGTTCATTCGGAGCTCTGAGCAGCAGTTTTCAGCCCCCATGGAGCTGGGGTGAGGAAGGCCCCAGCCAGCAAGCAGGCGCACAGGCTGAGGACTGGACTTGACTGGCCCCTTCGGTTCTGACAGACCCCACCCTGGGAGACAAGAAAAAAGCTCCCCGGGAGTTTGGTCTCAGCAACAGGAGGCCTGGGCGCTTCCAGCGTGTGCGGGTCGGGGAGGGAGTTAAGCCAGCCGAGACGCAGGGGCCCTTGAGGGCACAGTCACATCAGGTCTATCAACAGCCACATAAGGTCTCCTTCACTTCTCAGCTGCTGCGAGCTTCTGTGCTGTGAGGGACTTAGCGGGAGGGCATAAGCTGTCCTTGGGCCAGAGGATCAGAGAAGAGAGTAGGGTCCCCTCCCTTGAGGTTGGGGTAAAGATGGCAGAGGGAAGCAACAGCCCAGGACAGCTGGGCCCAGCAGACGGTGTCCTCCAGAAGGTAACACTGTGGTGGCCTGACAAAGGTGGGTGGACCGGAGGGCTGTTGACCATCCTTGTGAAACCACCACAGGGAGACCTCTTCAAAACGGCCAGGGAGCTTTCTGAGAGGGAATTTTCCAAAGATCAAGCTTCCAGGGATTTTAATACTGCAAGTTGAGTCTTTGCATGGAAAACAAAGGGGAAAATATGAACCTTTTG
Organism: Balaenoptera musculus; assembly: GCF_009873245.2. Taxonomy (NCBI): domain Eukaryota; kingdom Metazoa; phylum Chordata; class Mammalia; order Artiodactyla; family Balaenopteridae; genus Balaenoptera; species Balaenoptera musculus. The sequence continues at coordinate 36,221,443 of NC_045806.1, read as the reverse complement.
TCTCTACATTTTCTCTCCCCTTTCCTGACAGAACGAATACAGTGAGGCCACAGCATTCCTGTTGGCTAAAGCAAATACTGTGTTCAAAGCCTAGCTGGGGTGCTGGGAGGAGAGAAAGACTGGGGCTAGTGGCTCGCTCACCAGATTGCCCCCGCAAGCCTCTATTTCTTCTTAAAGTTCTGAGCGGTCCAGGCTTGGTTCTGTCAGGTGACCTGCCCGGAGCCTCTAGTGCTTTGGAACACTGCCAGTGTTCACCAATATTCCCAGGTCTCCCCCTCCTCCTGGGCACATGGGGAGACCATACTTCCCTGCCTTGGTGAAGTGTGGCCATGTGACATTTTAAAAAAATATTTATTTATATATTTGGCTGCACCGGGTCTTAGTTGAGGTGTGCAGGATCTTCGTTGCAAGCGGGATCTTTAGTTGCGGCACACGAACTCTTAGTTGCAGCATGTGGGATCTAGTTCCCTGACCAGGGATTGAACCTGGGCCCCCTGTATTGGGAGCATGGAGTCCTAGCCATTGGACCACCAGGGGAGCCCCTATGTGACATTTTTGGCCAGTAAAATATGAGAAGCAACATGTGTCACATCTGGGTGGAAGCATTTAAGAGTGATGATTCTCCCAAGCTTTCTTTCTCTGCTGCAGCAAACCCTAGAGCCCATGTTTGGATAACAATGTCCTCAAATGGCAGATCCTTCTTCAGCCTTGGTCCCTGAGTGGCTACAATGCACAGGGCCCCCTAATAAGTCCATGCTGGACACGTAGCATGAGCAAGAAATAAGCCTCAGTCAGCCACTGAAGTTTGGCGGTTGTTACCACAGCATAATGTGGTCCATCCTGACGGATACACAGATTTGCTTAGCAGAATCCATAGTACCTCAACATTTCCCAAGGTACTAATTAGCCAATCATGGGGTGAGAAACTTAATGAACTCAAAACTGGGAACTCTCCACTCCCCTTTCTCTCATGAGAGCTCATAATGGCCACAATTGACTGGGAACTCATTCCAGGCAACTCTGGATCTGTTTGGAAAGTAACTCCCACGTCCCCAGAATTCTACTGGGCTGCGTAGCTCTATAAAAATCTGTCTCCCCGGAGGCTACTTCAGCGTTGATACTTGTTCAGAAACTTTAAGCCAAACAAATGTTCAGTAAAAAGCTCACCATCTAGCTACCCAGGCAGACCTGGAGCAGCATTTTGAAGCTGACTCTCAGGAACGCACTCCGAGTGAAAGGAAGGACATTCCTCCCAAGGTGGCACCTTGTTCCTCAGTAACACAGGCGGCAGGTCTGCTGTGGACTCCCATGGTTACCCAATGCAGAGATCTCGCCTCCAGGATTCTCATGATCCTCACTCAGTTACCATGGCCACAACACACAGTTTGAGCAAACAACATTTCTGACCTCATCTTGTTCTCACATTTGAAAAGTAAGACATTCGGAGAACGAATTCATTTTGAAACATTAAAATCAACCAGCGAATTAAGAATTTTGAGTATTGTGATCAAATGAATACAAGCCACGAACTAGGAACCTCATTTTCCACCCATAGGAAAAACAAAGACTGCCTAAAAAATCATTTTGACAACTGTTGAAATTTCAATATAGAGTATATTTTAAATAATAGTATTCTACCGATGATAAAGTTCCTGATTGTAATAATGGCATCATGGATAAGAGAAAGTCCTTGCTCTTAGGAAATACACACTTAGGTATGTAGGGGTAAAGGGTCATGATGTTTACAACTAACTCAAACTGTTCATGAGAGATGATAACAATGGAGAGAGAGAGAAAGCAAATATAGTACAATGTTAACAAATGAGAAACCTAGGTGAATGGCCAAAGTGTTCGTTCTACTATTCTTGCAACTTTTCTGTAGGTTTGAGAGTTTTCCAAATAAAAAGTTTAAAAAGAACCATGCATGTTCCAGATTAGTGACTTTCAAACTTTTTTAACGATAAGCCACAATATAAATATGCAGCAATCCAGACACACACACACATATATATAATCTGAATAAATGCATACAGATTAAAAGTTCCACAAAACAATACTTATAATATTACACGTGATGCTCTGTGACTTTTCTATCCTGTTTTTTTTTTTTTTGATTGGTAAATTCCTTTAATATTTCCATGACTCAGGAGTTAAGATTTTTTTTAAGGCTAAAGTGTTTTTTGATATATTTCCCATCCCCTGCCTGAGCTCCCGCCCCACCTCCCAATCTCAGACAACTAATTACCGGTTTAGAAAATATTGGCTGATGCCAAACATTTCTTCTCTGTTCTTTCCGTTCCTTTCCTCCTGCTCAGAGACTCCTGTTCTTCCTTAATCTTTCTCTAAACTGTTACTAATATTTGAGAAGTTTGTTTGCTGCAGCCTTGCTATACACAGTTGTGAAATTTGAACATAATGTGGTAACAGGCATATTACTTACTTTATTTTTTTTGGCTGCGTTGGGTCTTCGTTGCTGCGCACAGGCTTTCTCTAGTTGTGGTGAGCAGGAGCTACTCTTCACTGCGGAGCATGGGCTTCTCATTGCGGTGGCTCCTCATTGCGGTGGCTTCTCTCGTTGTGGAGCACGGGCTCCAGGCGCGTGGGCTTCAGTAGTTATGGCACGTGGGCTCAGTAGTTGTGGCTCGCGGGCTTAGTTGCTCCACGGCATGTGGGATCTTCCTGGACCAGGGATTGAACCCGTGTCCCCTGCATTGGCAGGCGGATTCTTAACCACTGCACCACCAGGGAAGTCCCCACATTACTTATTATTGTGAAATGCTCTGCTCTGGGCAATACCAAATAAAGAATATTACCACTCAGATCACATCTACATCAGCCAAATATTTTCACAATACTGATATCAGAGTGTGTTATGTTGAAGATGAAAATAGCAGCTTGCGTGCTGCAGAAGACAGGAGATTAACCTCCTTCTATACACAGCAATCTACCTCTTGGATCTGGGCATTAGAGTCTATCCTGCTTTTTAAAATGCTGGTTGTGACCCATTAAATTGAGTTGATGACCACTAATGGTCACAATCCATTTGAACACTCCAGCACTCAGTGGTGCTTTCTGCAACATTTCTAATACTTAGTATTACCTAGAGACACAGAAGAAGCACTATGGCCTTGAAGAGCTGACAGCTCAGTGCATCCTGGATCCATGTGGTCTTTGAAAACACACCCCTTCAAATACAGAGAGAGGACACTAAGATTAGGAATTGCCAGAATGTTGACAAAGGCAGTCATTGTTACATGTGTGTGGAGGACGGCTTGAGCACGTTATGTAGCAGACACACAGCCTCTACTCTGGCATTCAGGCCTGGGGGCTTACAGTTGGCCACCTCCCACCCTGAGAAATCGCTCAGCCCCCCTTCCCAGCTACTGGCTGCCTCCTTTCCTCTTGGCCCGTTAGTCAGCCCCAAAGTGTGCGGCCCATAATAATTCCCACACCTAATGGGATCATCCAAGCTGGAGACTAACATAGCATCTCTGGGTGTTTCAGACACTCTTCCCACAAAACTCTAAGGAAAGAGGATTTTGTGGCCTCCTCGGGAGAGTCACAATGCATGTCTGCATATGAAAGACTCTTGAAAAGTCCTGCAGAAGAGAAACCTGTTTAATCTTTTGTTTTTAATCATAGGACATTTAGAAATGTATTTATCCACAGACAATGCCCCCTCCTCTTTTTTTCCCTACCCTGCCCTAAAGTTCCTTTGCGGCTAAGGCCACCCCTGGGAATAACTGTGGAGTAAATGAAATGATTCTTTGTTTTAAACACCCCCTAACACATCTCAGACCGCAGGAATCACTGCCACCACCTTGGGTCTAAGTCCCTTTCCCATCGCCCTTCTCTCCTGTCCTACCCATCTTCCTGGACCCTAGTGTTCCCAGGCTCCTGGGGGAGGGGGGGAGGGTTGTAGTAGAAAACAAAGGGATTGGACTTTTTTTAAATTTATTTTTGGCTGCATTGGGTCTTCGTTTCTGCATGCCGGCTTTCTCTAGTTGTAGCGAGCGGGGGCTACTCTTCGTTGCGGTGCGTGGGCTTCTCATTGCGGTGGGTGGCTTCTCTTGTTGCAGAGCACGGGCTCTAGGCACGCGGGCTCAGCAGTTGTGGCTCGCGAGCTCTAGAGCACAGGCTCAGTAGTTGTGGCACACAGGCTTAGTTGTTCTGCAGCATGTGGGATCTTCCCGGATCAGGGCTCGAACCCGTGACCCCTGCATTGGCAAGCAGATTCTTAACCACTGCACCACCAGGGAAGCCCCAAGGATTGGGCTTAATGGTTGCCCCACCAGGAGAATTGGCACAGTTTTTAGTATAGCCAATGGATTAACTCTAATTTAGGCATGCAGGCCCAGTTTCCTGGAAGATGGGGGGAAGGGATGGGAGTGGAGCCCTGTAGCCCTAGAAACTTCCAATTCCTAGTCTTCTCACCAGAAGGCACATGTCCCTTCTTGCTTCTTTTCCAATTATGCCCATGTGACAGGAGCAGAAATGCATAATCTCCCCCCTCCCGCACATGGCATTTCCCAGGGTCCTCCTCTTTCCAGGGCCATCTCTGGAGGCAAACTGTTCCTTCCACCCTCCGCTGGAATTTTCACCCCCCGCCCCCATCCTGTTCCCCTCTCCCCACACCAACCACCATCAAGCCCAGTTAACTAAACTCCCTTGCCTGGCAAGGCAATCTGGGCCACTCCAGTGTGGCACAGTCAGTCCATCTGGAGGACAAACACCACGTGCTGGGCCACGCCGAGCAGAAGACCAGAGCCCAGGAGAAACGGTGTCTTGTGGCCCGAGCTGCCCACCCCCCGGGAGGGAAGCCTGTCGGACAGCGAGGCGTTGACCGGCCCCTCGGTGGTATTGGCCGCCTCCGCCACCGGGGCCCTCGGGGCCAGCAGCTTGGAGAGGAGGCTGCTGAACCTGCTCACTGTGGTGGCCGCTGGCTCTGGGGACGGGCCTGGACTGGACGCGGTGAGGTTCAGCTCCTCGGGGTCCACACAGAGGCCGTCGGAGGAGCGCCCAAAGGCCACCTGGTGGAGGTCCAGGCCGGCCACGGAGCCCGGGGAGGCGCACGGCACGTCGGCGGTGCGCCCAAAGCTCTCCATCCAGTCCCGCAGCCACTCCAGGCGACAGTCGCAGCGCCATGGGTTGCGGAAGAGAAAGAGGCGGCCCAGGAAGAAGCCGGGCTGGAAGGCTGCCCAGGCGAGCACGGTGAGATGGTTGCCGTTGAGATGCAGGGCCAGGAGGCCCGAGAGGTTCTGGAAGGCGCCCTCTTCCACGAAGGCGATGCGGTTGCGGTCCAAGTAGAGCAGTTCGAGCTCAGCCAGCTCGGCGAACCAGGCGTGCGCCACGCGGCCCAGCGCGTTGCCGCCCAGGTTGAGCGTGCGCAGGCGGCGGAGGCCGAGGAAGGCGTCGGCCGGCAGCGCGGCCAGCAGGTTGTCGTTGAGCAGCAGGTGCTCCAAGGCGCTGCAGTCGCGGAAGGCGCCACCGTGCACGGCGCGGACGCGGTTGGCCTGCAGGCTGAGCGAGCGCAGGCGGCGCAGGCCCAGCAGCGAACTGGAGGCCACGGCCTCGATGCGGCTGCGCTCCAGGTGCGCATGCGTCAGGTTGGCTAGGCCGCGCAGAGCGCCGGGCACGCGGCGGAACAGGTTGTCGAAGGCGGCGAGCTCGCGTAGGGCGGGCAGCTCGGCCAGGAGGCGCTCGGGCACGCTGAAGAGGCGGCAGGCGGCCAGGTCAAGGCGCCGCAGGCGGCCGAGTGCAGCAAAGGTGCGCGCGTGCAGGTAGCGCAGGTCGCCGTTGTGCGCCAGGCGCAGCTCGGCCAGGCGCGGCAGGCCCTTGAAGGCGCCGGGCGTGATGAAGGACAGGTTGTTGTGGCGCAGCGACAGGCGGCGCAGCGACGGCAGCGTGCCGAAGGCCCGCTCGCCCAGGAAGCGCAGGCCATTGCGGTCCAGGTCGATGGAGGCCGCCTCGCACGGGAACTCGGCCGGCACCCGCAAGAGGCCCGCGCGGTCGCAGCGTACCGAGCAGCCGCGCTCCACGCTGCTGCAGACGCAGGCGGCCGGGCAGGCGCTCGCGCAGGCGCCCTCGGCGGCCCGGGCGCTGGGCAGGCCGAGGACCACCGCTGGCGGGGGCGGGGGCGGGGGTGAGGGGAGGGAGGATAAAAGACAAAAAAGGAACAACTGTCAGCCACAGGATCGCCCCAGGTCCAATCCTACCCGTAAGCGTGGCAGGATGTGGCCATCCACCAAGTTCTCAAACGTCCCACAGAGCCCTGTCCTCCAAAGGGCCTCGTTCTGCCTCCCAGACCTTACTCAGGTTTCCTCACCCATCATGCCCTTCGCCTTTGCTCTCAAGTTCTGTTCATCAGCAAAACTCAGCTGGAATCCAGGGACCTGACCCAATCCTAAATCCCGCTTCCCCCCAACCTGTATCATGGCTTGTGCTCTCCTAGACCGCGACCCAGAGGGCTTGTTGTCTGCATGCATAGAGGGACCTGGAGGGCATCACTGTGGCCTACGCTCTAGCACTGCGCTGCCCAGTACCTAGCCCCCAGCCACATGTGGTTGTTGAGCATTTGAAATGTGACTAGCCTGAACTGAGGTGTGCTCGCAGTGTAAAATACACACCAGATCCCAAAGACTTAGTACCAAAAAAAGGTAAACTATCTCATCAATAATTTTTATATTGCTTACATGTTGAAATGATGTTTTAGATATATTGGGTTAGCGAACATATTAAAATCAATGTCGATAGTTTCTTTTCACCTCCTTTATTGGGCTGCTTAGAGAATTTAAACATGGGTGGCTTGCATTATATTTCTGTTGGTGCTGCTCTAGTCCCTCCCACCGTTAAGAATTCAATTTTTGAGGGCTTTCCTGGTGGCACAGTGGTTAAGAATCCGCCTGCCAATGCAAGAGACAAGGGTTCGAGCCCTGGTCTGGGAAGATCCCACATGCTGTGCAGCAACTAAGCCTGTGCGCCACAACTACTGAGCCTGCGAGCCACAACTGCTGAGCCTGTGTGCCACAACTACTGAAGCCCGCGTGCCCTAGACCCCGTGCTCTGCAACAAGAGAAGCCACCGCAATGAGAAGCCTGCGCGTCGCAACGAAGAGTAGCCCCCGCTCACCGCAACTAGAGAAAGCCCGTGCGCAGCAACGAAGACCCAACACAGCCAAAAATAAATAAATGAATTTTAAAAAATAATAATTCAATTTTTGAAAACCCCCACTGAGCAAATTAAGCCTCATGAAGAAGGGAGAATTAGGAAACAGGTTGGGAATGCAAGTAAAGCCTATCAATCTTTTTTTTTTTTCTTTAACGGTCACTGTAATTAAGCCATAAGGACAGCATACTAAATAAACTATCGATGACCTTCTTACACATCTCAAAAATTACTTGTGGACACTGTGTGGTTAATTCCATTCACCAGGCTTCGCTCTCTAGAGCCTTTTGTCCATCATCAGGGGAAGGACTGGTACTTATAAATTAATTTTGTTCTGAGCATTTGAATGGAGGATCAGATAAAGACTTCCAAAGCCCTCCAGGTGGCTTGCCACCTGCAGGAAAGCAGAATGGCATGGCCTGCTTCTGTGTGGTAGCCAGAAGTCCCAAGCCCCATCTTCAGTTCCAATGGAAAAGGCAGGATGGAAGATGCGCAAGTTTTATTTTCTGGCCAGGAGCAGCTGGCAGGTGGAATGTGCTCCATCTGAAATTCCTGCAGAGGAGCAAAGGTACCCAGATGTAAAACCTGACCACTGCTATTCATAATTTCTACCTGTCCTCGACAGTACTCCCAAATTCCAGCAAACACCCTGGCTACCGTGCAGTCCCTCCCACTGTGTACACGTTATGCTGCCTTGCCTATCCAAGCCCTCGTGGGAACCTGAAGGTGTGGCCACACAAGGAGTGTGTATCAGTAGATCTGCTTGCTGCTGCCTCTGTAGGTTTGCTCAGCTTCCAGTGTCTTTTCAGCACATCTGTTATGGACACTCATGTTGTTCTCAGTTTCTAGGAAGGGGATTCAGCCCTTTCAGACTTGGCTGGAGAACACTCAGCCCTTTGAGCAACCCTTCAGTTGTAAACTGTAGCTAGTTGAAAATTCTGATGTTCCAGAGACTTAGCTTTTCCTTCTCCCTAAGAACTGTGAACTAGACACCAAGCTTCCAGCAAGGTTCTTGGACCCTGTGCTGGGCTTGGCTGTAAACGCGGCAGCTGCTGGGCGGGACAGACACCCTGTTAGAGAGACAGGGCCAAGAATGTAACCTTAACTCCAGGCATCAGCTGGACAGAGGCAGAACCTTTTTCTATTAACTCTTCCAACTGGGTCAAGCAGAGGCATCAGATTTCCTTACAATAGTCCTTCATTCTACCCTCTTCTCCTTTCTAATTAAGGGAAGTGCACTCTCAACCATATGACTCATGTGTTTCTGCTCCACAATAGCTAATATTGTTCCAGGCCCACTGTATGGCTCAGTAAATATTTGCAGAATTAAATGGAATTAACACCTTCCTCTGTAACAACCCCTGCTGGGGGATGTCATTTATTTTTAAAACTTTGTCAAGAAATTCATGGGATTATGACAGACAGGATACAACCAATTTGCTTGCATAACACAAGAGATCAAAGTTTTGGCTCTTTGGCTGCCAGTTTTTTTTTTTTTAATACATGCAACAGGGGTGGGGGTGAAGCTGTTTATTGTATATCTTTTTACCTTGTACATTTTGAGCCATGTGAATGTATTACCTATTTCACAAAATAGATTAAAGTGTTTTTTTTTTAACTTTAAACACTCAAGATGTCACTACTAGAGACCTATTTTCAGCCTCTGAAACTTCGATAGCCATTAGGAACAATAACTAATTTACTGGATTATTTAGTGAAATTTAAATTAAATCAAGTAAATTCTCAGAACAGACAACCAAACTCCAGTATTGGTTTACCCAATATGAAGACTAAGTATATGCCTAGTGAGCCAGAAAAACAGGGCACCAAAACAAAATTTTTATTTATTTATTTATTTATTTATTTATTTATTTATTTATTTATGCCTGTGTTGGGTCTTCGTTGCCGTGCACGGGCTTCTCATTGCGGTGGCTTCTCTTGTTGCAGAGCATGGGCTTTAGGCGCATGGGCTACAGTAGTTGCGGCACGCAGGCTCTAGAGCACAGGCTCAGTAGTTATGGCACACTGGCTTAGTTGCTCCACGGCATGTGGGATCTTCCCGGACCAGGACTCGAACCCGTGACCCCTGCATTGGCAGGCGGATTCTTAACCACTGTGCCACCAGGGAAGTCCCCAAAACAAAATTTAAAAAAATAATAACATAGGGACTTCCCTGACGGTCCAGTGATTAAGACTCCGTGCTTCCACTGCAGGGGGTGCGAGTTCAATCCCTGGTTGGGGAACTAAGATCCCCCATGCTATGAGGCGCTGCCAATTAATTAATTAATTAATTAAAGAATAATAACATATTTGGGTGAGTTCTGCTTGCAATAATGGCAGAGTAGCTTGTATCAGACTAACATTTCTGCTGATTGCTAGTGTCAACTCTGGAAAAATATTTTTTAAAAATCATATGAACACAACACTGTAAATCAACTGTACTTAAATTTTTTAAAAAATCACTTGAAGGCACTGGAGAGAAACCTAAACAGGCAACCAGAGTAGATATGACCCTTAAATGAAAAGAAGCAAACTAAGTGAGAGGCACATTTAACTGGCTTTTCCTCTCAGGGCATTTTCAAGTCCACACTGCACATGGGCAGTAGAGCTCAAGCAGAAAGCAAGAGTCTTACTGGGCTGAGAAATTAGAGGTCAGAGTGTATAGCAGCAACAGTGGCTGGAAATTGAGGAGGGAAACCATAAGAAAGAGGGAGCCACAAAATTTGCACACAGGCTCCCCTTAGATCCTTGTTTGAGTCCTAAAGTGCATGTATGTGGAGTGACTCCAAGGAGCCAAGAACAGAACTCCAAAAGAACTAAACAGAGATTTCAGCAATTTCCCAGTAATGGGAAGCAGATTAAGAGTTCAAAGTCCACCAAGTTAGAAGCTCTTATAAAATACCTCGAGCTTTCCATTGAAACCCCAGAGGGCCACACCTCAGGAGTAAAGACCATTTCCCAGGGCAAAGGGTAAAACGGAACTAGGCCTTCCCTAACAAAGACTGAAACCAAGCTTCCCCTGTATCAAGGGGATCTGCCAGTAGTTTAGCTGAAGGCCAGAAGGAAATTCAACACTCTTCAAAGGAAGATAAGAGGATCTAGAGTTTCTATAACTACAATCTACAATATCTGCTATACAGTCAAATAATACTAGACATGTGAAGAAGAAGCAAAACACGACATTGCTCAAGAGGAAAAAAAATAGTTAACAGAAGCAGACACAGTGGGCTTCCCTGGTGGCGCAGTGGTTAAGAATCCGCCTGCCAATGCAGGGGACATGGGTTCGAGCCCTGATCTAGGGGAGATCCCACATGCCGCGGAGCAACTAAGCCTGTGCGCCACAACTTGAGCCTGCGCTCTAGAGCCCTCGAGCCACAAATACTGAGCCCCCGCACCTGGAGCCCGTGCTCTGCAACAAGAGAAGCCACCAGGATGAGAAGCCGGCACACTGCACGAAGAGTAGCCCCCACTCACTGCAACTAGAGAAAGCCCACTCACAGCAACCAATGCAGCCAAAAAATAAATAAATTAAAAAAAAAAAAGCAGACACAGTGACTGCCCAGATGTTAGAATTACAAAACAAGGATTTATTATAAATATGTTTAGGAATTTATAGGAAAAGATGGATATAATGCATGAGGACATGGGGAATGTGAATTTTAGAAGTATGGATCAATAAAATAAAAAAGGTATGGAAACTCTGAATATGAACCAAGTAGAAATCTTAGTACTGAAATAATACCATATCTGAAATTTAAAAAAAAAATCATTGAGTAAGAAAAACAGCAGACTAGACACAATGGAATAAATATTCATGAATTTGAAAGAAGTCAATAGAAATTACCCAAAATGAAGCTCAGGAAGAAAAAAGATTGGAAAAAATATGATCAGAGCGTCAATGACCTATGGGACAATGTCAAGCAATTAGACTAACATGCATGTATTTGGAGCCCCAGAGGAGAAAAGAGAGAGAATATGGCAAAAAAATAATTGAAGACAATTTCCAAAATTTGATTAAAAACACAAAGCTCAGCAAACCCCAACTAGTATCACACATGCGCACACACACACATATTATCTAGGCACATCACAGTCAAACTGCTGAAAACCAAAGTAGAGAGAAAATTCTTTAAGGCATCCAAAGAAAAAAGACACATTACGTAGAGTAAACATCAATTAAAAAGTGATGAGTGATTTCGTATCAGAAACAGTGGAGGGCGTAAGACAATAGAATTACGTCTTGTAAGCTGCTGAAAGAAAAGCAAAATCTGGCAACCCAGAATTCTATATCCAATGGAAATATCTTCAGAAATGAAGTACAACAGAGATGCTTTCAGGTTAACAAAATCTGAGAAAATGCATCTCCATCAGATCTTCTGCATAACAAGAAATGAAGACATTGTTTAGCTTGAAGGAAAATGACACTAGATGAAAGTCAGATCTACAGGAAGGAATGAAGAGCAATGGAAATGGCAAATATGCCACTAAATATAAAAGACCTTAATTGCTTAACAGACAAGTGACTGTTGAAAGCAAAAATAACAATGTGTTGTGGAATTTATACCATATGTAAATGAAAAATATGACAATAGCATAAAGAATGAGAAGAAGGGTAAACTAAATTGTACTCATAAGGATCTCGCATTACACATGAAACTGTATAAGACTAATTCAAAGTAGACCACGATACAGACTTGATGTAAGGGATATGCACCACCAGCATAACTACGTGGGCCACAGAAACCATGCTGCAAGCCCATCTGGGTGCTGACTGCCTCTTGATGCTTTTAAAAATGGGCATTGCAGCAGTGGTGTGGATCTCGTCAATTAAGTGGAGAATGGGGAAGCAAAGGCTTTTCCCCAAACCTTTAAGGTGGGTTTTTGTTTGGGGTGGGTTTTTCCCCCCCTCTGGATTTTTACTTTTATTTTTATTTATTTATTTATTTTTTTAATTTTTATTTATTTATTTATGGCTGTGTTGGGTCTTCGTTTCTGTGCAAGGGCCTTCTCTAGTTGTGGCAAGCGGGGACCACTCTTCATCACAGTGCGCGGGCCTCTCACTATCGCGGCCTCTCTTGTTGCGGAGCACAGGCTCCAGACGCGCAGGCTCAGTAATTGTGGCTCACGGACCTAGTTGCTCCGCGGCATGTGGGATCTTCCCAGACCAGGGCTCGAACCCGTGTCCCCTGCATTGGCAGGCAGACTCTCAACCACTGCGCCACCAGGGAAGCCCGATTTTTACTTTTAAATCTTAAATGATATACTGCAGGCCTCAGGCATGACAGACAATGAGCAGGTGAAGAACCAATGGGAAAGTGTTCAAAAACTCCTGTGTTAGCTAACAAGCTTCTGAATGTATCGCTGTAGTCCACAGAGAAGGCTGGGAAAGGTAGCAAGGAGATGCTGCATCAGCTACTGCAGCTTTAAAACAAAGTTGGTGTCTCTTTGGACTTTAAAATTGTTCCTATGTAGCTTATTTTATTTTTGTTTAATCAAATAAACAAGAGGGTTTTTCCATGGGGGGAAAAAAAGTAGACCATGATAAATTAAAGATGCATATTGCAATCCCTAGAAAATAAAAAAGAATCTCAACCCCTACCTCACAGCATACACAAAAACTCATTTTGGATGGACCATAGACCTAAACGTAAAAGCTAAAACTATAAAGCTTCTTAAAGATAACACAGGAGAATATCTTTGTGACCTAGTGGTAGGCAAAGGTTTCTTAGGGGAAAAAAAAAAAGCATTAACCATAAAGGAAAAAAAGTAATAAATTAGATTCATCAAAATTTAAAAGTTCTCCTCTTTGAAAGACACTTGAGAGAATGAAAAAACAAGCCACAGACTGTGAGAAAATATCTGTATATTTTCTCTGTATATAGCTCATAAATGACTTGTATTCAAAATTTATAAAGAACTCTCAAAACTCAATAATAAGAAAACAGGCAATAAATTATAAATAATTTATTAAATAATAATATTCAAATAAATATAATTTTATAAACTTATTTAATAATATTATTAAATAATAAACTATAAATAAATAAATCACCCAATTAATAAATGGGAAAAATATTAGAAGAAACACTTTACCAAAAAAGATATACAGGAGACAAATAAACACATGAAAAGATGGTCAACATTATTAGTTGTTAGAGAAATGCAAATTAAAATAGTCACCTATTAGAATGACTAAAATTAGAAAGACTGACCACACCAGGTGTTGGGAGAGCATATAGAATAACTGGAACTCTCTTACACTGCTGGTAGGAATGTCAAATGGTGCAACCATGTTGGAAACAATGTGGCAGTTTCTTTAAAAGTTAATCATACACCAGCCTTATGATTGACCCATTCTACTTGTAGGGAAATAAAAGCACATGTCCATACAAAAGGCTTGGGCATGGATGTTCACAGCAGCTTTATTCATAATAACCCAAAACTGGAAATAACACAAACACCCATCAAGAGTTGAATGGGGGGACTTCCCTGGTGGCACAGTGGTTAACAATCCGCCTGCCAATGCAGGGGACACGGGTTCAATCCGTGGTCCGGGAAGATCCCACATGCCGCGGAGCAACTAAGCCCGTGAGCCACAACTACTGAGCCTGTGCTCTAGAGCCCGTGAGCCACAACTACTGAAGCCCGCATGCCTAGAGCCCGTGCTCCACAACAAGAGAAGCCACCGCAGTGAGAAGCCCACGCACCGCAACGAAGAGTAGCCCCCGCTCGCCGCAACTAGAGAAAGCCCGCGCACAGCAACGAAGACCCAACGCAGCCAAAAATAAATAAATAAATAAATCTATAAATAAATAAATAAAAAGGAGATGGATCTATTTGTATAACATGGAAAGACTTCTAAGATTTTTTTTTAAAGTTGAATGGGTAAACAAATTATGATATATGCATACAATGGAGTACTACTCAGTGATAAAAAAGAATGGATTATTGATACATGTAACATGGATGACTCTCAAGATAATTCTGCTGAGTGAAAGAAGCCAGACAAAAAAGAGCACATACTGTATGATTCCACTTACGAAAAATTCTAGAAACTGCAAATTAGTCTATAGTAACAGAAAGATCAGTGGTTGCCTGGGGATGGATGGGGGGGCGCAGGGAGGGGCAGAAGGGAAGGATTATAAAGGGGCATGAACTTTGGGGGTGATGGATGTGGGATATGTTCATTATCTCAGTTGTGCTGATGGTTTCATGAGGGAACACTTTAAACATGTTTAATTTGTTATATGTCAATTATACCTCAATAAAGCTATTTTTTAAAAAAGATACCATTTGTGTGTGTGTATGACTTGTATACAGAATATAAAAACTACTCCTACAAATGAAGAATAATGAAAAGACAAACTAAATAAAAATGAGTAGAAGACCTAACACTTTACAAAAGAATATATTAAGTAGCCATTAAGCGCAAGAGAAGGTGCTCTACATCATTAGCCATTTGGGAAGTGCAAGTTAAAACTACAGTGAGATTTCCCTACACACTCACTAGAACGGCTGACAACCCTAAATACTGGTGAGGATGTAGAACAACGGGATTCTCTTACATTGTTGATGTGAGTGGAAAATAGTTCAATAACTTTGGAAAACTTTGACAGTATCTATTAAAGCTAAACATATGACTATGATTCAGCAATTCCATTCCTAGGTATTTACCCAAGAGAAATGAAAAGAAAATGTCCACATAAAGACTGTACAAGAAAGTTCATTGTGGCTTATTCAGAATAGACCAAAACAGGAAATTACTCAACAGCAGAGAAATAAATTACAATATAGCCATATAGTGGAATACCACTCAGCAATAAAAAGGAACAAACTATTGACACAACAAAAGCATTACGGTGAGCAAAAGAGAGCTGACACAAGAGTACATACTATACGATTACATGTACATGCAGTCCCAGAACAGAGCTGCTTGAAGTGGCTCTGGGAGCTCAACAGAACATGGCCTGCAGATGTATTCCACCCCCAAAGACAGCAAATATGCACAGGGCAGAGTTTGGGAAGTATGGTACCATATGTTGTCTAGGTGATATAAGCATGTCTAATGCTATTCAAATTAACCACAGTTTATAGGTTTCTTTTGCTCTTATAACAGCCAACTTTTAATAAGTATTTGCTCGGGGCTAAGCTTGCTATATATATTATTTCATTTAATGACAACACTGTAAGTATTCTTCTCTTCTACTCACAAAAAGAGGAAACTCAGGTTCAGGGTGGTTAAACACCACCAACCTTTGATTTTTGTCTTTCCACTGTACTGTACTATCCCCCACCCCCCAACCCTAGCCTTTCTGAGCTTCTGTTTCTTTAACTGTGAACTGAAGAGCCTGCACTTCCTGACCTTGGAGGGCCCTTCTGGCTCTCATTTTCCGCAGTTGGACAGCAGCTGTTGCCAAGCACCACGTCTAAGAAAAAATACCCCACTCAAAACCCCATGTTTCTCTGCAGCCTCCTCCCAGCCACAGCTGTTTGGACCGCAGGTGAACATTTGACCTAAGCAGAGCCAATCAGATTCATTCCTTCCCTGTGAACATGGAACAGGCAGCGAGATCATGTGAGCACCAACTGCTATATAGCATTGGGGCTGGCGTTTGTACCAAAGCCACGTACAGGTCAAAGTCATCGGGGGGCAGGAGCCAAAGGCAAGGTAAGGAAACTGGTGTGCAGAGAGAGGACTAGATTGGCCATGAGAATCACAGAAAAGGAGATCAGGGAGAGTGGAAAGCTCCTGGCCAGCCCTTTAGTTCCCATAAGGCCCTGCTATAGCTATCTCTGTGACATTTCCCTGCTTCCATTTCAGAAACCCACTCAAACCATCTGGGCAGACCAGTGGAATTCTGTTCCTTGCAACCAAACCATCTCTGCTTGTAGTGGACATTTGATGCCTTTTCTGGCTACCCGGCTCCTTTTAAGTACTGTTCATACATTTAGGGAATTTCCTACATTATAAGTCCTGCCTCCTCAACACAGAAGCCAGAAACTCTCTTTTCTCAACTTCCCTTGCAGTTAGGGCCCAGGCATGTGACCTAGCTTTGCCTGTCAGAAGTAGGCGCCAGGCAGAAACCATTTTCTGGCCAGGATGGTGGCAGAGGGCATCTGGCTTCCAGGCTCCCATGGTGGAATTTCAGGCACCCAGCACCCAGCATGATGCCTGTGAACAGTCAGGTGTGTCCGCCAGTGGTGGTGGCCATGGGGTCTTTGCTGGAACTGCCCCACTACCTGATTTAGGCATTGCTCCGGGCAGTGGACCTCCAACCAGGAAGCCTGGGAACGCCTAGCATCCCTGAATAAACCCCTTCTCGTCTTCAGTGACCTGGAGTGGGTTCTATGGTTTGCAGTGAGATTCCTGAGCAACATCCTAAGTAAGACAGGTTCCCGACAGGTTCCCGCAATCCCTTGAGTACCGTCTCCTCCTTCTGGCCCCTCCCCCTTTCCCTGAGAACCTCATGAACTCTTCACCTTGAAAGAGAAAACGACTCAAATTCGAGACCAGGCAGCGCCCCTCAACCAAAAGGAAGCTCTTTGCCATTCACTGGCAGGAAATATAGAAAATGGAATAAAAAATTGTTTAGGCCATCCCCAATTTTTCCAAATTCAAATGAAAAGCGGCCTCTCCTGGAATCAGAAGGGACCATTCCAAAGACAAATCTCCTTGGCTGTCCAGAGCTGAGTTCCATGGGAATCCCTTGGCCAAAAAAACATTTACCAAATTAAAATAAAGATCACAGTTTGTGAGAAGAGAAAGTCAAACTCATTGGCAGTTGCTTAGCGATTTATTTTCTCCCATCGGAATTTTTGGGAAGGCTCCATGTGGAAATCTGAAAAGGCTTCAGTGCTTTTATTCCCAGCCTGAGGTAGGAAGGGGAAGATGAGAAATTCAGCAGGATGGGCCTCAGCTCAGCCTGCCTCTGTCATAGCTCCAGGATTCACAGGTGGGGCTTTCCAGAGCATTTGGTCTGGAAACACTCCTCCTGAGGGTGCGGCCTCTCACTCTAAATCTCTCATAAACTCTGATGACACTGCCTTTTCCCCCCTGCTCTCTCATACTGCTTTTTTTGTTGTTATTTTTTTCTTTTGTTTTTCAGTTTCCTCATCTGTAATAGGTGGACAATTATGAGGAACAAATGACTTGTAATACTTGAAACAGCTGTGAAAGCATTGGGCCAAGCTAACAGCAGATTCCATGAGCCACTGTTGTCACAAGATTAAATCTCACCAAGGGACCAGTACTTCAAGGACCATGTGAATATCTGCCCCAGAGTGGAAAGCAAAATACCAAGTGTCAGAATACTGAAGTTATTACTACAAGTAAACTACAAAGGAAGAATCTAGAATGATTCTCTACCCGGACTGCACATTAGAATCACCTAAGGAGCTTTTAACCAACTCACAACTCACCAGACAGATTACATCAGAATCTTCAGGTGTGGAAGCAGGCATCAGTACTCTAAAAAGTTCCACAGGGAATTCCAATATATAGCCCAAGTCAAAAACCAAGGGTCAGGCTTCCCTGGTGGCGCAGTGGTTAAGAATCCGCCTGCCAATGCAGGGGACAGGGGTTCGAGCCCTGGTCTGGGAAGATCCCACATGACTCAGAGCAACTAAGCCAGTGTGCCACAACTACTGAGCCTGCGCTCTAGAGCCCTCGAACCACAGCTACTGAGCCCCTGTGCCGCAACTACTGAGGCCCGTGTGCCTAGAGCCCGTGCTCCGCAACAAGAGAAGCCACCGCAATGAGAAGCCTGCGCACCGCAACAAAGAGTAGCCCCCGCTCACCGCAACTAGAGAAAGCCTGCACACAGCAATGAAGACCCAACACAGCCAAAAATAAAATAAATAAAAAAAGAAAATCCAATCCCCCCCAAAAAAACCAGGGGTCTAGGTGGACCAACTTTATAAAGATGGGATTCGTCTGTGTGGTATCAAACGCTACAGGGCGTAACATAAAGTTATCGCATGCCCCAGCAATTCCACTCCTAGGTGAAGGTGGGTGTTCTAACAAATACTTGT
Source organism: Balaenoptera musculus (assembly GCF_009873245.2). Lineage (NCBI taxonomy): Eukaryota > Metazoa > Chordata > Mammalia > Artiodactyla > Balaenopteridae > Balaenoptera > Balaenoptera musculus. Next base: position 36,203,248 of record NC_045806.1, on the reverse strand, counting down.
ACTCAAGCGTCCATAAGGCACTATTCACAATAGCCCAAAGATGGAAGCAACAAATGTTCAACAACAGGTAAATGGATAAACAAAACATGGTCTAGCCACACGGTGGAATATTAATCTGCCATAAAAAGGAATGATGTACTGACACATGCTACAACGTGGCTGAACCTCAAAAACATTATGCTAGGGGAAAGCAGGCAGACACACAAGGCCACACGATTCCATTTATATGATGTATCCAGAATAGGCAAATCCATGGAGAAAGAAAGTGGATTAGTGGTTGCCTGGGGCTGACGGAAAGAAAAGAGTGAGGAGTGACTGCTTAATAGGTACCGGGTTTCCTTTTGGGATGTGAAAATGCCTTGGAACTAGATAGAGGGATATATGCACAACATTGTGACTGTACTAAACGCCACCGAATTGTACGCTTTAAACTGGTTAATGGTTAATCTTTTGTTATGTGAATTTTACTTCAAACAACAAGAAAAAAGGTACAAGGTGCCCCTGAATTGGGGCAAATACCAGAAATGGGTCCCTGCCTTCGTGTTCTGGTCCAGTATACTGGCCAGCCCCCGAGCTGCAGGGAGGCGGCAATGGCCGGGCTCAGATGCCCGCACAATGATGTCTTTTTTTTAATTATATTTTTTTTGGAATGATGTCTTAATGCAGACCAGCTGAGGGATTTCTCCGTCGGTCCTCAGCTTTTCGAGTATATGCTTTTGCCCCTTGAGGTTTGCTAGGAAAAGAGTTACTCATGGAGTTTCCAACCACAGACTGAGTTTGAAGTGTTTCTTCATCCTCATTGTTTTCAAAGAACTTGTGCCTCACGAAGCCAAAATAGCAAGGGAAAATGTGGTCCATTTTCTGATTTCAGCAAAATCTCTTCAGCCACTTTGGCTCTACAAGTCATTCCCCTCCCACTCTCGGTAAATGCTATCCCAATTACTCCTCAGACCAAGCCGCAGTGCTGGATTTTCAGAACCAAATGGGCTGAGAGAAGCAGAAATGCAGTGAGGAAGACCATTCCATGGCCTCTCATCTCACAGTGACCCCAGAACTTGCTTCTCACATCATGCAGGTATCTTCTGTGACAGAAAAGAAAGGCTCATGGATTCACACTGCAGCTTTGCTGGCCAATGTGAATCATGGCGGGGGTGGAGAAATCAGTTGGTCTTCAGAGGGGTGGTCTGCTGACGGCCTCGCAGGCCCTGTGGATCTCGAGGTGGAGCGCTGTCCCATCTGAGGAGGAGAACACTAGGCCCCAGAAAGTCCTCCAGGTCTAAATACAACTGCCCCAAACTGGAAACAACTTAAGTGCTCAACAATAGGGTAATGGATAAACAACCAGTACACCCAGGCAAGGGAAAACTACTTGGCAAACAAAAGGAAGGAGCTACTTATCTATGTAATGACGTCGATGAATCTCACCCACATACTGCCCAGCTCTCCACAGCGCCTGACTCTCGATAACGAGGGATTTGTTCTCCTTGGGGTGCAGCTGCTCTCTCCCTACAACCTTCCTTTTTTTCTTTTAAGTCAGGTTGATTCAGGTATAATTTACTCACGATAAAACGTATCCATTTTAAGTGTATGTAGTTCAGAAAGTATAACAAACATATACACCCACATAACCCCCACCCCAATCACAATTTAGAATATTCCTACTACCCAGAAAGTTTCCTCAGGCCCCTTTGACAGCAGTCCCCTCCCCATCCTCTGCTCCAGGTAACCAGTAATACAGTTTCCAAAGTATACTCTTGCCTGTTCTAGAACTTCATGTAAATGAAATCAAATGGTTCTTTCAGTCAACATTGTGTTTGTGAGATTCATCTATGTTGCTCCGAACATCAGCTGATTCCTTATTATTGCTGAGCAGCGTTCCGTCGTATGGATGTACCGCCATTTGCGTATTCAGTCACCTGCTGATGGACATTTGGCTTGCTTCCAGTTTTCACCTATTGTGACTAAAGCTGACTAAAGTGACTAAAGTCACCTATAGTGACTAAGGACTTGGGCGCAAGTCTTTTTGTGGACATGTGTTTTCATTTCCCATTTATCTAGGAGTGGGATTGCTGGCTCATATGGTAAATATATGTTGAACTACCCAAGAAACTGCTAAACAGTTCTCCACAGGGGCCGCGCCATTTTGCATTCCCACCAGCTGGAGAGTCCCAGTTGCTCCACATCCTCACCAACAACTGCTATGGTCTGTCTTTTCGACTAGCCATCCTAGTGGGTGTGAGGAGGCATCTCATTGTGGTTTGGATTTGCATTCCCCCAGCGACTACTGATGTGGAGCATCTTTTCATATGCTTATTAGCATTTTGTATATCTTCCTTGATGAAACAGCTATTCAAAAATGTTTGCCAATTTTTAAAAATTGGGTTGTCTTATGATTGGATTTGAAGAGTTTTATATATATATATATATTTTTTTTTTTTTTTTTTAATGGAAGACCTTTATCAGGTATTGTCATGGTTCTAACCTGGGCAGCTTCACCCATTCAACAAGCAAACCCTTATTAAGAACTTACAGTAAGACTCTAGAGACAGGAGGCAAATAAGCCCCAAACCCTAGCCCTCATTAAAGACTCATGGTTTAGAGCAAGCCAAGACCCCTGTAAAGCAAGACAAGGAAGTGGGATATTGTGGACAACAGGAAGACCCTGAAGGGGTTGCCATGGGGGAGGGGGGAGAGGAGAGGCATTTCCAGGAGACCCTCCTGTGGAGAATTTCTGTTTCAGTTTTGCCCTAGATTTACCCTGCTATGAGCCACCTCTGATTCCACCATGATCTTGTTTTGTCAGGCTGATTTAGTCATTTTTCTCTAGCTGGGGAGGTAGAGTCCTATCCCTGCCTGCTTCTCTGGAACACGTTGTCTGCAATCCTTGTGACTTGTAGTCAGAGTAATATTGTCTGTGCTGCTGAGTGCGTTTTAAATGAAAGCGCCAGGGGATGTGGAGATGGTCATTAATTTTAAGTGCATCTATTGTTAGCAAATGATGTCACCGCTCAGCTCTCCAACTTGTCACAAGAAGTCTGTCTGTATTTCGGGTCTCTGCAGCAGGGACAGTTCCTGTTTGGCAGCATGCAGGCTATGAATACTGTCTGCTTTCTGTGAGGAACGGGAGAGCTTTGGGTACAGAATTAAAATAATGTTGGCTCTTCGAAGCAAACATTCTGTCCCAATGAGTCAATCAAACTTCATATCCTTTCTAGGTAGGAGAAATGGCAAGGAGCTGACTGTCTGTAATTATATAAATGTCAACCTCTGTCCTTTGGAGACTCCTGCAGCTAGGAAGTCATGTCCTATTTATCCATACTGTTCCCTGAGCCTTGTTCCAATTTTTTTTTCTCATTTACTTACTGAGTCGGCCATTAAAGAATGTAAATTTCTCAAAGGCTATGCAATTATCTCTCTCATGATATCCCTAGAGTGTACTGAAGGTACAGTGTGTACCTGTTGATTCCTTGAATACAGCAAGTTCTACTTTTTGAAAAGGTGGAACTGAAGAATAAGAAAATTCTATTACTACCGTTCTTAGAATTATCTGGTAACATTTTCTCTGCCAGCATGGCATAGAGAGGTCTATTATGTGGGTCGTTATAACCTCAAATAATTACATTCACCTGAGGGTCAGAAGAACAGAGTCTGTGTAAATTGCTTACTGCAGAACTTAACAAGGGATTTTTCCTTGGGCTATTTCGGTTGGCTTGGAACAGCTGGAGCTGTAGAGGTGTGGAAAAATATTGGAGATGAGTCTTCCTGTTATATTAAAACCCATATAACAATAGGACCAAAAAACTTGGAAAAAATTCCTGAACATCCATAATCACATAATTCCAACATGATATTTTTCATGTCGTCTTCTTCCTTTAGGAAGATGATTTCTTTAAGGGATTTTTTAACGAAATGAGCTTAAAATAATGTGATTAGAAAACCACTATTGTTTTTGGTAATCACACCAATGAATTCATATCTGAAATTAGAATAAGAAAACCACCAAGAGTTTATTTCATATATTTGGCTCAGGAGTTTTGTTTTTAAAACAAACAAAAAACCAAAAACACCCCCCCACCCGCCCCGACCTGCTGTTTTAATTCTCTGTCCCCTCCCCCATGATCGCACATTCAGCGAAACCTAATCAGAAGCATTGGTGTCCAGGTACAGCTTTCATGGAAGCCACCTGAAGCCCACACTTCTTGGGTAGAAGCCCTGTGGTTTCCACGCATGTTCTAGCATCTTCTACTGACTTCCCAACCCCCGCACCCACTGGCAGGTGTCTGCTAGGGGACGGAAGGAGGGGGCCTTGGAACTCACCATGCAGCAGCAGGAACAGCATCCCGCAGCTTTTCACGCACCCGGTGGCTTAGAACCACCCAGCTGTGGAATCCCTACCTAAGGGGAGAGAGCACAGGTCACCGGGTGCCCAGGAGGGGTCCCTTGACAACCAGGTCACTCAGGCCCCTCTCTATACCTCCACTTCCTCCTGAATGCCCTGCCTCTCCCCCTTCTTCTCTGCATGCCTTTCTCCCATCACCTTGGTGCTAGGTTAAGAAAAACCAGTAACAACAGCCAATCAGATGCTCCCCCCAAACTGACAGCTTGGATGTGTTTGGAAACCCTTCGTCAGCAGCAACTCACACGGACTCACTGACAGCCCAACAAGGAAATGGACAGAGAGGAAACCTCTGCAGAGGAGCATTAGTGAATAGTCCCCAAATGTTGCTTACCATCCTGGGGCTCTGCCTGATCCCGCTCCTCCTCCGAGGTGCCCTTCAGCTCCCCCAGCCCATCCATCTCCCAAGTCAAGCAGCCACAGATGCTAAAAATGATTCGACAGAGAAGGAAAGTGGGGGCAGGGAGGATGGTGAGCCGGGGCAGAGGAGAAATAGTTGCTTATGCAGGTTTGAGTGCCTATTTTTCTTTCTCCAGATTTAATGGCAGGAAAATCCTGTATCAGATGAGGATTAACAGAGATGAGAGAATGTGTCTGCCTTTCGAATCACCAAAGCCAGTGACAGATTTTGCTGACACACCAATCAGCTTTATTCCCAGACCTCAGCTTCTCCATCTGCCTGGCCCCTTTCTCTCCTTAAACCTTCCGCAGACCCCGCCTCCTGCCCTGACCCCAGCCCCAAGCAATTTGCAGCCAGAAATTGGCTCCCTGCCACCCAAATAGCATTATCAGCATTTTCAACAAGGACATGTCATATAACTTGGAGAGGTGGGGAAGGGACAGAACAGCTTAAAATAATGATGTTTTCCCGAAATGCAGGCTGCTGCTTTGCTTTCCTTTCTCTGTGGAGTGGTTGAAGGCGGATGATCCAAAAACAGACTGGAGATGGCTTTTCACTATCACGAGGCTTAGAGTCCCGGCTTTGGGGTCAAAGCCATGCTTGCCACCCCCTAAGGCAGCAGGTCCGTGGGCCATTTTCAGAACCTGGCTGAGATTTCTCAAACCCATCAGGACTCAGAGTGTGGCCTCAGACCAGCAGCAGCATCTGGGAGCTGGTTAGGAATGGGGAAGTCTCAGCACCCCTACCCCAACCCCAGGCCCCTGGAATCAGCATCTGCATTTTAACAAGACTCCTATGCTCCCTAAAGTGGAAAGCCCTGGTTTAGGGGAGTGATGAAGGGGGTCTGCTCAAGGTGGTGGCAGCAGTTCGGGTGCCCTCACATTCTTCTGGGCCCAGCAGATCCACCAGGCCTGGCTGTAGGGTCTGGCCCTCTGCTCGAGCAAGCTCCCAGGTATCCATGGCAACCTGCTGCATCCTGGCCGTCATGGCCTCGGTGTGCCGGTGCTGATGGGCCAGGAGTCCCATCCCACAAAGAGGTCTCGGGGTGTGAAGCTAAGCATCTGAGGCTGCTGTGCCCTGGGGAGTTTTTGTTTTCTTCCATTTGGGTCTTGAAAGCCAAAATACGGCTGAACTTGTCATAACCTCTGCTGGGAAGGAAGCCATACTGGGGATGGGGTATGGATGTGGGTGGAGGAAGCCCCCCAAATGAAGTCCCTGTCCCCAGGGGTGGGCTCGCCCTGCCCAGGTGAGAGCGGTAGGCAGCTCTCCCCTTGTGACCGCTCATGTTGGGGGCATCCTTGCAGCCTTCATTCCAAACCTTGGCCCCATGAAGCCTCTGCAGCAGGCCACAGACTGAAACGTGGCTGTGAGAGCAGCCTGTCGGCACCTACAACCCTGAGCTGTGCTTACTGGGTCCACCTTGCCTTCAGTCTTCTGCAGGCTAGTGGGCCTGGGGCTCTAAACCAAGGATCTCCCTCAGGAAGACCGCCTCTGCCTGTGAAATCAGACATTTCTCCCGAGCGGGAAGTAAGGAGCAATGAGAAGCCTGTCAAGGGAGAGACGAAGGGCCCATTCACTGGGCCAGCTAGTCACACTGACAACAACTGGGGAACAAGCAGCCTCGTCATCAAAACCTAGTTCCCAAGGGGAAAAAAAGCAAGGAGGGAGGGGCTGTCACAGGAGGTGCGATTGACTGGCATGCCCCCAAGGAGAAACTTCAGACTGGACCCTGTTATCCAGAGAGCAAGACAGCAGGCCCCCAGCCACTCGGGGGCTGCCGGGGCAGTTAGCACCAGTGCTGGCTCTCTGTCTCCATGCAGCTGGTGGCTGATTAGAGGGGCAGGAAAAGGGAGGAGGGGTAAGCTAAGTGAGCCCGTGATACAGAGGCAGCCCAGGATGCCAGGCTTTGCCTTTGCAGGTGGCCTTCTAGAAAAGCTTCCATCAGCAGTGCGGGGGGCGGGGAGGGAGGGAGCCCTAGTGTTTCTTTGTAATTCCTGCTGCACTGGTTTGGAGGCAGCCTGCAGGGACTCAGCACGGGGCCTCTAATGATAGGAAAAGACAAAGTTCCTCCTCGGGTTCAGGGGTTCAGACTTCAGCGGCCTCCGATGGGCACCCTCAGGGAGGACTTGGATACTAAACCAGATTCTTGCCATTCCTCTGCTCCCGACTCCTGCTGGCACACACGTACACACACACCACAGGGAAACATGACCATTCCGCAGGGCCAGCGCTCGAGGGCATGCTCAGCCTGGCACCGAGTGAAACAAAGCAAAGTGCCCTGTTTCCATTTGATACGAGGCAGGAGCTTGAGGTAAACTCCAGCAGAGCCTGGGAAGGAAGTCGGCGATCGCGTCATTCCACGCTTTTATTTACTGATGAGGAAGCCCCGGCCCAACTGCAACATGAAATGTCCTTATGCTGAGTTCAGATTCCCCCAGAGGCAGGTCCTGGGACAATGATACGAATGGAAGTACTTGACTTGTGAAGCGATTGCGGAAGCACCAGCAGGAGAGTGGGGAAGGTAGAAGTCAATGGTGTTATCAAACAAGTTGGTGCTGTAAGCAAGCGGAGCCTAATCCCGTGGCAAACTCTGCGAGACAGAGCACACGTCTCAGAATTCTCTCTCCTGCAGGGCAGGGAGCTGCGGCACTTATCCACCAACTCCCGCCCTTGGTAGAGGCTGCTCCCAGAGGAGATGAGGGGCCGTTCCTTCTCCAGCAGCCTCTGGCTGGCAGGCAAAATGAGGCTGATGCACCAATTCCTAAAGAAAACTTCTTTCCAGGCTCACCTCTTACAGCAAACCAGGGCGGCTGGGGGAGTAGCTAAGTTTCCCCAACTTGGAATTGGTAAGGAAATGCTGATTACCAAGGAGGCATGGTGCGGGGAGGGGTGTCGGGACTCCTGCCCTATGCAGAGCTGCCCTGGGATGGGCTGCAGGGTCTCATCCTGCTCTGATGGGTGAGGCTGCCCCTCAGGGGCTGCACAGCTGGCGGCTGCACCCTACGTGGTACGGCGATATTCGGAGGACACAGATTTGCCTCCAGCCTTTCTACACCATGGTCACAATTCACAGACATTCCGACTCTGGATGGCTGATGCTCAAGGCCTTTGCTCCTTTCTTTCCCCACTTCTCCACCTGCTGAAACCCCAACCTTCCCGCCGGCTTAGCCCAAGTACTACCTCCTCTAAGAAATGAGCCCCTCTTGGCATCCTCCCTCCTCGCCCACAGGCATCAGCCCTGCCCTTTGGAGTGTCTGGATGGTCCAGGGCTGTGCTTGGTCCAACTCTGCACCCCCATAACGCCTGGCAGGTACCACCCTCAGACTGGGCAAGATGGAGGACGAGGAGTCAAAGTGCCAAGGAGATGTCCACCGGATTCTGGGTACCTGGGACTGTTCCTGGTGAATTTGAGATTCTTTCTTTGTCACCGAAAGAATTCGGAGACGAAGTGATAGGTAAGAAGTGGATTTATTTAGAGATATACACACTCCACAGATAGAGCGTGGGCCACCTCAGAAGGCGAGAGAGCCTCGAAATATGGCATGGTTAGTTCGTATGGGCTACTAATTTCATAGGCTGATGAGTGGGAGGATTATTCCAACTATTTGGGGAAAGGGGTGGGGATTGCCAGGAATTAGGCCACCGCACCTCAGGACTCCCTGCCCAACAGATTCTGAACCCGCTTTTCTTAGTCCATCCTCCAAGGATAGTACCACCACTGTGCACACTGGAGAAGTGGCCCCTTAAAGGGCATCTGTTTGCACTTGAGGACATGTGTGGGAAAGGGTCCTTGTGGTGTGGGATGGACGCAGGCAGGGAAGAGGGAAGCCATGCCACAGCCCTTGAGCTGGGGCCACTCTCTGCGCCACCACATACCTGCTCAGAACGCTGAGGAATACAAGAATTCCAAACTGGAACCTGGCCTTCCAGATTGTTATTCATGGAGGTATATCTGTCAAGGTAGAAGGATAGAACACATTTTACTTAAGAGTTTGTTGGCTTGATTTATAACTTTTAAATATTTAGACATATGGTATGTGGTCCTCTGTGTGTACTCTTGTCCCAGGTCCCACAAACATCAGGGCCGAGCCTATGTTTGGCATGCAGGCGGTGGTGCACAAATGTTTGCTAACGAAGCCCATGTGAGAATTGGTGGGCAGAGGTGGAGGGGGGACTATGGAAGGAGGACTGGGGCACATGACAGCCTTGGCCCCTGGCGCCACCTTCTTCTCTTACTCGGTGGTCTCAGGACAGATACCCTCACTTCCCATGCCTTACAGTACTTGAAACTTCCACAATCTAGTCCAGACCATCATTCTTCAAGTAGGGAAACTGAGGCCCACAAAAGTTAAGTGACCAGCTCCCCAGGGTGACAGTTAAGTGGAAGTGGAACTAGGACCCAGTCCTCCCGCCTCCCAGTCCCTGGGTTATTCCGGGACCCTAGTAAGACAGGGACACAATCTATCCATATCCCCGTGGCCACTCCCGCTGCCGGCACTAGGAGAAGGGGAAAGGGGCAAGGGGAGGGGAGTCACTCCCCTTCTTGCCAGGCACCCCTAAACTACCTTGGCTGAACCCATTCTGTGGCTACAGCACCTAACTCCTTTGTTCTCTATGAGCAAACCATCCTACTTCCTTTCACTTCCAACCTTCCAATGGAAACCCAGCTCCGACGGGTCTGGTTAGATCTGCCTGGGCTCAGGGGCCTCTTTTCTGGAACTGGGGGGAGGGGAAGGGAGGGGCAGAGAAAACTGTGCCTTCATTACGCGGACTTCCGGTGAAGTGACGTCGCCCCAACTGCAGGCCCAGACACAGTCGGGGTGCGGGCTCGCACCCCCTTCCATCCTCCTCCCCGGGGCGCAGGGCGCGCCACCGCGCTAATGGAGGGGCAAGTACGCAGCGAGTCAGCGGTCTGGACATTTCGGCCCAGCCCCTCCTTCCATCCCTCCCTCCCTCCTCGGGCTTCGGAGAACTAGTTCAGCTCGCTAACCCCGGTTAGCAACCACTCGTGACACAGTGGTTTTTTTCCCCTTAAGGTCACGTCCTTGTGAAACCTCTACAGCTCCTGCCCGCATCCGCCGGCCCAGCCCCAACCCCTCCGGGGGCGAAGAGGCGGAGCCGCTGGGCGCTAAGCCCCACCCCCGCCAAGCCCCGCCCCACCAGACGCGGCCGCCAGGGGGAGCTGAGGCTCCGGAGCCGGGCAAGGGCGGCTCCCAGCACTCAGCCCCCACCCGTCCCCGCCTTCGCGCGCCACTCTCACCAGCTCGGCGGGGCGGGACGGAGGCCCGGGAAAGTCCCAGGGTGCGTCTGTGCCGGAAACGTTAGTCACGCACCTGGAGCCGCAGAATATCCGGCTGGAAGGGATGCCAGGGCGAGGGCCTGACTTGTCAAAGGTCACACCCTGGGGAAGGTGTTCCCAGAGCCTTGCCCTCCTGACCCGGCCATGTAGCTCCGATTGTGGCTGATAACCCTGTTTGCTCATCTGTAAATGAAGAGCTGGCTCAGGGTCCCTTCCTGGCGTATCACTCAACAAACGCTGCCCACTGCCCAAAGGTACACCTCCTTGGAGCCTCTTTTGAAATCATCGCTCTTTACATTGCATCAAAAGTAGGTGTCTTCATTTCCAAGTAAAAGGAACCAGAGCTCCTTGAAGAAAAGTCTGTTTCCAGGTCTGGGGCAGGCAAAGTACAACATGATCCTGGAACGCCTTATTATTTCAGAAGACAAGCCATCAAAGATATTTGAGTAGAAGGAACGTTAAGTGGTTCCACTGGCCAAAGATGGACCAATAAGAATATTGACTGTAAAATGAAATAAATATATTTGTTAAATCCATGAGTTTATAATGATATTTGAAAAACTCCTCAGTAGACTTTGGAGGTTACTAGGGTGTTATTCTGAAAGGTGATAACTAAAGGGAAAGAATCAAGCATTTATCTTGCCTTTCCTTTATGGGTTGTATTTCAGGGTAACCAAATACACTAGTTGATAAGGGAAAGTTTTTCTTTATAAAAGAATCACACATATGGGGCTTCCCTGGTGGCGCAGTGGTTGGGAGTCTGCCTGCTAATGCAGGGGACGCGGGTTCGAGCTCTGGTCTGGGAGGATCCCACATGCCGCGGAGCAACTAGGCCCGTGAGCCACAACTACTGAGCCTGCACGTCTGGAGCCTGTGCTCCGCAACAAGAGAGGCCGCGATAGTGAGAGGCCTGCGCACTGCGATGAAGAGTGGCCCCCGCTTGCCGCAACTAGAGAAAGCCCTCGCACAGAAACGAAGACCCAACACCGCCAAAAATAAATAAATAAATAAATAAATAAATTGATTAATTAAAAAAAATTTTTTTAAAAATCACACATAATAAAAGCAGAAGTGATAGAATGAGGAAATCACTGTATTGCAATGAAATCATGCATCCTACGGATCATTCTTAAACATACCCCCCAGGTGGCACGACCAGACATTAGGTACCTCTTGATCTGACATAATAGAAAGTACAGAGCACTACCATTGAAGTGTTTGGAGCAGGGGAAAAAAAAAAAAAAAGAACCTGAAGCTAATCAAGCCTCCAGATCTAGCTACCATTTAAAGAAATGTGAAGGATGGAGAAATATGTTAAAAGACTCCAAAGATACAATAAGCTAAACACACACTGTGGAAAGTTCTACAGGGCAAATGATCCAGTGTTCCCAACAAATTAATGGAATGGGGGATGAAGGGGAAGAAGGAAGACCTGTTAAGTAAAAGAGACTAAAGAGAGAGTCACTGGGAGTTCCCTGGTGGCCTAATGGTTAGGATTCCGGGCTTTCACTGCCTTGGCCTGGGTTCAATCCCTCGTGGGGGAACTGAGATCCTGCAAGCCACGTGGCACGGCCAAAAAAAAAAAAAAAGAGATAGTAGTCAATGCAATTTTCAGACAATTTTGAAACCATCAGTAGAAACTAAATACAGATTATTAGATAATATTAAAGAATTGGTTTTCTGTTGGGTGTGATAATGGTATTATGGTTCTATTTTTAAAATTCTATGCATTAGGAAAAATACAGAAGTAATTATGGTGAAATATGATATCTGGGATTTGCTTTGAAATACTCCCACAAAACAAGGGGCGGGGAGAATTGAAACAAAAAATAGCAGAAAGTTGATAAATGTGGAACCTGGGTGATGAATACATGGGGGTGTCTCTACTTTTGTGTGTGTTTGAAATTTTTTCATAATAGCTTTTTAAAAGTATGCTCCTCATTTGGCCCCTTTCAGATACATAGCTAAATATATTTGGAGGGAAGAAAATTTTATATTTTTCTCTGCATTTCCTTCCATGCATTCCTATCAACTTTCCTATATTTCCTTCATTGAAAATGAAAACAACCTATAAAAAGTGGGATAATTGGCAATCGTGCCTTCCTTTTCTGATCTAGAACATTTTCATACATAACCCAGAACTCAAAATGGTTAAACTACAGAGGAAACTGAGAATCAGAACTTCTGAGCTGTATAGTCCCTTTGATTTGTTTTGGTTTTCTTGTTTTTTGTTTGTTTAGATAACTTTAGGAAGTGGCTTATAATAAGTAATAATTTCTCATGAACCCTAAAATGTTCTGTTTTGGCTCAGGTGTCTAGCGTGTCAAGATGGGAACCAATTTGTGCTTCTCATTTAAAGCTTGTGAATGTCAGTTCTTGGTCAAGCAGAGGAGAAAGATTGAGCTCAGTGCTGAGCTGTAAGGAGGCAGCTTTATTCTACCTCCAAACAGGACCCTTCTTTGTGTTTCACTTTCCTCTTTTGTAAAATGGGAGCTGTTTTACTTCTTCCTAGTAGAGTTATAAGGGCTAATTAAAGCCTGTGGAAGCACTTTTAAAGAAGATCCTAAGATGTAGGGTGCTTGAGAAGTGAAAACTATCATTAATATATTTTAATCATCACGTTAAATACCCACATAGACACACCCACCTCTTCTCCATTCAGGCAGATTTTTGCAAAGGGGTAATTAACAGAGATGATGTCATAACCACAGATGGCTGCTTTCATCCTGAAAGCTGCAAAGTTTCCAAATGCTCACTAACTCCTCATTAGACTTTTAAAACATATTAAATAAGTACAGAGTCCCCAAATCTGAGCGAAAGCATGCTGGCAAGAGAAACCTTTTTCTTTGTAAACAGAGTAAATGAACATTTAAAAGTAGCCATCTTCTAGGTAAGCCTGCCAAAACCCAGAGGGCAGCAGTAATAAAATCAAATGCTGAGATTGCATGTTTGGAAAAATCAACTTGACTACATCCAAAAAGATCTCCAGAGACCTGTACCTGCTTTTTAAGTCTTCACCAGGAGGTGAGGAGCTACAAGAGTCCTGTCTCCTGGCACCTAGAAAGGGATGAGGGCAGCTTTTCAGCTGTTAAATGCCAAACCCTCTGGGAAACAGCTGACAAGCGCTTTGCTAATGCAGACACCAGCTACAGTGATGCAGCTCTTTGAAATTCTAATATAATGTTCTCAAATTCCCCTGTGATGGGAAACCCTGTGTCCTTTTCCAATATCTACAGGGAATCATGGGATAGTGGGGTGGTGAAGGGTACATTTTACCTAGTGACTTCCGGTTCTGATTTCCGGGGTTTGCTCAGAATTCTATCACCCACACTTCACCTCTTGTTTTCTCTCCACTCTCTGTCAACCCTAACATGTAATAAAGCCCCTTTTCCTTGATCTCCCCAAAACGCCACTCACCAAGGCCGTCGTGAATGTGTAGCAGAATTTGGCTGAGGACTTGGAGAGTTTAAGACATAATGTAGGTAGCCTCAGCCATTCATCTTCCCCTCACTCCACTCCCCTTTCCCCACCGAGGACCCTTTCCCTCTCCTTTGTTCCTCTCCCGAGCAAACTCACCCCAGATTCTCATTCTTTTCTTATGCTGAGCAGTCTGGCTTTTTCTCTGTCTCATTCCCAGGTGGCCCCAGCCCTGCTATCTTTCTAAAACCACAATGGCCCATTAGTTTGCTTTTCTAAACAAAGACAGTTCTCACCCAAGAAGAATTCTGTTCCAAGTCATTCAGGAATGCTTTTCAGAAATGAACAATTTCTGCAGCAGTTAACAGAAGAATCCACCTAATAATGCCTTTGGTCAGAAGCTCTCAAACTTTTTTGGCTTTCAGGACTCCTTTACACTCTTCATTCAAAATTATTGAGGATCCCCAAAAGCCTTTGTTTATATGGGTTATATCTATCAATATTTACTGTATTAGAAGTTAATACTGTATTTCCCAGTTAACCGAGAAACTTTTTAAATTTGTATTCATTTGGACTTCCCTGGCGGTCCAGTGGTTAAGACTCTGCGCTCCCAATGCAGGGGACAGCCCTGGTCAGGGAACTAAGATCCCACATGGTGCGGCCAAAAAAAATAAAATTGTATTCATTTAAAAATAACAGTAATAAGCCCATTGCATGTCAACATAAATAATACATTTTTATGAAAAATAACTATTCTCCAAAACAAAACCAAAAAATGAGTGAGAGTGACACTGTGTTACATTTTTGCAAATCTTTCATATCTGACTTAATAGAAGACAGCTGGATTTTCTAGCAGCTTCTGCCTTCAATCTGTTGTGATATTAAACAACATGGAGCCTCCGGAAAACCCCACTGTATGCTCATGAGAGAATGAGGATGAAAAGGGCTAATAACATCTTAATACTGTTGTTACTAAACCAAACTTGGGTCCGGCTCGTCTCGCCGGCACAGTAAAGCCAATCTACTGACACTGGGTCGTGGTGAAGGGAAGTAGCAGCGTGTACTGCAGGGCCCCAAGCAAAGAGTCCAGGCACCTAATGCTCAAAAGGCCCGAACTCCTGATGGCTTTCAGGGGAAGGTTTTTAAAGACAGGGTGAGGGAGAGGGTTGCTGGGTACGTGATCAGCTGGTGGACATTCTTCTGATTGGTTGGTGGTGAGGTAATCAGGAGTCAACATCAACCTTCTGGTTCCAGCTGGTCTGGGGTCTGCGTGCTTGTGGGCAGCAGACAGTTAACTTCTTCCACCTGGTGGGGGCTTCAGTGTCTGCAAAACAGCTCAAAGGATTTGGCTCCAAAGATTATCTATAGCCCTTGAGGAGGAACGAAAGGTCCTGACTTTGTTTAATGGCCAAAATATTATTTTGTCTTGTTTGACTGTTTTCCTTTGTTTCTGCATTTTCTCATTTCTCTGATTAAATATATTAAATATATTCTTTGGAACTCAGGGAAGGCCTAGGAGGCTAAAGGTTTTCTACAAACAAGAGACAGGTAGAGGACATGGGGGAGGGGTGGTCCTGTCCCAGGAAGGCCTTATAGGGTCCTGCTCAGTTACACTATTATAAAGGGACCTCTTAAAGGGTCTCAGGGATCCCCAGAACACACTTTGAGAACCACTATCTTAAGATATATCTTATATATCTTAAAACCTAAAGACATTTATTGTTTACTTAATAAGAGATCTGAGGTAGGTGGGCTCAGGGTTGGTTCGGCACGTAACACCACCGAAGACCCTGGTGCTTTCCTACCTTCCATTCCCCCCACCATTGCATGTTGGCTTCTCACCTTCAGGCTTGTTGAAAGATGGCAGCCACAGCTCCAGACATTAACTTCATGCACATTCAAAGGAAGCAAGCAGGGAGGTGTACCTAGGGAAACCACCACCTTCTCCCCATCTCTCTGTTTCTTACCAAGAGTAAGTTTTTTCCAGAAAGCTCCCAGCAGACTTCTCCTTCAACCTTATTGGCCTTGATGGGTCACATGGCTACTCTTAACTGCACAGGAAGACAGGAAAGGAAGTCTCTTGAGATGGGGAACAAGAGGGCTATGATAAGCTAAATTCAAGACTCCTTGTCCCCTGAGGCTAGGCACATGGTTGCCCAAACAAAATCAGGGTTCTGTTAGCAATGTAGATGGTGGATTGGCTGCATGATAAGCAACAAACAGTGCTACCCCCAACTCTTAAACTAATAAATATTTCTCCTACTACATCTTTATCCATAACAAGGAAGCAAAATGTGTAATTGACCCAATACTATTGGCAGAGACTCAACTACAAGGATTGGATTTCTAGTAAAGATGGTCTCATGGGAATCTCTAGTTAATTTGAGCCACCAAATTGGGTGAAAGTGCAGAAAAGCATTGTTATTTTTCAAACATTAAGGTGAATGTTAAATTGGACATGAAAATCCTTCATCATATAGATCCCCAAGGCCATCTCTAAGGTCATTTTGTGAATATCATATCAGAAATGAGATCTCTTGTGGTTTCCTTGGATGGAAGATCTTTGTGGAAACAATAGAACTCCACACTAAAGATTATCATAAAGATTGAAGAGTATTCTTCACTTAAGTGGATTATCAAGCAAAGCTACGGCCCCACATAATTCTAATGGGTGGGTGTCCACAGTTGATGAGCCACAAATTTGGAGGTGCTCAGCCAATCTTTTGGGAAATATCCATTGAGCAGACTGGAACATACAAATAAGAATATTATTATTTGTTTTTCTTTGAAACTTATCTCATTCCAAAAGGGATTCTAGTAGCATACAACACAAAATATAAAATAAAATACTCTCTATAATAAGAATTTTTCTCCCCCAATTTTTTCTAACCAAAGTGAAGAAATTGGACAGGAAGGAAAAAATAAGATGAAGCTAAGGTTAATGCCTAAAATTCATGATATAAGGTTACATACTGTTTTTAGAGCTGACTTTCAAATTTAACACAACTGCCAGCAGCCCCATCACAGACAGAAATACGATGAATTTACACAATGCCACTGTTACTAAGGAAAATATTCTCCTCAGGCTCACATATATACATAGGTACACACACACATATAGGCACTGAGATATCTAAACAAACAAACAAACAAAACAAGCTTTCAAAACCATCTCCACAATAAATAAAGAGTTAAATAGGGCTACTTCTCATTACAGTCTTCAATATAATGTCAAAGCAAATTTCCATAAACATCATGCTACAAATGCCTACAAGATGGGGCACAGGTACATAGCTCTTTGAGGATCTGCTTTAATACAAAAATAAAATTTAGAGACGATGGAGGTCTGCTAACAGCAAGAAGCAAATGAGAGATTAGTACATTTTCTTTAACAGCTATAAATTATTTTTTAATTGAAGTATAGTTGATTTACAATGTTGTGTTAGTTTCAGGTGTACAGCAAAGTACACCTATATATATATATATATATATAGAGAGAGAGAGAGAGAGAGAGAGAGAGAGAGAGAGAGGTACAGTGATTCAGTTATATATGTATATATGTATATACATATATATGTATATGTGTGTGTATATATATATATATATATATAAATCAGTACATTCTAATATCACCAAAGGACAAGTTTGATGAGAAAAAGTGAAATAAATCTTACATTTTTTCTTTTTTTTTGCCACACCGTGCATACAGGATCTTAGTTCCCTGACCAGGGATCAAACCCGTGCCCTCTGCAGTGGAAGTGCAGACTCTTAACCACTGGACCACCAGAGAAGTCCCAAATCTGTAAATATTTTGAGAAATAATTGGTACAGAGTGATTTTTTTTTTTTTTTTTTTTTTTTTTTGCCATGACACTCGGCTTGCGGGATCTTAGTTCCCCAACCAGGGATTGAACCCGAGTCCTCAGCAGTGAAAGCACAGAGTCCTCACCACTGGACCGCCAAGGAATTCCCTGAATTTTAATAAGAATATCTCACAACCATAGATGGTTGAGGGTGGGAGGGCAGAGAACAGAGAATAAAGTTTTTTTTAAAGTTATTTATTTTTATTTATTTTTGGCTGCTTTAGGTCTTCGTTGCTGCGCACAGGCTTTCTTTAGTTGCGGCGAGCGGGGGCTACTCTTCGTTGCGGTGTGCGGGCTTCCCATTGCGGTGGCTTCTCTTGTTGCAGAGCACGGGCTCTAGAGCGCAGGCTCAGTAGCTGTAGCGCACGGGCTTAGCTGCTCCATGGCATGTGGCATCTTCCCAGATCAGGGCTCGAACCCGTGCCCCCTGCATTAGCAGGCGCTTTCTTAACCACTGCGCCAACAGGGAAGTCTGAGGATAAAGTTTTTAAGACTAGACTTTTAACATTCCTACATGAGAATTCAAAGTATCCCAGGTTAATAATAGAAGTAAATACTAGAAGTAAACAGTTGTGTAAAAGCCTGATAAATCAAAACCTTTAGAAAAACAGATTAGTTAAGGTTACCTTCTAATAGAATTCAAAAGGAAACAAAAAGTTGAAACAACCTCACATAAAGTCCATAAATCGAAAGGGAGAGAACAAATGAAAATTTAAATAAATTTAAAAGGAAATGGGATATGGTAAAATTTCACCATTATTAAAGCGTTAAGTGTAAAGAGGCTGAACTCTGCTCTTAAAAAAGGCAGTTCATTGACTGTTAAAAGAGCAAAATCTAACAATTTATTGCTTACAGGAGACACACAAACCAAAAAAAATCAACAGAGCAGCGGTGTAAGAGGATATTCTTATGTGAACAGAAGAAAAGCTGGGATTACTGTTTTGGTAGCAGATAAAGCAGATGTAATAGCAAAAGGCAGTACAATAAGTAAGGTCATTACATAATGGCCAAATGTACATTAAATTATGAAAATTGAAAAATACTGAATGTATGTGTTACAGAAACCATTGCAACAAAGTCAGGGAAAGAAAATGGACAAAAAAGGACAAAAAGGCAAGAAGAAATAAAAAACAAATATTACTTTAATTGGAACCCTCAACATTCCATTTCAGGAAGTAATAGACAAAGAATATATTGGAAAATACTATATGATTGAATAACTCATTCAATAAAAATCTTGGTGGGGTGTTCACTACGTTCCAGGGCCTCTGTACTCCATGCTAGAAGACAATTCCATAAACGATATGAGTTTAACAGACATGTGGGGAAACTAAAGATGGGACAGGTTCATATGGTCTTTTCTCAAATGTACATAAATCATACCATTCGCAAACAAACATACGAAAAACTATGATTCTATACTGGACCACAAAGACTCATTCTTTCATTGATTTAGCACACATTAACGAGTTTATTCAACTTACTAGGTTCAGTATTTGCAGAAAGGCAGAAATACGGTCCACCAAATAGTCAAACCACAAGGCATTAAAATTTTTAAAAATAACAAAACCAAAATGCCGATCACATAGGAATGCTATGTGACACATTTAAATGCTCTCTTTGGAAGTGCTTGAGTTACACAGGAAATCCAGAACATATGTAGGGGACATCTGTTGTTTTTGTCCTGCCCCATTTCTCCCTTCTGGTAACAGAGGTCGTCTCTTTCTCTGGGGAACTTCCCCTCCCCCACTCTGCATGACTTTGGTGGAACTGTCAACCCCTGGTTCTGTGATGAGGAGGTGACCCAAGTGGCCAGAGTAACTCATTCTTCTGAAGATAGTGATTGTCCTAATGGGCATGTGATCCACACGGGTGAATCAAGAGCCCTTTTCAAAGACTGATATGAACATTGGGGGAGAGAGAGTCATGGTAAATTCTCCAAGATTCTGAGGGTTAAGGAGAACATAAACCTTGTGACGCTCGTGACCATCTCAATTGCCTTGTGGAGAGAGTCTACCTGAGACTGAAACCTACACAAAGAAAAGAATGAAGATATGGGAGTGAGAGGGCCAGAATCCTAATGATATTGCTTTGATCCCTGGATCCAGCCATGCCAGAAGCACGTCCAGTTGCTCCCCCTCTTTTTTAAAAAAATTGTGGTAAAATATATAGAACATAAAATTTAACATTTTAAACCTTTTTAAGAGGAGTGGCGTTAAGTATACTCACATTGTTGTGCAACCATCAGCACTATCCTTCTCCAGAACTTTTCCATCATCCCAAACTGACATTCTGTACCCATTAAATAACAACTCCCCTTTCCCCCTCCTCCCAAGAAATTCCCTATGAGGCTTTAAACTGTTTCTAGTTCAATTTCTGTACCTTTTAATTAAAAGAGTCGACTAATGCAACTCTGTAAGAGAATATTTTTTAAGCAATGAAAACATAATACAAAATATACAATTATTACATATAACAAGAACTATAAAATTATTCAAACTCTTTGACACAGTAATTTTATTCTGGGAAGTATAACCCAAAGAACCCTCCACCACATACACTCACACACACAAAACCTATATTGAATAAAAAGCATTCAGGCTATTGATAATAGTGAATTATGAAAACAACATGATATACAGCAATATGGGTGACAACTAAGCAAAATTTTAATGACATATGTGGACCATGTAAAAACATGAAAATGTTCATATAAAATAATCTAAAGTGGAAAAAGCAATTGAAATAGCAGGCATGCATTGATGGTAAGTGTAAAGGAATGAAAGACTTGAATACACACTTCCCAAAAGCCCATGTAAAGTTGCTCAACTTCATTAATTACCAGGGAATTACAAATGAAAACCATAATGTGATACCACTTCACACCTACCAGAATGGCTCAAAAGACAATACCAAGTGTTGGTAAGGATATAGAATAGTGAACTCTCATACACTGTTGCTGGGAGTGTAAATTGGTACCATCAAATTGGAAAACCATTAGGCAGTATCTATTCCACTCCTGGGTGTATACCCAAGAGAAATTCATGTACTAGAATGTTCAGAGCAGCACCATTCCTAATAGCCCCAAACTAAAAACTACTAGAACACACCTCAGCAATAGAATGGATCCGTAAATTGTGGATATTCACACAATGGGATACTATATATAGTGGTCTGCAACCTATAACCTGCAGGCCAAATCCAGCTTGCTGCCTGTTTTTGAAAGTTTTACTGGGACACAGTCACGCTCATTTGTTTACATTCTGTCTAAGGCTCTTTTCACCAGCATCAGACACTATAGTAGTTGCAACAGAAACTACATGGCTCACAAACTTAAAATCTTTACTCTCTGGCCCAGCACAGAAAAAGTTGGCTCTATAGCAACAAGAATGAACCACCAGTACACATGACAAATGAATGAATCTCACAAACAGATTGTTGAGCAAAAACAACACCAGACCCAAAGAGCACACGTTGTATGATTCCATTTACATAAAGTACAAAACCAGGCAAAACTCTTCTACACTGTTAGCAATCAGGATGGTGGTTATCTTTGGGGAGGCAGTGTCTGAAATAGGGCATGAAAGGGGGTTCTGAAGCTATGGTCACATTCTGTTTCTTGTTCTGGATGCTGTTTGTGAATATTCATCCAGCTCTGCACTTATGATTTATGAGCTTTTCATAATCTACTGTAAGTACAGATCTGGGTGTATATTATGCATTCACCATAATGCATACATTTTAAAAGTATAAAAGGACCATTACTGAAATTTGAAAAATTAGGAAAAACTACATGCATTAAATGTACTATCTCAGACTGGATCCTGGAACAACAACAACAAACTAACATTAGTGGAAAAACTGGGGAAATCCAAGCAAAGTCTGTGGTTTAGTTAATAGTAATGTACCAGTGTTGGTTCCTTCATTCTGGCTAACGTACCATGTACATTATGTTAGATGCTAACATTAGGGCAAGCTTGGTGAGGGGT
Organism: Balaenoptera musculus; assembly: GCF_009873245.2. NCBI lineage: Eukaryota > Metazoa > Chordata > Mammalia > Artiodactyla > Balaenopteridae > Balaenoptera > Balaenoptera musculus. The sequence continues at coordinate 36,181,885 of NC_045806.1, read as the reverse complement.
GCATAGGAACTCGGTACCAGCTTTACAACTTTTCTGTAAATCTAAAGTTACCTCAAAAGAAGCACAGGGAGATCAGCTCGGTGCTTTGTGACCACCTAGAGGGGTGGGATAGGGAGGGTGGGAGGGAGGGAGACGCAAAAGGGAAGAAATATGGGGATATATGTGTATGTATAGCTGATTCACTTTGTTATAAAGCAGAAACTAACACACCATTGTAAAGCAATTATACTCCAATAAAGATGTTAAAAAAAAAAAAAGGAAAAGTAGTTTTTGAAAAAACTATAGAGCTAGCAGCAGTTCACGAATGTTTTGGTCTCAGGACCCCTCTACACTCTTAAAATTTACTTAAGACCTCAAAGAGTTGTTGTTTGTGTGGGTTACATCTATCAATATTTACTGTATTAGGAATTAAAACAGAAAATTTTAAAATATGTATTCATTAATTCATTTAAAATAAGAATAAGAAACCCATTACATATGAACATAAATCATATTCTTTTATGAAAAATAACTATATTTGCCAAAACAAAAAAAATTAGCCAGAAGAGTGGCATTGTTTTACACGTTTGCAAATCTCTCAGCTTTTATGCTTAAAGAAGACAGCTGGATTCTCCAAGTGCTTCTCCCGTCAATCTTTTGTGTTAGCAAACATAAAACACTACTGTACATTAGGGAGAGAATGACAGTGACAAATGCAAACACTGCCTTAGTATTATTATGAAAGTAGTTTTAAACAGGCAGGACCCCTGTACTACACTATATAGGAATGGATTAAACAATAAGATTGTTTTTCATTTGATTCCTTGTTCAGTAAAATTGCTTCAACTAGATAATTTTTTTGATGTTAAAAACAAAGTCTCCTGCAGGAAGCTAATTAAGCATCGCTGCCAAGAGGCCAGCAGCTCCTGTTTGAGCTTGTGTTTCTGCATCTTTCCTGCAACAGAATGAGGCTCCTGCCCGGGTTGCCAAGGACGCACTGTCCCCGCTGGAAAGCCCTGCTCACCACGGAGGCTCCAGCAGATGTCCATAGAGGGTTTTTTAATGCCGTGCTAAGCGGCTGGTACCGAGGTCATGCATGAGAGGGGAGGTGCAGCCTGCTCGGGATTTATTCGGGGGCTCACACCAGGGACCTAGCCTCTCAGGGCTGCAGTGCATGAACGTGCCCGGGCTTGCACACCACCGGGAACAGCTGCCAACAGGGCACCGCCGGCCAGCACCGCCCGGCCCAGCGCTGCCTTCTTTCTGTTTGTTCATTCTTTATATCAAGTAGATGTGATTTTGCACTTTTTAATTGAAGTACAGCCTGGATATGGAAAAGTGCACCTATGATAAGATAGAGTTTCATGAATTTCCACAAACAGCACAGCCGTAGCTGTGCAGCCCTTACCCCAGAAGCCCGCCCCTCCCCCAGCCCATCCCCAGACAAAACTCAAGCACTTTGCTGGATAGCCACTCTCCTAACTTCTACCACCATAAATTCGTTTTGCCAGTTTCTATACATAAACGGAATCAACTGTACCTGTTCTTCTGTGTGTGGCTTCTTTTGCTCAAGGTCTTATCTGTATGAGTATCTGTCTTATGACCTTAAGTGTAGTTCATTCATTCCCACTGCAGGATAGTAAGTATTCCATTGTATGACTATACTGCAATTGTTTATCCATCCTCCGTGGACATCTGGGCCATTTCAAGTTTGGGGCTACTATGAATAAGGCAGCCATGAACATTCTTGTAGGAATCTTTTTGTGGAAACATTAGTTAGTTTTAAATTTAAACTTACCATGTTTTTATTTTTTTAAACACAACAGTACAGGTTATAATGTGAAAAGCAGAAATTGCCTTCCTCATTTCTGCCTCTTTTTTGTAAGCCCTATTAAATTTCTCCTTTCAGAAATTTCTTAAGCATCTAAACACTCACGAATATAAATGAATGAGATCACTCTTTTGGCACTTGGTTGTTTTTTTTTTTTTTCACTTGATTATCATGGAGATTGTATTAGTCATGATGGGCTGGAATATGCTGAAGTAATGAAAAGTATTCACAATCTCAGTGGTTTAAATGTTTATTTCCCCCTCCTACTATGTTCATCATAGTCGCTCAGAGACCCAGGTCCCATCCCAACATGTGTGTCCACAGTCATTGGGGCAGGGAGAAGGGGATGTCACACACCAACACTTAAGGTGTTCCCCCAGAAAGGACATATGTCATTTTTGCTTGGTTATCGTTGGCCACACCTATCTTCAAAGAGGGTGGGGAAATGCAATCCTACCCTGTGTGGGGAGAGAGAAGAGAGGCAGAACATTTGGGAACATCTTTAGTGACTACCACGGAGATCTTTCCACATCAGGACCCACAGATCTACCTCATTCAACCACAGTAAAGATGTACTGCAAATGACTTAACCAATGCCGCTCCTCGGACAATACAAGCCATGTAACAATGAATGTTCTTTCACATTTATCTTTACTCACTTGTTTCAGTATATCTGTAGGATAAATTCCCTGAAGTAGAATTGCTGGCTCAAAGAGTTTGTGCATTTTTAAACTGTACTAAATATTGCCAAATTGCTAGGTCCTGCTAAATTATCTCCTGAAGGAATTGCCAATTTGCACACAGACCAAGAGAGAATGAGAATTTCTGTTTCCACCAAGTCCTGGTTCTATCTAACTTTTAAATCATTGACCATTAGATAGGCTAATATTGTCATTTTAATTTGTGTTTATTTAATTAGGAATTACATTGAGCATCTTATCACATGTCTATTAGTCACTTATATTTCTTTTTCTGTAAATTACCCATTCCTGACCTTTGCCCATTTTCTGTTGGGTTACTAGTCTTTGTTCTCATTGATTAGTAAGAGCTCTTTGTATATTCAGGAAATTAGCCTATAGTCTGCCATGTGTATTTCAAAGTTGGTGTTTTTTTTGGTATGTATTTATCTTTTGTCATTATGGTATTTTTGTTTACACAGACATTTAAAATTTCATATTGATCAAAACTACCAGTTTTGGGACTTCCCTGGTGGCGCAGTGGTTAAGAATCCACCTGCCAATGCAGGGGACATGGGTTCGAGCCCTGGTCCGGGAAGATCCCACATGCCACGGAGCAACTAAGCCCGTGCGCCACAACTACTGAGCCCGTGCTCTAGAGCCCGCGAGCCACATCTACTGAGCCTGTGTGCCTAGAGCCCGTGCTCCACAACAAGAGAAGCCCCCGCAGTGAGAAGCCCGTGCACTGCAACGAAGAGTAGCCCCCGCTCGCCGCAACTAGAGAAAGCCTGCGCGCAGCAACGGAGAACCAACGCAGCCAAAAGTTAATTAATTAATTAATTAATTAATTTTTTTAAAAAAACTACCAGTTTTTTGCTTTGTGAATTCTGGGTTTAGGAACTTGTTTTAAAAGGCTTTTCCCAGTGAAAATATTTTTTTTAAAGGCAAAGAGACATTTTATTAATTTATTTATTTATTTATTTTTGGCTGTGTTGGGTCTTCGTTTCTGTGCGAGGGCTTTCTCTAGTTGTGGCAAGCGGGGGCCACTCTTCATCGCGGTGCACGGGCCTCTCACTATCGTGGCCTCTGTTGTTGCGGAGCACAGGCTCCAGACGCGTAGGCTCAGTAGTTGTGGCTCACGGGCCCAGTTGCTCCACGGCATGTGGGATCTTCCCAGACCAGGGCTTGAACCCGTGTCCCCTGCATTAGCAGGCAGATTCTCAACCACTGCGCCACCAGGGAAGCCCGAAAATATTTTTTTAAATCACCCATGTTTCTTTCTAAAACTTTTATATTCCTTCACTCTTGGAAGATCTTCCTCTCTTCAAAGGACAGGGTTGGTGTTACTAAAAATCTGTTTCTTGCAGAAAGTGGGTGGATAAATATTAAACTGAACTCTTATTTTGCACTTCAACTGCCCCCGCCCCCCCCACCCACACATTCATGTTGGGCTCTGAAACCCTTTTCCTAAATTCACTCAATTCTTTCTCCAGGAAAATATCATTACTGGCCTAATTACAGATATACACTCAGAAGAAATTGATCTGGGTCAGCAGGAGCTGTTTCTGCCTCCTTTCCACATCCTGTTTCCTGCACACAGACACCATAATTATAGGACTGAGTTGAGCTGATGGAACAACCACAAAACTGGCAAGATAAAAGGAAGATCAAAAAAATTGAGTGGCTACTTTGTATTCCCTTTTTCCTAGGACTGAGAACTTCAGAAATCCACAAACTAAACAGCTATGATACCTAAATTTAAAGTAAAAGAAGCAAGAGTGGGTGGAACTGTATATTCTCATACGTACATAAAAATGACATAGCTTTCTGGCTTAAACTTGAACAACAGTTTGCTCATTGAATTAGGTAAGATTCTTCATTTTTGTTTTCATTCATTTGTCTCTTAAGCACAGACTTCCAATACATACAATGAATCCTATCTGGATGTTTATTTCAGCTCCATATTTTGGGAATCTAAAACCTAGAGTATTCCTAGGAAAATCCTTGTATATATGCACGAGGATATGTGTGCAAAAATAGTCTTGGTAGCATTGTTTATAAGTGCTCCAAACTGGAAACACCCCAAGTGTTCACCAACAGCAGAAAGAATACATAAGTTATGTAATATTCATACCATGGAATACTATACAGCAATGGGAGTGAACAAATAGAGCCACATGCCACAAGAGAGTGTTCAGAGCCCTCACAAAATACATACAGTATAACTGATTTTCTAAATTCAAGCACAGGCAAAGCTAAACCACATTGTTTTAAAATGCATACATGCGAGGTCAAAATATAAGAAAGCGCATGGAAATGATTACTATAAAAGTCAGGAGAGGGATTATTTCTTGAGGACAGAAGACAATGATCAGGAGGGAGGGATACCTGGGGATTTCGAAGATGGGGGTGATGTCCTATTTCTTGATCTGGGTGTTGTTGACATGCGTGTTCCCTTTAGAAACATTTGTTAAATCACACGTGTAGGTTTTAGGCACTTTTCTGTTTTTTTACTTCAACATGAAAAAAGTTTTTTAAGTTTTTTTAAAAACCCTAGCAGGTTACACAAAGTTGAGTTACAGTAAAAATTCACAGGAGATTAGAGTGGGTTGTGGGCAGGTGTCTGCCTTACATTTGAGGAAGTCGGGTAGGGTTGCCAGATAAAGTAGACGATGGTTACGCAGTAAATGTAAATTTCAGATAAACAATGCATAGTTTTGTAGCATATTTCAAATATTTCATGCAGCAACATGGATGGACCTAGAGATTATCATCCTAAGTGAAGTAAATCAGACAGAGAAAGACATATACCATATGATATCACTTATATGTGGAATCTAAAAAAAAAAATGATACAAATGAACTTATTTACAAAAGAGAGATAGACTCACAGACATAGAAAACAAACATATGGTTACCAAAGGGGGAAGGGGGGGAAGGGATAAATTGGGAATTTGGGATTAACAGATACACACTACTATATATAAAATAGATAAACAACAAGGACCTACTGTATAGCACAGGGAACTATATTCAATATCTTGTAATAACCTATAGTGGAAAAGAATCTGAAAAAGAATATATATATATATATATACACACACACACACACATAACTGAATCACTTTGCTATACACCTGAAATATTATAAATCAACTATATTTCAACTTAAAAAATATTTCATAGAATGTGCTTATCCTAAAAAATTTATTCATTGTTTATTCAAAATTCAAATTTAACTTGGCTTTTGTATTTTTATTTGCTAAATCTGGCCACAGTATACTGTCCAGGACAATAGTACAAAAGGAGGCCCCTACACCATATGTCTGAAAACTAAGTTATACACCCATCTAGCAGACTGTTCAATAAAACATGTTCTATTCTCCTATCTTGACAAATACACCCTCACAATGACAAAGTTGATAAATATATATGTAAAGCTATGATATTTTTTGTATGACTGAAATTCAGTAAAACATCAAAGACTACTGAAGTCAGTTATGTTTGTGTGTGTCTGTGTATTTTGTGAGTTTGGAGGATTAATAAAATAAAGACATACATAATTCATACATTAGCATATATATGTTGCTTAAATTTTATTTTATTGCCTGAGTTTACAAAGTCACAAATTATGCTACGATAATTAAAAATTTCACATAACTTGTGTTCTGTTGATAGTAATTACCTCAAGAATTTTAAACAGAAGATGTGTGTTAGAAAAAATTCAGTCTCCCTCCTATGTATCTCTGACACCCACACTATGACCACACTCACAACACTTCTGACACCAGATGTGTGTGGGTTTCCCCACCAAGCAATTCTCTGCAACACCAGCTGGGTGTCCTACAATTCAACTCAATTCTGACACTATCTACCTGGAGACAGAATCAGATTCCACAAGTTAAAAGACTCAGTCCCACAAGACTGCCCCACCCTCACTTCAGATGCCAATTGCAAGCCCAGACTATTACCTGTACTTCTGACCATCCAGCTGTAAATCAGAAGTTCCCATGACCCCTTCCTCGCGTTTGATTAATTTGCTAGGGTGACTTACAGAACTCAGAGAAACAGTTTACATACTGTTTACCAATTTATTATAAAAGGATATGATAAAAGATACAGATGAACTGGCAGATGGAAGAGATGTGTAGAGCAAAGTATGTGGGAAGAGGGTTGGAGCTTCCAGCCCTCCCTGGGTGAGTCACTCTCCCCAAATCTCCACATGTTCACCAACCCGGAAGCTCTCCAAACCTGGTACTTGGGGGATTTTTATGGAGGTTTCCTCACATAGGCATGGTTGATCATTAACTCCATTTCCAACCCCTCTCCGCTCTTTGGAGAATGGGGGATGGGACTGAAAATTCCAAGCTTCCAATCATGGGTTGGTCTTTCTGGTGATCCAGCCCCCATCCAGGACCCCACCAAGAGTCACCTCATTAGAACAAAAGACACTGCTATCACCCAGGAAATTCCAAGGGACTTAAGAGCTCTGTGTTAGGAACTGGGGCCAAAGATCAAATATTAGAACAAAAGATGCCCCTAGTGCTCTTATCAGTTAGGAAATTACAAGGGTTTGGGGAGCTTTGTGCCAGGAACCAGGGACAGAGACAAATATATGTTTTCTATTATCTCACAAGATGTAACTGCATTAAAATTGTATACATTTTTAATATATTTACATCAAATTTTTAAATTAAGGTAGGTAGCAAAAATCAAAATATTTAAACATTTTCTTATGTTTCAAAAACATTTTTCTTATAAAATATTCAAAATTGTGTATTAAAGTTAAATAGCAGGACTTCCCTGGTGGTGCAGTGGTTAAGAATCCGCCTACCAATGCAGGGGACACAGGTTCGAGCCCTGGTCCAGGAAGATCCCACATGCCATGGAGCAGCTAAGCCTGCGAGACACAACTACTGAGCCCACATGCTGCAACTACTGAAGCCCATGCGTCTAGACCCTGTGCTCCGCAACAAGAGAAGCCACCGCAATGAGAAGCCCACGAACCGCGACGAAGAGTAGCCCCTGCTCGCCGCAACTAGAGAAAGCCCGCGCACAGCAACGAAGACCTAACGCAGCCAAAAATAAATAAAATTTAAAAAAAAAAAAAGTTAAATGGCAGTGGTTGCCAAGGGCTGGGGGGTCGGGGGATGGGGAGTTACTGTTTAATGGGTACAGAGTTTCAATTTTGCAAGATGAAAAGAATTCTGGAGAGGGATAGCAATGATGATTGCAAAACAATATAAAAATATTTAATACTGCTCAACTGTACACTTAAAAATAGTTAAGGTGGTAAATTTTATGTTATGTGCATTTTACGATAATAAAAACATTTTTAATTAAATGGGAAATATAATCAACAGACATCAAATTTTTATCTGAATTATTTAAAGATGACATTTTAATTTAAGTTTTTGAAAATTTAAATAATTCTTATTAAATATTTTATAACAGTAAAACAATATAAAAAATCTGGTATCACATTTCACACATTAGGTTGAGACCTGCATATATACCAAATTAAGAGTAATATAAGTTTTTTATATTATGTTTTAAAATATTGCTTATATTATTTATATGTTTTAAAATATTGTTCAATATTTGGCCAATGTTCCTCAGTTGCGATGTTGTGAAAATCACCTTAATTCCGTGAGTACCTCCAGAACCATGAATTGGGATTCTAAGAGAAGCAAGAAAATGGACACTTGGAACCCACTGGGGCAATCGCTTATATTTGTGTGATATTCAGTGATGATGTCTTTTCTCTTACCAAGCAGTTCAGTCCCTCTAACCCTCCTCCTCCCACTCTGAAATGCTCTCCACCTCTGGCGTCCTCAGCAGCCCAACCCACAAGTCTCCACAGCATGTGGCTCTGGTCACCTTTGGTTTGAAGGACACAAGATGCCTGAACACCAGTCAGTCATGGGAGTGGATGTTCAAGGTCACAGGCCAGACTGTGCCAATGCCGACTAGTTGATCCTAAGTCAAGAGGTGCCCATGTGCTTGTTAATAAGTGTGTTTTTGTGACCTGTGGGGCTCTCTGAAATGTGGAGCACATTTCAGAGAGCAGGGGTCCCTCTAGCCCAGATCTAAGGATGGTACTGGTTCTGGGAACCTGGTCAGATCAAAATGAATTCAAGAAGGAAGTAATCATCCAGACCCTTGGCAAGGGTAAGTTTGACAGGCTTTCCTCCAGTTCTACTAACATAAGGAAACAACCATGCTTTTGTAGGAAGTTCCATCACAGCTAAGTGAAATGTCAACCAGGCAACAGCTAGCCTGAAGCTAGGTAATAAGAAAGCCCCTCACTGAGGCCTTCCCTGTTTCCTTCCCTCCACCAGGTAGCGACAGAGGGGAAGCTGCTCCTTCTACAGTCCCTAACACCAGGGATGCCATTTCCCCCCTCCAATGGAAATAAACTTCTCTCTTCAATTTGGGGTCAATTTACAAAATATTCAAGTTTCAAATGCCGAGGCTAGGGGCTTGGCAGCTGGCCAGGAAGAGGCATGAGGCCGGAACTGAACTTTGCCCTTCCAGCTGACTGATTGTCCCCACTCTGCCTGCCTTTTTCAGCAGTTGTCAAGTTCCCAGCTTCATCATGGTGTGCCCCATCACCCCAGGGCCCCGCCCCCACGCTGGGGGCATTATAGAACCCTCCATGCTATTCCAGTGTGGAGGAAAGGGAAGTTCCCTACATTGTTGGTGGGAATGTAAACTGGTGCAGCCACTATAGAAAACAGTCTGGTGGTTCCTTAAAAACTAAAAACCAGCAATTCCACTCCTGGGCATATATGCAGAGAAAGCTCTAATGCAAAAAGATACACTCACCCCAATGTTCATTGCAGCGCTATTTACAATAGCCAAGACATGGAAGCAACCTAAGTGTCCATCAACAGATGAATGGATAAAGAAGATGTGGTTCATATATACAATGGAATATTACTCAGCCATTAAAAAAAGAATGAAATAATGCCATTTGCAGCAACATGGATGGACCTAGAGATTATCATCCTAAGTGAAGCAAGTCAGACAAAGACAAATATCATATGATATCACTTACATGTGGAATCTAAAAAATGCTACAAATGAACTTATTTACAAAACAGAAATAGACTCACAGACATAGAAACCAAACTTATGGTTACCAAAGGCGAAAGAGGAGAGGAGTGATAAATTAGGAGCCTGGGATTAGCGTATACACACTACTCTATATAAAATAGAGAGAAAATAAAGTCCCACTGTATAGCACAGGGAACTACATTCAATATCGTGTAATAAACTATAATGGAAAAGAATCTGAAAAAGAATATATATATATAAATATATATATATATAACTGAATCACTTTGCTGTACACTAGAAACTAACACAACATTGTAAATCAACTATACTTCAATTTTTTAAAAAAAGACTGTATTCAATGTCCTGTTATAAGCCATAGTGGAAAGGAATATGAAAAAGAATATATATATGTATAACAGAATCACTTTGCTGTACAGCAGAAATTAACACAACATTGTAAATCAACTATACTTCAATAAAAATAAAAACAAAAAAAAACACACAAAAAAGAACCCTCCCTGCTATTTCTTTGAGCAAGAAGCTGAAATCTTCGACCAATGCAAAATCTGCAGTAGACTTCTCACCTGGGGAGGCGGCTACTGGTCTTCTACCCCATGACTCCATGAAAGAGGTTGATTTTCATTATTATGCATTCTCACTGAGGCTTTTTTTCATGAATTTTTAAACATAAGCATTTGTACGTCACAAAAAAAATCTCAATAATGATTCCATTTTAGATCTCGCTAGGTTAGTTAGATGGAGTTGCCATCAGTTTAGAGAACACAGGAGGAAAAAAATAACGTAGATGGGAAAGTGATGAGGCCAGTTTGAGACATGTGAGGCGGCAGAGCCCTTGGAAGTCAGTGAAATGGCTAATGGGCCATTGGAGATTTAAGCTGAAACTCCAAGGAGAAGTCTGGGGTACAAATACATCTATCATTCGTGTCTACCGGTCAGATAAAATTTGGGGCCGAAGCATACTCATACCTTTATATTCCCACAGATAGCACAGCCCTTCAGTGACTGGGAAGGACAACTCCTAGGACTTACGTGATGTCACAAGGAGAAAAGCAGAGTTGTTGAGAAGAGTAGTTAGCTGAGGGAGCCGAAAATAGAGCTTTGTGGCAGAATCAGACCTCAGGTTTGCAGACTGCAGGTTTAACCCCAGGAAGTCAGGAGACAAAGGGGAAGTGAGGGGCTTAAGATAAGGCGGAACACTAAAGACAACTTAGCAGAATCTCCTCAAAAGGTTAGAGGAATTGTCCCAGGTCACTCAGCAGAGCACCTTAGTTAATCGGTGACTCAATTCTATCTCCCCAAATTCTGGTCCCAGCTTTCCTGTGAATCCCCTGGGTGGCTGTCTGTGTCTTTGTCTTATCTTTCAAAGGAGTGAGTGGGCAACTGCTCTAACCTAGAGAATTAAGAAACGTGTAAGTGAATATATTTAACCAATAAAATTTATTCCATTTCATTGGAATAATAACTAATCCATTTTAAAAGGGTTTATTAATAAATGAGTCACAGGTATGAAATGTACAGCATGGGGAATGTAGTCAACAACTATGTAATATCTTTGTATAGTGACAGATGGTAAAAGTAGACTTATCATGATGATCATTTTGTAATGCGTAGAAATATTGAATCACTGTGTTGTGTACCAGGAACTAACATAGTGTTGTAGGTCAATTACATTTCAAAACCAAACAAACTCATAGAAAAAATGATCAGATTTGTGGTTAACAGAGGTGGGGTGGGGGGGAGGGAGAATTGGATGATGGTGGTCAAAAGGTGCACACTTCCAGTTATAAGTAAGTACTAGGGATGTAATGTACAACATGATTAATATAATTAACATTATATTATATATAATGTGTTATATATATGTTATATAGTATGTATTATATATAATGTATGTTATATATGAAAGTTAAGAGAGGAAATCCGAACAGTTCTCATCACAAGGAAAAAAATTTTTTCTTTTTCTTTTATTTTGTATCTATATGAGATGATAGATGTTCACTAAACTTATCGTGGTAATCATTTCATGAAGTATATAAGTCAAATCATCATGTTGTACACCTTAAACTTATCCAGTGCTGTATGTCAACATATCTCAATAAAACTAGAAGAAAATAAAATAAAATAAAATAAAATAAAATAAAATAAAATAGGGTTTGTTGCATAAGCTTGTGTACAGAATATTGAAATCATTTCATAGGTCGGAAGACTTAGGTGGAGGACAAAATAAACTAATCCCAAAACAATTCAGAGTTGTCACCTCCTGTTCCTGACTTTCCTCATTCTCAACCATCATCCATTTGGCTTCACCCTGTGGCTTTTTTTTTTTTCCCCCAAAGAATAAAGCTTTGCTCTTCTCTCCCCAGCTTCCAGAATGGTGCCTGGCACATAGTAGACACTCAGCCAATAGTCACTGAATGACTGAATCAATTCTCTGAAAGTCTATTGAAATCAGATTCCTAATAAAAAAGAGTTACATCTTTCTCAACAACGGAAGTGTGTCTTTTTTTTTTCCTTTATAATTTTTTTCAGATGACAAACGTCATTTAGAAAACTTGAAAATTTAGAAAAGTGGAGAATTTGGAAGCAGCAGAAAAGTTTTGAAGAGAAGAAATCCTGACATCTTACTACTCGGGGCTACCACAAAACAGCTGAAGGGTTTTAGGATTATAATTAATCAAGTAATCTGTGTTCATAATTGAAATATTAGAGGTAGAAGCAAAAAGGGAAACGGGAGGAAACTGTAGCATCCTCAGAGGAGGATGGGGGACTTCCCTGGTGGTCCAGTGGTTAAGAATCCACCTTCCAATGCAGGGTACGTGGGTTCAATCCCTGGTCAGGGAACTAAGATCCCACATGCTGTGGGACAACTAAGCCCGCATGCCACAACTAGAGAAGATCTCGCGTGCTGCAACTAAGACCCAACACAGCCAAATAAATTAAAAATAAATAAATAAATAATTTTTCTTTTCTTTCAAAAAAAGGAGAATGGCTCAGGTCTTGAGCTTTAAAGAAAGCAGTCTGCAGTTAGCAGGGCTTCTGGGACATTACTCTGAGCTGCCTGAGAGCCTGAGGCCAGGACAAGGTCTGGCCCTGAGGTAAGAAGACAGCTGGGACTTCCCTGGTGGTCCAGTGGGTAAGACTCCGTGCTCCCAATGCAGGGGGCCCTGATTCAAACCCTGGTCAGGGAACTAGATCCCACATGCATGCCGCAACTAAGACCCGGCGCAGCCAAAATAAATAAATATGTATTTAAAAAAAAAGAAGAAGACAGCCACAGGCCCCCATAGCACATGTCTACTTAAAATGTATACATCAGAATTTAAAGTCAAAATTATTTAAATCATGCTGAAATTTTATTAATTTGAAAGTTTAATTAAATCTTGGTAACTGTTTTTATAAATACATAACTTTTTGCATTATTAGTGTTCAATGCCCATTTTGGGCTCCATAGTAGAGAGCTAACATCATGCTTCCTGCACATTACAAGTGTGTGTGTGTAGATACCATGCATATTATAGATTTAAGAGTAATATGGGGCTTCCCTGGTGGTGCAGTGGTTATGAATCCGCCTGCCAATGCAGGGGACACGGGTTCGAGCCCTGGTCCGGGAAGATCCCACATGCCGCGGAGCAACTAAGCCCGTGCGCCACAACTACTGAGCCTGCGCTCTAGAGCCTGCGAACCACTACTGAGCCCGCGAGCCACAACTACTGAAGCCCGCGCGCCTAGAGCCCGTGCTCCGCAACAAGAGAAGCCAACGCAGTGAGAAGCCCACACACCGCAACGAAGAGTAGCCCCCGCTCGCCGCAACTAGAGAAAGCCCATGTGCAGCAACGAAGACTCAATGTAGCCAAAAATAAATAAATAAATGTATTTTTTAAAAAAAGAGTAATACGAATTTTTTTAATGTCTCATGGTGCTCCTAGCCACCATGTGGTACCTCTGGAACCACAAAGACAAACAAGAATGCGGACGTGCAGCATCAATGGGACATTATACTTGGTTATGTGTGAATCTCTTGCATTCATGCTCTCCGGAAGGAAGGGTTCGACAAGTCAATTTGTCTTTTCTTTCACCTCAACTTTCTGCAGCTCAAATTCCCCCAGCCCTCTGAAGCAGTGGCCTCTCCAAGATCAGGGGAGGCACAGCCCACAGACCTTCATGGCATCCAGAAAGAGTCGCCTTTGGTTTTGAAAACAGTATAAGCCGCTGCGCAGAAGTATTTCCCTGGGGCCTGAACAGTTGTGAGTCACGCCAGTGGCTGTCCTGAGAAGCGCACAGCTCCGGGCTCAGGGCTCTGCCAGCACTGACCACTGGATTCCAAGGCAGAGATGCCCATGCACTCTCTACCACATGTATTCTGTATGTTCTTGTGGTATGTGGCACCCTCCAAAGCATGGAGCCCAGGGCCGGGCCCTCTTACCCAGGTCGCAGGGCAATATTGGATTAGGACCTCCCTTTGCCTCCTAGGGCAGCCCAGCCCATGTTGTAGAGCTACCCAGGACAGGACAGTAAAAGACTGTGACAAAAAAACACTTCCAGGCTCACCTGTGCTTCACGGGATACACTCTCACTTTTTTGTGTTGATTCAGTATTTTTATAGATTATACTCCATTTAAAGTTATTACAAAATAATGGCCAAATTTCCCTGTGCTGTACTATATATCCTCATTGCTTATTTCTTTTATATATAGTAGTTTGCATCTCTTAATCTCCTACCCCTATCTTGCCCCCTGCCCCCAATACAGGCTCACTTTTGAAGCCACTTGCCAGACGCATTACCGCAGGCAGAGATCGCCTGACCCACTGCAAGGCTGTTTTATGGGAAGACAAGCCCCATCCCAGGCAGGCTCTACAGCAGCTTTTGCGGAGAGGGCTGGGTGCTTCCCGCAAAACCTCACTGGAGCCAGCCAGAGCTGGGAATGAAGCCCAGGCACTGTGGCTGTGTGCGAGGTCCCTTGGCCCTGGGATGGCGTGGGGGGCACCAGGAGGGAGTTTCATGAGGACAGCTGGGCTTGCTCAGAGCCCAGTGGACCAGGCTGAGGAAACAGGAGTCACCACAGCCACGGAGAGCTAAGTATGCACCAGTCCCACTCACAAGATCTCTGGGAAAAGACCATGGATGAGCTGGTGAGGTGGTCACGTTTGCCATTTCTCCTTTTCACAGACCAAGTCTCCTCTGATGGAGGGCAGAGGAACGGGCCATGAATATGAATGGGCAACTTCCAGAATAATGGAAACCCTACAGGACAAAATGGTTCAGACCCTTCAACAGATAAACTGTAAAGAAAAGAAAGGGATGGGGGACTTCCCTGGTGGCACAGTGGTTAAGAATCCGCCTGCCAATGCAGGGGACACGGGTTCGAGCCCTGGTCCGGGAAGATCCCACATGCCGCGAGCAACTAAGCCCGTGCGCCACAACTACTGAGCCTGAGCTCTAGAGCTCACGAGCCACAACTACTGAAGCCTGCGTGCCTAGAGCCCATGCTCTGCAACAAGAGAAGCCACCGCAATGAGAAGCCCGCGCACCGCAACGAAGAGAAGACCCCACTCGCCTCAACTAGAGAAAACCAGCACGCAGCAACGAAGACTCAACACAGCCTAAATAAATAAATAAATAAACAAATAAATTAAAACATAAATAAATGAAATAAAATTGGAACGATACAGAGAATATTAGCATGGCCCCTACACAAGGATGACACAAATTCATGAAGCATTCCATGTTTTTGTGGGAATGTAAACTGGTACAACCACTATGGAGAACAGTATGGAAGTTCCTTAAAAAACTATAAAAAAGGGGCTTCCCTGGTGGCGCAGTGGTTAAGAGTCCGCCTGCCAATGCAGGGGACACGGGTTCGAGCCCTGGTCCAGGAAGGTCCCACATGCCGTGGAGCAACTAAGCCCGTACACCACAACTACTGAGCCTGCACTCTAGAGCCTGCGCGCCTAGAGCCCGTGCTCCACAACAAGAGAAGCCACCGCGATAAGAAGCCCACGCACTGAAACGAAGAGCAGCCCCCGCTCACCGCAACTAGAGAAAGCCCGCGTGCAGCAGCAAAGACCCAACACAGCCAAAAAAAAAAAAAAAAAAAAAACTATAAAAAAATAGAACTACCATATGACCCAGCAATCCCACTCCTGGGCATATATACGGAGCAAACCATACTTCGAAAAGCTGTATGCACCCCAATGTTCATTGCAGCACTATTTACAATAGCCAAGACATGGAAGCAACCTAAACATCCATCGACAAATGAATGGATAAAGAAGATGTGAGGGCTTCCCTGGTGGCGCAGTGGTTGAGAATCTGCCTGCCAATGCAGGGAACACGGGTTCGAGCCCTGGTCTGGGAAGATCCCACATGCCGCGGAGCAACTGGGCCCATGAGCCACAACTACTGAGCCTGCGCGTCTGGAGCCTGTCCTCCGCAACAACAGAGGCCGCGATAGTGAGAGGCCCGCGCACCGCGATGAAGAGTGGCCCCCGCTCGCCACAACTAGAGAAAGCCCTCGCACAGAAACGAAGACCCAACACAGCAAAAATAAATAAATAAGTTAATTAAAAAAAAAAAGAAGATGTGGTACATATATACAATGGAATATTACTCAGCCATAAGAAAGAACGAAATAATGCCATTTGCAGCAACATGGATGGACCTAGAGATTATCATACTAAGTGAAGTAAGTCAGAGAAAGACAAATATCATGTGATATCACTTATATGTGGAATCTAAAAAATGCCACATGAACTTATTTACAAAACAGAAACAGACTCACAGACTTTGAAAGCAAACTTATGGTTACCAAAGGGGAAACATGGGGGGAGAGATAAATTAGGAATTTGAGATTAACATACATACGCTACTATATATAAGATAGATAACCAACAAGGACCTACTGTATAGCACAGAGAACTCAATATTCTGTAATAACCTATATGTGTAAAGAATCTGAAAAAGAATGATTATATGTATATGTATAACTGAATCACTTTGCGGTACACCTGAAACTAACACAAGATTGTAAATCCACTATACTCCAATTAAAATTTTGTTTAAAAGACAAGCTAAACTTACTGTAGAGATGCAAAATTGGGTGATAAAACACTTGTTTTTTTTGTGACTAATATAAAAGTCAAGATCATGGTTACTTCTGGGCGAGGGAGGGGGCTATGATTGGGATGGGAAACATGAAGTGGTTTCTAGGGTGCCTGGCAAAGCTCTATTTCTTGACCTAGGTGGTAGTTAAAAGGATGTTCGGCTCAAAATAATTCATTGTCATACACTTGTTTTGCTTGTGCCTGTGTTTTATTTTATAATAAAGAGGGTTTGAAAAATAAAAAGTTTGCTATATAATCTACAAGGACTTCATTTTGCTGTTCTTAGGACCCAGAAACCCTCAGTATAGTTCTTAAAATTTCCAATTCTCTGGTATCTGTTGCGGTCACACCATTCATACGGTTGTTTTCCAGATGTTGAGCATATGTTCTGGCTATTCTGGGACAACCGTGATTTTAAATAGTCTATCTGCATGTCATTGAAAATCATCATTTCCCCCTAAATTCCAGGATCTTGATGAATTATAGCTACATGAACCAAATCATTAAGCATTGTTTGAGATCGTGGGGCTGAAAAAAAAAAAAACAACGCCACCTCACAATTATTTACAAAGTTGAGCTCACAGTGACCCATGTTCTGTTGAGGGAAGATTGTGTGTGCAGCACATTCTGGTCAGAATGCCTGTGGGCGAGGGAACAGTTCCCTGAGCAATGTCCTCTTCCTTGAGGTACAGTGATTGGCATCCGGGGGACCAAGGATGGTAGACACATTTCTTCTGAAGTAGGAAGAGCCAGAGGGTGGGCCTGGTTCAACAACCACTGGGGTCAAGGATGGGAAAGTAAGGTGAGCAGGCAAGTCTCCAGGTTAGAAGCAGAGATAGAACAGGGGCAAGGCCAGGGGGCAGGACATGGACAGGGCAAGAGTAGGTATGTGTGTGGAAGTGGTGGCTTTCCTTGCTGGCCTTCCATCTTATGGGGTGTGCTAAGATGACCTGGTTTATGGGCGGCCCCATCCCTCTGCCATCTCCCCCCTAGGCAGCTGGGTAGGGCAAGGAAGAATTGAGCTCCTCCAAATTTGTCTAAGGAAAGACCTTTGCCTTTTCTTGAGAAGAAAATCAGGTTTCCTCTGGTGCTTCTGATCTACCTCCTCTTCCCACAGTACATATTAACTAGAGCTAGCCAAGGTCTCTGCCACAACCCAGTACTTCCTCTCCCGTGTTCTCCTGCTTCCCATCTCTAGTGCGCAGGCTGTTGTGGTGGCAGGTATGGTAATCCCCAGAACCTGTGACTATGTCACCTTATGTGGCAAAAAGGACTTTACAGATGTGACCAAGTTCAGGATCTCACGATGGGGAAATCAGCCGGGATTATCCAGCTGGACCCAGTGTGATCACAAGGGTCCTTCTAAGAGGGAGGCAAGAGGGTCAGAGCTAGAGAAGGTGATGTGATGATGGAAGCAGAGGTGAGAGAGAGACATTGAGAGAGAGATCGGAAGATGCTACGTTGAAGGCTTTGAAGATGGAGGGAGGGGCCATGAGCTAAAGAATGCAGGCAGCCTGTAGCTGGAAAAGGCAAGGAAATGTATTCTCCCCTAGAGGCTCCTGAAGGAACGCAGCCAACACCTTGATGTCTGGACTTCTAACCTTCCAAACTTTAAGATGATAAATGGGTATTGTTTTAAGTCACTAAGTTTGTGGTCATTTGTTACAGCAGCGATAGGAAACTCATACAGGGAGGAAATGGGGCAGGCTCTCTATGAGCCAGCTGAGGCAGGGAGTGGTAGAAGATGCTTTCGGGTGCCCAGACAGGGGTCACCGACAGTGGAATTCCACGGGGCTGAGGAAGCCTGTGAGCCTGCATGGGTGGAGAAAGTGGGCTTCAGCTTTTCAACAGGGACAGCTGAAGCAGCGGGAGGGGAGTCTTGGGTTGTTTTCTCTGATTGTCCGCTTGGAGCCCAAGGTCTGTTGGTCCATGCCATATTTCCCTTTTGCCCTCATTGTAGGGTATCCCTTTGGCCTCCCTTAAAGCTGACAGGCACTGTGTCCTACCAGGGCAAGGAGAAGCCTTGCTAGATATTAACAGGCAGCTGGCATTATGAGTTGGTCTCAGAGGCAGTAGGGATGAAAGCTCTAGTGATCAAGGAATGGAATGTTCTGGATAGAGGGAGGTGAATTGACAGGTTACCTGTTAGCTGGATGATGAGTTAGCATAGGGCCACATGAGTCATTCAGTTCGGCTGCCAGGAATGAATTGGAAAGCTGTGGTGACTCTTGCCCAGTGACAGGAACTCTGGAAGCTTCAGTTCCCTCAGCTGTGAAATGGGCTGAACATACTATCTACCTCACAGGGCTGTAACTAGGCTTAAGGAGCTAATCCACGGGAAACAGTGCAGTGTTAGCACACAGAAAGCACTCAAGGAAGTTTATAATTATGTAACGCTGCAGCCTCAACTGGAAATCAGGGAGAGGGTGGCCTGTGGAGGTGGAAAGGCCCTTTGGTAAACAGGGCAAAGGGAGGTCTGTTGAATGCAGGTGGTGAGGTGTATCAGATCATGCCGTAACACGGGTGGGGCACATCCATCAGGAAGTCCAGCAGGATGCTCGGTAATCAGGAAGCGGATGTCAAAGCCTGTCCTCGGCAGGGATGCATGCATGGTGGGGGGCTGGGGGGTAACGTGACACACCCTGAAAGGCAGGCCTCGGGACCTGACAGTCACCTCATCCCTATCCCTGTAACATGGGGCATGACTCTACCGTGCTGAGGAGTGGCCAGGAAGTCCAGGGGTCCATCCGGGGGCCAGGCCAGAACAGGACCCCTGCAGGATGCAGCTAGAACAGAAAGAGCTGGTGGCAAGGCCAAGTTCGGTGAGCCCGGTGAGCGCCAGGCCTGAGGTAGCTGAGATCATTCAAGGAGACCAAAGGGTAAGAGGAGGACTGGACCTGAGAGGGAAAATGCAGCATCAGGAGCTGGAGTGCCGAGGGGCAAAGTCCAGTGGGAGGCTGGGAAGCACTGGGCAACTCCTCACCATCTGAAGGCCTGGGCCCCCAGGGAAATGCTCCATGGCTGTCCATGGTGGGCTGTGCCTGACTCAGTTGCGCTAACTTTGTCAACCGTTCCAGGCTGTTTGAAGAGTTTGAGGAAACCTTCAAGGAAATGTTTAAATGCAGTTTTTTGTTTCAGTGTCAAAATGAGTGCAAAAGGCATGAGAAGAAGACGTAGTTTTAAAAATGTTGACCTTGTACCATCTATACTCAGTGGAAAAGTGGCATGAATGTTTTTTACAGTGGGAAATCTGACTTCACAAACACAACCAAAGAACCATCAGTTCCCTACCCGTTCTGCAGCTTCTATTGTGTCTGTGAAGAAAATTTTCATGAAATTATTCTGTGAAAATGGAAGAGTACTTTTATAGTCAAATAAACAGTTGTCATTTAACTGGATCACCCCATTACCTAACACAGACATGATTTCAGATTGTACTAAACATCAATTTTCACATATTTAAAACCAATATTTTATCAGCACTAACAAAAAGTGGAACAATTGTAGAAAAGTTTTCTTCCAAAGCCTCAATTTTTTTTTTTCTTTTTTTGGCCGCACCGCGAGGCATGCAGAACTTCCCTGGGGTCGAACCCACACCCCCTGCAGTGGAAGCCGGGAATCTTAACCACTGGACCACCAGTGAAGTCCCCCAAAGCCTCTTAAGAATTAGCCAGTGGGAGACTTCCCTGGTGGTCCAGCAGTTAAGAATCTGCCTTGCAATGCAGCAGATGCAGGTTTGATCCCTGGTTGGGGAACTAGGATCCCACATGCCACAGGGCAACTAAGCCCGCGCGCCACAACTAGAGAGAAGCCCACGCGCTGCAATGAAAGATCCCGCGGGCTGCAACTAGGACCCGACGCAGCCAAAAAATACATAAATATTAGAAAAAAAGAAAAAAAAAGAATTAGCCAGTGGTATTGAGTGAAACTTTATCTCTTAGAAAGATTTCTCTAAATTCAAACAAAAAGTTGTTCCTATCATTACTAAAATTTTTTATGAAAACACTATAGTTAATGTGAAAGCCCCTGAACTTTACATTCTACTGTGGTAGTTAACTGAGTGATTACATAAACATTGTCATTGTTATGAGCCATAAAGAACATGCTACTGAGATTGCTGGCACACCTGCTCAAAGTATAAATACTGACTTTGGAGAAGCAAAACTTACAAAGTAACAGTAGGGTTTAGAAGAAAGAAAAACTTCTGAAATTTTGTAGTTCCTAGAAATGAAATTTCAGGAGACAATTGCTAATGACAGTAGAGGCAAATCTTGAGACCATCTATTGTTTATTCTAATTCAATAGCGGGGAAAGCGCCCTGAATAGGATTATCTGAAAAAAGCATGAAGTCTTTTAAAAATCCCTCTTCCTTCTATATCATAGTGTGTCTCATCTTTCTTTATTTCTCAATGAGAACAGTAGTTAAACATTATCAGGAATGGTTGGATGTTCCTAAAAGTATTCATCGCAAGAAAACAAAAATATTGGCCCTTTCACTTCTAGGCAAGTGAGATTGTTTTGTTGATTATCCAGTTTGAGGGATCTGAAAAGTAATTGACCATTGAAACTGTAAAACCTCTCCTAAGAACGCAAATTAATTATTCAGAGTCAGGTCAAGAAATGTTTGAAAGTTTAAAGAAGAATAAATAATGGTTGAGCAGACTGAGTTCCTCAAACAAGTACATGTAGACCCACATGAAAATTGCGGGAGATAATTATTAATGACAGCTTAGAGAACTACCCACTAATCAATGTTCCTAACCTGTATGATCCTGTTGTAAAGTCCATAAAACCAAGTACTAAGTTTTTCTTGTTTAAGAGGAATACCCAATACCTAGAATAGTGCTTAGAATTTAGTAGAGCCTCAATAAATATTCATGGGATTAAAAAAAAATAGGTGAATAAAAAATCAAGGCAATTATAAACTCCAGGAAAAAATGGTGTGGCAGAAATTATCCGCAGTAGCCATCCCTCCTTCTTCTTTGTTACTAGAACTCTGACTTCTTTTAAGTATAGGTCAGTTTCATCTACTTCAGGAGTGTTGGGGCTCCTCTCTGTCCCCCAGAGGGAGAATACTGATTAGTCAAAGCCAATCATGGTAATTTATCCCCTTTGATGGGTGACTGGTTTACAAATAAACATGTGACACAACACTGGTCAATGAGATCCAAGAAGAAGTCCGCTGTGAAGTTTCTAAGAAAGTTCTCACACTTAAGAAAAGGACAAGGAGAGAGGACATCCTCTCTTCAATCCAACTGACGCTCTGTGATCCTTGCAGCTGCTGCAGCCCCCCTGTGACCATGATGAGACAAGCCAGAGGACCAAAGCCAACACTTAGCAGAAAGATGGAAAAGGCTTGGAACTTTGCTGCCACTGTTGAGTCAGTCGCTAAATTAAGCAACCTTGGAATTCCCTAGCTCTGGACTTCTTTTACAAGATGACAAACCTCACTATTGTTTAAGCCATGTTAAGTTGAGTCTTCTGCCACTTGTGGAAAAAAACACCCCAACAGGCTTATGCTATTGGTTGGCTACTCATTCCTCACCTCCTTTTTCATTATAGAAAGTGAAAATGCTTTCCCAGCTTCCCTTGCAGCTGGGAGCTCATGTGACCTCGTTTTGACCCATGAGATATAAAGGGAAGTCCACTTGGTGTTCTGGGAAAGGAATTACCTCCCCTCCAATCAAAATAAAAGACAGAGGCATGGGAGGAGAATTATCTTTCTCTTCCTGAATGATGCAGTTGGAGCTGTGTCAACCACCCTGTGGCTATTAGGAGCAAAACTGGATACGAAACCCAGGACACAGGATGGCAGAATGGAAGGAGGGAAGGGACTGGGTTCTGATGACACTGCCAAGCCTCTGAACCAACCCTTGGCCTTCCTGCTTTACACACATTAAGAAAGTAAGAAAGAGCCTTATGGTTTAAACCACTGTTTTGTTTTTTTGTTTGTTTGGTTGGGTTTTTTTGGCCGTGTGGCATGGCTTGTGGGATCTTAGTTCCCCAGCCAGCGATGGAACCCATGTCCTCTATAGTGGAAGCATGGAGTCTTAACCACTGGACCGCCAGGGAAGTCCCTAGCCACTGTTGGTGAGATGAGTTTTCTGTTACTTGCAGCTTAGAGCATCCTTACTGATATATCCACATTTATAGAGCTGTTGAGTCAGAAAGAAAGTGTGGCTGTGGAGCACAATCTAGCTCAGCAGTGAATGTTTGCCTGGCCATGATAACATAAATGCTGACTTGTTTTAACCAAAAATTGTAATACAGCCCTGTTGGGGGGAGCAGAGGGAGGGGGAAAATGGGATCAGGGTATCTGAAAAGGTCCAGTTTTCATCACCATGATGGGAAGTCCACAGATAATGCCTAAACTTAAAAAATAAAACATAGTGGTTTAAGTGTATTAACTAGTAATATGGAGAGATATATCAGGAGAAAGAGAGAAAAGGACTGAAAATATCTGCTTTGGAAGAAAAGTGAAGGAAGTAGGGAAGGCTGGGGCAGGGTGATTGCCCTGATTTATTATGAGCCTTTCAGTTCTACTTGACTCTTTAAGAAATGAACACATATTCTCTGATAAAATCTTAAATTAATTTCAAATCAAATAATATCCAAAAATGTTAGATTTGGAGACAAATTTTACTAATTAAACCATGCCAAAGAGAAATAAACTAACCAACAAAATGAGTGACTACATGAGAGGTTACTCATATAGTATCATTTAATAATTACAAAAATGGATGGAAGTCACAAAGACAAGGCTGTTAAGGGTGTATGGTGATGTGTATTTGTAGTGAACATAGGAAATGTGAAGACAAAGCCTACAATTTTGACTTCCAGTTCAAGGCATCAATTTATCGGTTTACAGATACTAGTTTTATGCATATCACATGCTCAGTCCTATATTTGAATCTCTTTGAATCCCTGCAATGAAAACACTCAACATCACAGCTGGGGAGCCAAGAGTAACCAGCATAGAACAGCGTAAGAAAAGAGTCAAGAGGAGTTGATAAATGAGCATTGGTATGGTCAGGCATGGCCCTCTGGGCAATGTGGGTTTGACCTGGGCTGTAAAGAATGAATGGTGCTTCTGGAGGCAGCAAGGAGGAGGGTGGGGTTCTAGGTAAAATAAATAAGACAAACAAAGTCATTAAGGTAGCAAAGATCCTTAACATATAAAGAGCTCTTCTAATTTAAGAAAAAGAAAAAGACCAGGAACCCAGTAGTAAAAGGGGCAAAGGATATAAGCAGATATCATTCACCAAAAAAAAAAGAAATGTAAATGGATCTTAAATATGTGAAAAGATTTCCAGACATAGAAAGAGAAAAATCCAATAAATTCCATTTTCATCTCTCACATTTTACAAAGATGAAAAAGTTTGATAATTCAGTGTGTGGCAGGCAGAATTCTAAGGTGGTCACCCAAATCCTCACCCCATGGTATACCATCACCTTCTCCCAGTTCTTCACTCATACACTAATCTAGGTGTTGCTGTGAAGGAATTTTTCAGATGTGATTATGTTCCCAAATCAGGTGACTTTAGGATAATCTGGGTGGGCATGACTTAATCACATGAGTCCTTTAAATCTAGGTCTAGAGGTCAGAGACAGGGAAGGCAGAGATCCAAAGCACAAGAAGGATTTGATTAGCTGTTGTTCACTTGAAGATGGAGGGGGCCATGTGGCAAGGAATGTGGGCAGTCTTTAGGAGCTGAGAGTAGCCCCCAGCTGACAGCCAGCAAAGAGAGGCAGACCTCAGTCCTAAAACCATAAGGAACTGAATTCCGCCAACAACAGAAACAAGCTTGGAAGCAAATATTTCACCAGAGCCTCCAGACAAGAACTCAGCCCTGCTAACACCTTATTTTTAACCTTATGAGACCCTGAGCAGAGAACCCAGCCATGCCATGCCAGACTTCTGACCTACAGAACTGTGAGCTAATAAATGGGTGGGGTTTTAAGCCACTGAGTTTGTGGTAATTTATTACGCAGCCATAGAAAACTAATATGCTGTTTAAAAGGGCGTGGAGAAACTGGCTTATTCATTTCTTGCTGGCCAGCATGTAAATAGGCATAACCTCTATGCAGGGCAAGTTGACAATATCTATGAAAATTAAAGTTGCTCATCCGTTTGACCCAGCAACTCCACCTTTAAAGATTCATCCTACGGGTATACTCACACGTGTACAAGATGATCCACAAACAACAACATACACTGCAGTGTTGTTTGTAACAGCAAAAGACCATCTGCCACCTAAATATCTATCAATGGCAGGCTAGCCAAATACATGATGGTATGGCCTCCAAAATGAGACCACTCCAGATACACTGATGTAGAAACATAGGAATTATTGTTAGGTAAAAATGTAAGGTTTAGGTGGTGTATAGAATCCTACTATTTATATGGGGCCCCAAAAATAGATACAATCAGATATGTTGGTAAATGCACAGGATATTTATGGAAGATACACAAGAAACCTGTCCCAAGAACACTTTGGGGAGGGGACCATGTGACAAGAGGACAGAGGAGGAAGATTGTTCCTAGGTTACCTTTGTTCTCTTGTGTGTATTACGTGTTCAGAAAAATAAATACAAACAAAAGAACAAGGTTAGCTCTGCCCTTGTGGGTACTTGAAGAGCAGGAAACTACATTTCATTTGTTTCTCCTTCCTCCTTCAAAGGGAGGAAGAAGGGAAGAAGGAAAGAAGGGCAGGAGACAGGGGGAAGGAGGAAGGGAGGAAAGGAAAAATAGTAGGAGAAACGGAAGGAGAAACTTCCCCTCTGTTCAACTGGCTACTTTTACTTGGTATGAGCGTTATGGTTCATCTTCAGGCAGAGGTCCACTTGCAATTGGGCACAGAGACGTCCCCTGTGAGAACAGCACCTGCCATTTCCTTGTGCTGGCTGTGCACCCTCCTGGCTCCCAGTAGCTGCGCCATAAATATTTCCTGCAGGAAGAAGCAACTGACTAATGGCTGCTTTATCCACATTCTTTCCCTCGAAACAGTAGGGTGGAAATGTGCTTTTGTTCTTACGTTTGTGAAAGATTTCTAAACTTTTGCTAAAAAGTTGGCATTTCAATATGAGCTGTTGTCTTTTTTTGCCAGCGGGCGCCAGTTGGAAGGAGAAGACTGGGTTGGGGGGTTTGCTTATGGTGAACCAATTTTGAAATTGAGAAAGGACTTGATGGCAAACGGAATAGGGCAGAGAGGGATCCCGCAGACTCAGAGCCCACTCCAGCCCTGGCTGCAAGGACGATCACTGGACAGCTCTCACATGTGCGTACCCTGCATCCTGGTCCTTCTGAACTATTTCCAGTTCTCCACGATTTCCTACACACCTCCCCCTTTCCACTTGTTGGCCCCTCTGCCTGGAAAACAACCCCTTCTCCCTCTTTGCTTGACCAACTCAGGCTTCTCACCAGACTTGGTTCAAGGCTTTCTGTTTGTTGAAACTGTCATGACCCACCCCATCTGGATTAGGGGCCCCTCCTCTGTGTTCCCATAACCCTCCGACACTATTCACATCCCTACTGTCTTAGTTTGTGCTCTCCCCCAAAAGCAAGCCAAGAGACATTGAGACAAGGATTTTGGGTGCAGGTCGTTATTTGAGAGGTGACCCCAGGAATCACCAGTGAAAGAGTGGGGAAAGTGAGACAGAGGGAAGCCAATAAAGGATAAGTTTATGAGTTGATTATCACTGAGAGCAATGGGGCTGAATCCCGCTGGGGATCGTCTGATTTGGGGGAGGGGGCGGGAAACATGCCTCAAATCTGTCCCAGTGGAGGACCAGGCTGGGGCATTTCTTCACCAACTCCCATTCCCCTTTGGTAACCACTCTCTCCCAACAATTCCCAGTTGCCCCTCCAGGTTCTCAAACTGAGAAGCTGAGAGAGGCAGGCCCTGAGGTAGAAAGCAGTTACCTGCCTAGCACAGCTGCCGGTGAGCTCAGGAGACCCCGAGGAGACAGCATCTGTACCACCTAACATAACACACATGGAATGGAAGGGTACATTTGTTGTTGTTGTTGTTTAATATTTATTTATTTATTTGGCTGCGTCGGGTCTTAGTTGTGGCATGTGGGCTCTTTCGTTGCGGCGCACCGGCTCTAGAGTGCATGGCCTCAGTAGTTGCCACGCCGGGGGCTCTCTAGTTGTGGTGCGCGGGCTCTAGAGCACGCAGGCTTAGTTGCCCCACAGCATGTGGGATCTTAGTTCCCCGACCAGGGATCGGACCTGTGCCCCCTGCACTGGAAGCGCAGAATCTTAACCACTGGACCGCCAGGGAAGTCCAGGATACATCTGTTTTTATTTTCTCCCTCCCTGCTCCCATAGACTATATGTTTCATCTCTGCATCCTCAGCTTCAAGCAGTATATTGGCACACATTTTATGCTCAAAAACTATTTACTGAATGAATGCATGAACAAGCTTGGAGTTTATGTTACTGACTACTGAGTGAGAAGACTGATTTTTAAAAATATTTTTTAATTAGTTTATTTATTTAGGCTGCGCCAGGTCTTAGTTGCAGCATGCGGGATCTTCGTTGCGGCATGTTTAGTTGCGGCATGTTTAGTTGTGGCCTGTGGGCTTCTTAGTTGCGGCATGCATGCGGGATCTAGTTCCCAGACCAAGGATCGAACCCAGGCCCCCTGCATTGAGAGCACGGATTCTTACCCACTGGACCACCAGGGAAGTCCGAGAAGACTGATTTTTGAGGTTCCAGGATCAAACTACAGTGGTGAATGCCAGAATGAGCTGTCTACTTTAATAATTCGAGGGAACAGCTTTCACATATAAAAATTGGCAGAAAACACAGGAGTTTCAAATCATAAAAATCTCAAAACCACTTGGCAAGCAGGGCTGTGCCATATCCATGTTGTGCCATGAGGATGAATTATCGCATGGAAAACGGTTGTCATTTCTATAATTTCTCAAAGCATCCGAGAGCCTCAGAAAATGATGTCCCCACTCTTCCCTTCTCAACCAGGGGTTTGAAAAGCCATTCCCAAACTTCCCTCTGAGTCCAAATAGAGGTGCTCTTTCTTTTTAGTTTCCTTTTTCAGTTCAAGTGCTATGGAAAGTAACCACGGCACAGCTAAAATGACCCCAGACAGGAAGAACAAGAAGGGGCAAGTCATGTGGAAATCGGGGGTTGTGTGTACAGCCACTGCCGTCCTCAGAGAATTGCCCAACACACCCTCCTGGCCCAGTTCGGGGATCTGGACCAGGAAGGCCTGGCCACGAAAGTGACCTGCCCACCTGCCCTTGGGCACTCCCACAGCCTCTGCCATGCTGGCACCGGGATGGGGCCACCCTGCCCAGGTTGCCATGGAAGTGGACGGGGACTGAGCTGATCCCATGACCTCTGGCCTGGAGCCAGGACCCAGGCTCCCAGCTGACAGGGAGTGCTCCCCTGGGCTGTCAAAGGCCCTGACTCATCTGTCCTGGCGCCAATAGGTGTGGCCTCAGCAGGGACTCTACCAGTAGGGGCCTGGGTGGCCTCCAGGATGCTTTCCTGTCAGCCTGGGATCCAACAAGAGCACTCTGGTTCCCTCAGAAAAGTACACTCAAGGCCTGGACAATTCAGCCCGCCCACACTGAAACGTAAGGCAAGCACGACTCTTTCCACAGGGATTAGCCTCACTTGGCCGCCCAGTGCAGTGCGGGGACCCCGAGCACTCATGGAATTGAAGCCCTGGCCGTCTCTGGCCTCTTTGACACAGTACTTTTCCAGCTTTCCTGCTACACTGCTGGCCTCTTCGGTGACTGTCTTTCGTCCTCCCCTTGGCTGGGGGTGCTTCCAGGCTTCTGTCCTCATCTTCCCTAATTTATGCGTCTCCCCACCCTGTTCGTCAGTGAGCTCACCAAGCTTGGTTTCAAGGATCACTTTTTGACAGCTCAAACTGTAATTGACCTTTGCACCACTCTCTATTTCCCAGGGCAGAACTTTCTAGGAGCTCAATGGATGTGGACTCCTAAATTTCTACCTATAGCCTGACTCCCTCTTCTTGGCCTGAATCCAGCCAGAACAGAAATTTCTGCCCAGGCCATGCAGCACCAGGGGACACTCCTGGATGCTACAGCCCTGCCCTTCTATCTCACCATGTGACCGCCAGTCTCCTCTTAAGGCACCAAAGGTGAATCTGGTCAAAGGCCTCCTGCTTCTGGCTTCCCTTTCAATTTCTCCAACTTTCCACCCTTTCCTGGCCAGAAGCCCAGAAAAGTGACCTTGGGACCCACTGCCACGCCTCTCCTGGCCCTGCCTCTATGTTTCTTCCCACAATTCCTGGTGACCAGAAGGGACAAAGGCTGGATTTTCACTTCCTCTAGATCATATCCTCCTCCTCAAAGACAAGTCCCGTGGCCCCATCGATGGTGGAAGGGGTACTGTCTGTCCATCCTGGAAGAAATACTGTGATCTAAATTCTCCAAGAAATTCTCTCCGATTCTCACAAGAAACTTAGGAAAACCTTCCCCACTCCCAAGCAAATGGCTCCTCAGGCTGCCCAGGGAGAAGGTGGCCTGTAGAAATGCAAGACAGAAGAGCCCATTTCGAATTCTCCAGCGTTCCCTGTTTCAAGTGGATTTTCCCAGTTACACCTCATGACAACCTATGCGGCAGTTACTATTATTTGAATTTTACTGTTGGAAATATTAAAGCACAGAGAGGTCATGTGAGTTGCCCAAGTCACACAGCCAATAGTGGCAGAGCTGAGATTTAAACCAGGTCCTGGTCTCACTCGGGAAACAGCTGTGGGTCCATGATTGTATAGCGTTCCCTCTGATTCTTTTTCTTCATTCTCCATTAGCCAATCTCACGCTAATTTCCCCTTTAAACTCTGACTTTGCTCTTTCCTCTGCAGTCCCCCATCAAGCCCCGGGCCTAGACCCCCACCATTTCATTTCTTGATTCCTGCCCCAGCTTCTCAGTTGGCCTTTTACTGCCAGTCCTTGCTTACAGTACATTTTTACACAAAAGCCAGGCTATTCCTCCTAAAACCCTGCTTTCTTCACATCGTTATAATCATCTTTGGCTCCACATCTTCAGCTGCAAGGCATCCTGGCATTCAGGGAGGACCTCAGCCCACTCCTGCAAAACTGCCTTCCCCAACTTCCCCAATTTGACTGTCCGGGTCAGTCTGTGCAGACCCCCAATCACTCCCAGCACCTAGAATGCATCCTTCTGTCTGCATAATCCTGTCTCTCCTCTAAGGCTCTGCTCAGTTCTCCCACCCCTCCCAGGCCACCCTGACCCACAACAGTCCTCTCTCTCCACAACTATACTCTTCTCTAAGACCACACAGTTTGACCCTGAATTGTCCCCTAAGAGACCCCTATGTTTCCCCAGTGTGACTGTGAGCTCCTCAGGGATGTGAGTGATGTTGAAACAGGAGGGAAGGGGGCAGGGCATAACCTTTAAAACAATGACATAGCCATAGGACATGACAAAAACTGATTAGAACCAACTAGAACCAAGATGGTGGAAGAACTGACTTCCAGTGGAGCTTGAGCCTCATTATACGCTCATTGTAATGCATTAGCATATGCTAAATGACACACAGGTGCCATGACAGTTCCGAGGCCGACCATAAAAGGCCAAAAACTGGGCAGTAGCCCAATTCCTGGAAACCCCCGCCCCTTCCTCCAAATAGTTGGAATAATCCTCCCACTCATTAGCCTATGAAATTACCCAGCCCATAAAAACTAACCACCTCATATTTCAGGGTCTCTTGCCTTCCGAGATGGCCCACACTCAGTCTGTGGAGTGTGTTTATCCCAGGGCCGTTCTCGCCTTTTGAGACAGACCGCATTCTGTCTATGGAATGTGTATCTCTCTCAATAAATCCACTTCTTACCTATCACTTTGTCTCTCACTGAATTCTTTCTGTAACGAGACATCAAGAACCTGAGCTTCATTAAGTCCTGAGACCAGGTGTGCGATCTCAATTAAAAGATAGCGGGGGTGAGGGGGAACTTCCCTGGTGGCGCGGTGGTTAACAATCAGCCTGCCAATGCAGGGGACATGGGTTCGAGCCCTGGTCCGGGAAGATCCCACATGCTGAGAAGCAACTAAGCCCGTGCGCCACAACTACTGAGCCTGCACTCTAGAGCCCACGAGCCACAACTACTGAGCCCGTGTGCCACAACTACTGAAGCCTGCGTGCCTAGAGCCCATGCTCTGCAACAAGAGAAGCCACCACAATGAGAAGCCTGCACACTGCAACGAAGAGTAGCCCCCGCTTGCCACAACTAGAGAAAGCCCGCGTGCAGCAACGAAGACCCAACACAACCCAAAGCAGCCAAAAAAAAAAAAAGATAGTGGGGGGAATTCCCTGGTGGTCCAGTGGTTAGGATGCCTTGCTGTCACTGCCAAGGGCCTGGGTTCAATCCCTGGTCGGGGAACTAAGAGCCCACAGGCCATGCAGCGTGGCCAAAAAAAGGCAGTGGGTTCGAGTCCCAGTCTGGGTTTTGGCTGGGTTCAAGTCCCAGTCTGAATTGTGCGGTTTCAGCGTCATACATTTCCTTGTAAACCACTCTCTCCCCAACGTTTAGGGTACTTTACTAAAAAGGCAGCTGCCCAGGTCCCACCTCAGACTTGCTAAAGCAGAATCTCTGAAGGTAGGCCCAGGTGTATGTATTTTTTTGGTAATAGCTTAACTGAGATCTAGTTTACATACCATGAAATTCACCCTTTTTTCTCTTCCAGTTTTAGTGAGATACGGTTGACATACAGCACTGTATAAGTTTAAGGTCCATAGCATAACGATTTGGCTCACATAAGTTTAGTGAATAAGTTTAAGTGAACTTAAAGTGAACAATAAGTTTAGTGAACATCCATCATCTCACAAAGATACAAAATAAAAAGAAAAAATTTTTTGTCCTTGTGATGAGAAAATTCGCCCTTTTAAAGTATACAAGTCAGTGGTTTTCAGTACTTTCACAGAGTTTTGCAAGTATCACCACTAGCTAATTTTAGAACATTTTCATCACCCCCAAAGGAAATTCCATACCCATTAGTAGTCACTGCCATCCCCCACCTTCCTCCAGCCCCTGGCAACCACTAAGCCACTTTCTGTCTCTATGGATTTGCTTATTCTGGAAATTTCCTTTAAATAAAATCATATGATATGTGGTCCTCTGTGACTGGCTTCTGCACTCAGCATAATGTTTTTAAGGCTCATCTATGTTGTAGCAGGTGTTAGTACTTCATTCCTTTAAATTGCTGAATGATATTCCACTGTAGGGATAGACCACGTTTTGTTTCCATTTATCTTTTGCTGGATATTTGGAATGTTTCCACTTTTTGACTATTATGAATAATGCTGCTGTGAACATTCGTGTACAAATTTTTGTGTGGACATAAGTTCTCACTTCTTGTGGGTAGATACCTAGCAGTAGAATTGCTGGGTCGTGGGATAACTCTCTGTTTAACCTTTTGAGGAACCACCAAAGTGTTTTCCCCAGCAGCTGCACCATAGAACAATCCCACCAGCAATGAATGAGGGTTCCAGTTTCTCCACATCCTTGCCATATGTATTTTTAACATGCTCCACAGGTATGACACAGTTTGAGCATCCCTGTGCTAAATTCTGGAAGCCCTGCTTGTGTACGTCCTGAGAATTACCTGGGACTACTCCGAGGTGTTGGGTGACCCTGGGTTGGATGACCTTCTGAGACAGGAGGGAATAGGGCAGGACACAACCTTTAAGAGAATGACATAGCCGTTTAGGATACGACATAAACTGGTTAGAACCGGCTAGGTCCAAAATGGCGGAAGATTCAACTTCCAGTGGACCTTGAGCCTCATTATACCCTCATTGTAATACATTAGCATATGCTAAATGACACGCCCACAGGCACCATGACAGTTCGGAGGCCGGCCATAAAAGGCCAAAAAGTGGGTGGTGGCCAAATCCTGGAAATCCCCACCCCTTCCCCAAAATAGTTGGAATAATCCACTCATTGGCCTATGAAATTACACAGCCCATAAAACTAACCACCTCCACAACCCCCAGGCCTCTCCCTTTCCAAGATGGCCCACACGCTGTCTATGGAGTACGTAACTCTCTCAATAAATCTACTTACCTATCACTTTGCCTCTCGCTGAATTCCTCCTGTGCCGAGACCTAAAGAACCTGAACTTCATTAAGTCCTGAGATGAGGTGTGCGGTTTCAGCTGGGAGATTGTGGGTTCGAGTCCCCCACTAAGCCAGAGACTGTGGGTTCGAATCCCAATCTGGGGTGTGCGGTTTCACTTCCACAGAGATCCCCAAGTGCGGGTGGTGGAAATGGCGTGACTATGAGTGTGAGCATTGCAGCCCAGGTGCTAAAACTAAAGGCCCAAGAAACTGAGTGCTTAGAGATATTTAGGCAGAAGTAGCTGGGCTAGGGGGAGGGCCTGAGACCAAACCAGTTCCTGACTCAGCCTTTGAGTTGCTGTTTGTGTGTGATTGGGTCACTTAGCCTCCTGGGAGGCCTCTATTATGTAAAAAAAAAAAAATGAGGATGGTATCTGCTCCCCATCCCCACCCCCACCCCGAGAAGGACGTTGTAAGGTTAAAATTGGTTAATCGAAAGCATACGGGGAGCTTCCCTGGTGGCGCAGTGGTTAAGAATCCACCTGCCTAATGCTAGAGGACATGGGTTCGAGCCCTGGTCCGGGAAGATCCCCCATGCCACGGAGCAACTAAGCCCGTGTGCCACAGCTACTGAGCCTGCGCTCCAGAGCCCACGAGCCACAACTACTGAAGCCCCGCGCGCCTAGAGCCCGTGCTCCGCAATAAGAAAAGCCACCGCAATGAGAAGCCCGCGCACCGCAACGAAGAGTAGCCCCGCTCGCCGCAACTAAAGAAAGCCCGCGCACAGCAACGAAGACCCAACGCAGCCAAAAATAAAAAATATATATAAATTTTTTTAAAAAAGGAAAAAAGAAAGCATATGGTGCAAGTTCTGGGTCACTCCTTTGCGTGATTATGCTATTATCTCCGTTTTGTCCTCAGATGGGAACGCGAGGGCGTGGTCGATGGGCCAGGCAACGCCACAATTTTCTGGACTGACCTAGCTGTTCTGATTCCTTCCCAGTGCCACAGCCATGGTTTAAATCCCCGCCCCCGGGGCTTTAAAGGACTAAAATAAACAGGAAGTTTCCATTTCACCTCGACCTCACTGAGGCTTGGGCCGCGTGTGACTTTTGCTGTCCAGTTCCTTATCTCTCTGGAAGGACCTGTCAGGCTGAGCTGTGGCTCCTTTGTACTCACAGCAAAGCGTCATCTTTTTTGTTCGTTTTGGGGTTGTTTTGTTTTGCTTGTTTCTTTGCCTGTATAACTTCCTGTCCAGAAGTGATTCTAGTCCCCCCCCCCACACACACACGCTTTTACAACATCGAGGGGACATGTGCTGAAGTCACAGGGTTAGAATTCATAGCAAAGGCCCCCACCCCAGATCTTGCTGCAAATCCAGACGAAGCTATTTGTGTGGGACGCGGACAGTTGCTACTCAGAAGCTCAGTTCCTGGCAACAGGAAGAGTGAAACCTTAGTCCCTGGAACAACTGAAGGCTGTTTTCTTGCCTTGCCGGGACAGACTCCCTGTGAGGTCGGTCAGAGTCCGTTGAGACCCAGCTTTTCTTTGTCCCTGGGCTTGTCATCGAGTCCCAGGCAGGGCTGAGCGAGGGTCACCGCGTGTCAGTCAAAGGGCGGAGGAAGGGGTGGGTGACTGCTGTATGCGGGCATCGGGGGTTTTGTTTCGTCTCTGCCATGTGAAGGACAGCAGATCCCTGCAATGGGTCTACGTGGAAATAGTCGTTGAGAATAAACAGCTGTTCACAGCTGACAGCCATCACTGATCAGCCTCCCTTCTCCTGCTTCCTGGAATTGTATTCCTTGGCTGGGAGATGAGCAGATGGTGTAAGTTCATTTGCGGCTATGGAATGAAGGCTTTCCCCCACCCCTTTTTAAATAGAAAAACAAATGGATTCCACATGGGCTGCTGCCCAAGTCTTTGCTAAATTTTATGGAGCCTCTGTATGTTTCTCATGTTGCCTCATCATCCGGATCTCAGTCATAAATAAATAAGCCCATCGGAACGTCTGATACTTTCCTTACCAGAAATCAGATGAGTCACCCAGCTCCTCAGCCTCCCTCTTGCAGAAGCCAGTGAGAGTGGAGCTAAAGGGGACTCTGCCCTGAGGGAAAAGCAGGTGAGGCCTTTGCCCCCTGCCTACTCGGCAGTCTTCTAGCTTTTGGAAAACAGTTCCAGTCCCAGGGGGTGGTGGGGGAACTCTGTTCATGACTGGAAGAGTCAAGACAGCTTCTCCTACGTAGGCTGAGAAAATTCCCAGAGCTCTGAGGAAGAGCGAGCAAGGTCACCCCTGAGGAACCGAGGCCACGCAGGTGCTCGGGCTATGTCCCCAGGGCCATGTCCTAGGGATAGAGGCTGTTTGAGATAAGGCTTTGAACTGGAGGGAGAAATCCATGGGAGAGCTCAGGGCGTACCTTCTATTCACTCTAGCTTGCTTAGGGTCAGCCCTCCAACCTCATCCAGCCCCAGGCCAGGATTGGGGGACAGTGAGAATTTGGACTCTGAATGCACCCACACTGACCTTCCAGAAGCTTCGGCTGGAGTCACGTTCCAGACCTCGCTCCTCTGCAGCATCAGTGGATTGGAGCTGCCTTGTTCCTCACCAGGCACACTGCCCACCCAGTTTGATGGGTTGGGGGCCACTGCGTCCCCGGGGGGCAGTTTCTAGCCTGGCACTAGCATCCCCACACCTGGCACTGACAACCCTCAGACTCCAGGGCATCGTCTAGAATGTTGATGGTTGGGAGATGGCTCTGGAAAATGACCAAAGTTTAAAAATAACTAAACAGTGCCTCCCAACCCACCACTCTGACTCCCTGCCTGGCTGTGTGGAAAGGGGGACAGAGCCTCCTTTTCCAGGAGCTCAATTCATTGGCTAATGATGCAAGGTCAAGATGGAGGGCCTCTCAGCCATCCCTCCGCCATGAGGGCAGCCAGGTCTTGGTCTCTCAGGCTGATGTTCCTCAGTGGTTACAGGGCCAAATAACAGCTCTGCTAGCCTGAGGTTGTCAATGAAGATAAAAGGAGATAATGTGGGGGAACTCTCAGGAGTGCTGGAATGTTCTATATATAGCTTGATCTACCCAAGTGTATACACATGGCAGAATTCACTGAGCTGGTCACTTAGGATTTATGCACTTTGCTGCATATAAATAATATCTCTCAAAAAAGTACTGTTGGAGTGAAAAAGAGCGAAAAATGAGATAATAGATGTGCAAAGGCACTTTGTACCCTGTAAACCATCTGTTTCATAGATTTTTTAAAAAAATTTTTTTAAAAAGGGAAGCCACCACAATGAGAAGCCACGCACCACAACGAAGAGTAGCCCCCGCTCGCTGTAACAAAAGACCCAACGCAGACAAAAAAAAAAAAAAAAAAAGGAAAACATAGAGGAATTCTTTGATAACATGTTGGAGTAGGAAAAAAACTAGGGCTCAATATTCAGAAGTCCTAAAAGAAAAGATTGATGAAACAAACTACACAGAAAAAAAAAGCTCTCTGCATAGCTGAGAAACAAAACTATGATGTGAAAGTGAAAATACAAATGACAAAGTGTTAAAAAAAATTGGCTACTCGTATAACAAAGAACTAATCTTCCTAATATAGAGAGCTTCTACAAATCCATAAGAAATAGACCACTAACACAAAAGAAAAATAAGCAAGAGATATTTGTGGATAATTCACAGAAAAAGAAATGCAAATAGCCCTTAAACATACGGGAAGGTGTTTAAGCTCACTCAGAAGAGAACTATTCATTAAAACCATACAGGTAAAAAATAGAATCAGTCACACTGGCCAAAATACAAGTTTGTCACTGTGTTCACAGACAAAGCTATGGGAAAAGAAGCACTCTGGTGCATTGCTGGTGGAAGTGCAAATTGATTCAACTCCTGTGGGGAACAACTTGTTCACATGTACCCAAATTTCCATAGACATACTTATGTGTACAAAGTTAATCATTGGTAATAGCAAATGATGGAAAACTACCTATATGGTCATCAATAGGAGGATAGTTGGATAATTATGGTATAGCCACACAATAGAATATTCTGATTATACAAATGTAAAGAAGAATGGACTCTTTCTGTGTACTGATATGTAAAAATCTCCAGTATATACTGTATAGTAGGAAAAAGATATGGAACAATGTTTATAGTGTGCTTTCATGTAAAATGAGGAGAAAGTGTATTCATACATTGCTACTTTTGTATATGGACACTCTGGAAGGATATACAAGTAACTAATATGTGGTTACTAGTTGGGATGGGGCAGGTGGAAATAAAACTTCACTGTATAACTTCATATATCACGTGAAATAAGTGAATGTATTATCTACATAAAACATTAAATAATTAAAAGAGATGATAGCCAAGGCCATGAAGATGGATGAAAGCACTTAGGGAGAGACTGGAGACAGAGGCTGATTAATGACTGAACCCTGGGGCCCTCCAATATTAAAGAGTTGGGAAGGAGGAAGAGGACTCAGCACGAGAGACTGAAGGAGGAGGAAAACCAGGTAAGTGTGAGCTTGTGGGAGCCTTAGGACAAAAGGGTCAACGAGACAGTGCTCAGTGTCAGCGCTGGCTGCTAAAAGGCCTAGTAAGATGAGGAAGAAGAGGTGACTGTGACTTCAGTAAGAGCCACTTCAGTGGAATGATGGAGAAGAAAAGCTGATTAGAGTAAAAGAAAAATACAAGAGGTAAGGAAGTAGATGCAGTGAATTTGAGGTTTTGTGGAGACAGGCTGGGGCGGGGGGGAGAAAAATGGAGTAGCAAGCAGGAGAGGGACATGAGATCAAGAGAGGGCTTTGAGATGGGAGATATTAAAGGAATGATCTGGGAGAGAGGGCAATATGGATGATGCATTAATAGATGAGAGAGTACCACAGCGCTAGGTTCTTGAGAAAGGCACAAATAGAAGATTGGGCCTTAAACAGGAACCCTCCATGCTTCCTTCACTAGGAAGGAAAACATGTGAGAGGAGAAAAAGCATGATAGGGCCAGGGGTGATGATGCTAGTTCCTTTCTTAAGCTTTTAAACGGGGCTGTTACCCAAACATAGCCTTATCTTCTGGTACTACATACCTTTAAAAACACCTTTATTTTGGCTGCTTGATCATTAAAACATAGTAAGCCTGTAGCTATGTCCACCTTACTGACACTACCATTCAAAACAAATCTCATTAGTTGTTTGATCTCCCCTAGTAGATAACACATTCATAGGAACCATCCAGGACTGAGCTTCTGGAAAGCCACAAGACAGGACGATAAACCCAACTTCCCTCTAGAGGTAAAACCTTAAGAGTTGTATCCTACCCAAGTCCTAAGCAGGAAATGAATAAGATTACTTGAGTTGCTGTGCTGACAAATTTTAGGAAAATTTTTTTTAATTCTTAAAAAGTAATTTTTATTATCATCATTAAATCTAAATTCCTGTCCTCAAGATATTCCTTCTTGTTTGGTAAGAAACCAAAACAATACACTAAAAAAAAAATAGTGCTAAGTTTCATTTTATATATTTATACCTTATCTCTAAAATTTGGAGGCAACTTATAAATGTCCATGCAAGAAAATGAAAAAAAGCTGGAAAAGTAAAAATGAGTAGGTGAAGATTCAACCAGGGGTATCGTCAGTAAATGCCATAGACCTAGGGCTCGGGGGTGGTGGTGGGGAGGTGGAGAGTGAAATCATGTACAGTTTCCACAATGTTCAGAAGAGAAAAACATGTTTCTTAGAAGCAAAGCCTATCTGTTACACTAATACCAAGATAAATTTATCCCACAGGTCCTCTTACAAGATAAACTGTTAACACTGTAGATATCTTTGAAATCCACAGAATGAACAGGAGTGTGAATTGCACATGGCAGCTCCTGTGCCCCTTGTGAAAGAGAAGGCTCTGCCTGAGTGTATGCCAACTAAAGAACTCCTACGGGAAGTCTCCACAGTACATTCCAAGGACACAGTTCCTTGATGAAAACTGCCATTAAAATTTTGTGTTATTAAAATTCTGGAACATTATGGTAATTAAGTTTGAAGCGTGCTGAGAATTAATATTCAAGTAAGACTCCAAAGTACTCTCAAAATAATGAGTTTTAAGAAGATGAAACTGAAAAGGTGTAAGGTTTCTTCCAAGTTTGGGATTAGCTGAATATTGCAATTTCTGCACAGGCAGTTACTAACTTACTTAATTGGCTATTGGGAGACCTCTGTCTCTCTCCCTAACAGGAACCCTTCCAGAAGGTGCTTACTGGCTCAGAATAGGGATGACTGACAGCATGAAATTTACACTTGCATTTTTATGGTAATCTTCAGCAGGAGGGTTGGTCTGAAATACCCAGGCTGCCATGACTAGCAGCTGGACTCCTTAATATTCCTGCATGAACTTTCTCCACAAAATGTGGCCTTTCATGGAGACACTTGCACCATGGACATGCTCCAAAAGAGAAGCATGATCCTAGGATGAATAAATGGGAGTGTTCCATGTGAAAAGTACCAGATAATCTCCCTGTTGGCTGGATATAAGTTTTAGCACTAATTCAAAAAGATACATAGGGCTTCCCTGGTGGCGCAGTGGTTGAGAGTCTGCCTGCCAATGCAGGGGACACGGGTTCGAGCCCTGGTCTGGGAAGATCCCACATGCCGCGGAGCGACTAGGCCCGTGAGCCACAACTACTGAGCCTGCGTGTCTGGAGCCTGTGCTCCGCAACAAGAGAGGCCGCGATAGTGAGAGGCCCGCGCACCGCGATGAAGAGTGGCCCCCACTTGCCGCAAC
The DNA here is from genome assembly GCF_009873245.2 of Balaenoptera musculus. NCBI lineage: Eukaryota > Metazoa > Chordata > Mammalia > Artiodactyla > Balaenopteridae > Balaenoptera > Balaenoptera musculus. Next base: position 36,142,364 of record NC_045806.1, on the reverse strand, counting down.
TAGAGAAAGCCCTTGCACAGAAACGAAGACCCAACACAGCCATAAATAAATAAATAAATAAATAAAATTAAAAAAAAAAAGATACATGCACCCCGATGTTCATAGCAGCATTATTTACAATTGCCAAGATAGGGAAGCAACCTAAGTGTCCATTAACAGATGAATGGACAAAGAAGATGTGGTACATATATACAATGGAATACTACTCAGCCATAAAAAAGAATGAAATTTTGCCAGTTGCAAAAATATGGATGGACTTGGAGGGCATTATGCTAAGTGAAATTAGTCAGAGAGAGAAAGACAAATAGTGTATGATATCACTTATAGGTAGAATCTAAAAAATAAAACAAACTAGTGAATATAACAAAAAAGAAACAGACTCACAGATATAGAAAACAAACTAGTGGTTACCAGTGGGGAGAGGGAGGAGGGGGCAAGACAGGGGTAGGGGATTAAGAGGAACAAACTACTATGTATAAAATAAATAAGCTACAAGGATATATTGTACAACACAGCCAATATTTTATAATAACTATAAATGGAATAGAACCTTTAAAAAGTGTGAATCACTGTTGTACACCTAAAACATATAATACTGTACATCAATTATACCTCAATTCAAAATATATATATATATGTTTTAGACACAGCATAGTAAAGATGTCAGTTCTCTCCCAAATTGATCTATAAGTTCAGGACAATAACCATCAAAATCCCAGCAAAATTTTTTGTAGATGTAGAAAAGCTTATTCTAAAATTAATATGGAAAGGCAAAAACTAGAATAGCTAAAACAGTTCTGAAAAAGAACAAAGTGGGAGAAATCACTCTAGCCAATTTTAAGACTTACTATATAGCTAGAAACATAATTGAAACTCTGGTATTTGTGGAAGGATAGACACATAGATCAATGAAACAGAACAGAGAGCCCAGAAATAGACCCACACAGGGATAAACAACTGATTTTTGACAAAGTTGCAAAAGCAATTCAATGGAGGAAGGATAGTCTTTTCAACAAATGGAGAAAGAACAATTGGACATTCATAGATAAAAAAGTAAATCTCAATGTAAACCTCACACAGTAAAAACTGAGTCAAAATAGATCATCAATTTAAATGTAAAACAATAAAATTATCAGAAAAAATAGTAGAAAATCTTTAGGACCTAGGACTAAGTGAAGAGTTCTTAGACATGACACAAAAACAAGACCTACAAAAGGAAATATTGATAAATTGGGCTGCATCAAAATTTTAAACGTTTTAAAAAAATTAAAAGTGTTCTACAAAAGACCCTGTTAAGAAGATGAAGGGACTTCCCTGGTGGCACAGTGGTTAAGAATCCGCCTGCCAATGCAGGGGACACGGGTTCGAGCCCTGGTCCAGGAAGATCCCACGTGCCGCGGAGCCATTAAGCCCGTGCGCCACAACTGCTGAGCCTGCGCTCTAGAGCCTGTGAGCCACAACTACTGAGTCTGCGTGCCACAACTACTGAAGCCCGTGTGCCTAGAGCCCGTGCTCCACAACAAGAGAAGCCACCACAATGAGAAGCCCGTGCACCACGACGAAGGGTAGCCCCCACTCGCCGCAACTAGAGAAAGCCCGCGCGCAGCAACGAAGACCCAACGCAGCCAAAACTAAATAAATAAATTTAAAAAAAATAAATTAATTAATTAAAAAAAAAAAAGCCCGTGCACTCTAGGGCCTGCGTGCCCCAACTATTGAGCCCGCATGCTGCAACAACGGAAGCCCTCGCGCCTTTAGAGCCTGTGCTCCACAACAAGAGAAGCACCGAAATGAGAAGCCCACGCATCACAACGAAGAGTAGCCCCCGCTCGCGGCAACTAGAGGAAGCTCGGCGCAGCAACAAAGACCCAACGCAGCTGAAGGAAAAAAAGACAACGAAAAGACGCGCTATAGACTGGGAGAAAATCTTTGCAAATCCAATATCTGACAAAGGACTTGTATCTATGATATATAAAAACTCTCAAAACTCAACAGTGAAAAACAATAATTAAAAAACGGGCAAAAGACACGAACATGTATTTTACCAAAGAGAATATAAAGATGGCAAATAAGCACATGAAAAGATGTTCAACATCACTAGCCATTAGGGAAATGCAGATTAAGACCACTATGAGATATCACTTCACACCAATTAGAACAGCCAAAATAAAATGTGAAAATACCAAATGCTGGCGAGGACACAGAGAAACTGGATCTCTCATATGCATTGCTGGTGGGAATGTAAAATGGTACAGCCACTCTGGAAAATGGTTTGATGGGTTGTTAAACTAAACATAACTTACCATACAATCTAGCAATTGCACTCCTGGGCATTTATGCCAGAAAAGTGAAAACTTATGTCCACACAAAAACCAGTACACAAATGCTCACAGCAGCTTTAATTTGTAACAGTCAAAAATGGGAAACAAGGCAGTCCCGCCGTCTGGCCCTGCGGACCCACCACCGATCCATCGACGGATTGCCGATCTGCCCAGCTCTCGCGTGCGCCATGTCTGGTTCCTCCAGCGTCGCCGCTATGAAGAAGGTGGTTCAACAGCTCCGGCTGGAGGCCGGGCTCAACCGCGTGAAGGTTTCCCAGGCAGCTGCAGATTTGAAACAATTCTGTCTGCAGAATGCTCAACATGACCCCCTGCTGACTGGAGTATCTTCAAGTACAAATCCCTTCAGACCTCAGAAAGTCTGTTCCTTTTTGTAGTAAAATGAATCTTTGCAAGGTTTTTAAACCACTTTTCATAAACCGGTGAATATTCAAAGGAAAGCTAAATCTGAAGCCTGTACAAAAGCCTGTCTCTATAACACGTGCCATACTATATAAACTTCTACTTTTGTCAGTCTACCTCTCTGAATATTCATGAATTTCTGTTTCACAAGGGTAATTATTTTATATACACTGGTGGCAGCATATAATAAAATACTTAGTATAAAAAAAAAAAAAAAAAAAAAAAAAAAAAAAAGGGAAACAAGCCAAATGTCCTTCAATGGCTGAGTGGATAAACAAACCATGGAACATCCATACTACTCAGCAATAAAAAGGAACAAATTATTTGCAAAAACCTGGATGGCTCTCAAGGGCCTTATGCTGAGTGACAAAAAACCCCAGTCTCAAAAGGTCACATACTGAGCAATTCCATTTACACAACAATTTTGAAATGACATTTTAGAGATGGAAAGCAGGTGAGTATTTGCCAGGGGTTGGTGACAGGGTGGGGAGGCAGGAAGGGGACAGGTGTGACTACAAAGAGGTAGCATGAGGGAGATCTTGGTGATGATGGAACACAAATCAACACATGATAAAACTGCATAGAATTATATAAATCCATGTAAAACTGATGACATCTGAATAAGGTCTGTGGATTGTACCACCATCAATTTCCTGGTTTTGATGTTGTATTACAGTTATGCCGGATGTAACCATTGGGGAAACTTGGGGAAGGGTACTCAGGACTTCTCTGTACTATTTTTGAAACTTCCTGTGAATCTGTAATCATTTCAAACTAAAAAAAATTTTAAAACCTAAGTTTTGGGAGTTCCCTGGCAGTCCAGTGGTTTGGGCTCAGCACTTTCACTGCCATGGCCCCCAGTTCAATTCCTGGTCGGGGAATTAAGATCCTGCAAGCCATGCAGTGTGGTGAAAAAAAAAAGAAAAAACAAAACCCAAAAAACTAAGTTTTATTAGAATATATATTCTAGGGCTTCCCTGGTGGCGCAGCGGTTAAGAATCCGCCTGCCAATGCAGGGGACACGGGTTTGAGCCCTGGTCCAGGAAGATTCCACATGCCACGGAGCAACTAAGTCCGTGAGCCACAACTACTGAGCCTGCGCTCTACAGCCCATGCTCCGCAACAAGAGAAGCCACTGCAAGGAGAAGCCCGTGCACCGCAACAGATTATCCCCCGCTCGCCACAACTAGAGTAAGCCCACGCACAGCAACGAAGACCCAACGCAGCCAAAAATAAATAAAATTTTTAAAAAAGAATATATATTCTAATTATATAAAATTTGTTCAATAAGAAGCAACAGAAAATCTTTTAGTCAGAAGCAAGTATTGTCATTATTTTAGCATTCCCTTCTATGTATTTTCAAAATAGTTGAGATCATTCTACACTAATTGTAACCTGCCCTTTCTTCCACCCATTAGAGAAATTATTTTCTCCACATCCGTTATAATTGTAAATGGCAGCTTAATATTCTGAGTACAATACATAAAATTATTTTAAACATTAATATAGCTCCAATTCCAGCTAGAAGGAACAGGGTGAACAAAAACTAAGTCAGAGGCAGAGTGTGGGACGCACCTGGACAACAGCATGTTCGGCTACTGTTTAAGGCATGAGAAATAAAAGCTGCAAAGGTAGACTAGTACCACACCATAGGGGCCACTTAATAGACTGCCATTAATTTGGTTGTATTATAATTTGGAATATAGAGATGATTCTGCCATGAACTACCTGAAGCATGATAATGGTATTTGGAACAAATGATAAAGGGTAGAGAACAGTAGACTCCATTCTAATTTTGCTGCATCAGCATTACCTAGGGAGCTTTAGGAACAAAAAAGCAAAAGCAAAACACAAGATCCCTGAGGGAACCCCAGAAATTTTATTAGGACAGTTGCCCCAGAATCACTTCCCAGGTACTTCTGTTGCAACCCAGCTGGGAAACCACAAAAGAAAAACTAGGTTCCAAGAGGACAAGGACTACACCTGAGTTCACTGTTACATTCCCCAATGCCCAGTACTCAGCAGACCCCAAATCAGTTTTTGAATGAAACTTAAATCAACCTTTGCCTTGCAAATGTCTACTAAATAACCCACTAGAGCCTATCAGGTGACTGGGTCAGTTGAGGCTCCGAGACCTTTTGGCATACCATTAATCAACTGGTGTTAGGTAAATGAGATGGACTGTTGAAACCCTAGGTGTGGAGTGCACCCATATTAGGATGAGTGGAAAATGAAGAATGAGAATTTCCAGCCCAAGATGGAAGAGGTATTTTTTATTCTACTTTTCTCTTTTAAAAATGTCATCTTCAGTGTTACAAGGAAAAGAGGGGCAACCCCAATTATAAACCATGACTATATCTGCAAAATACAATAAAATCAGAACTGAAACAGTGCATTCATCCACAGAAAACCCAAGTGTCACAGGGCTAACAGGCCCACCTAGTGATCCTTTGAAGAGGAAGGAAATTAGGGATGTGGTTGGGTGCCCAGAGGATAGAGATAACATCAGTACTTTATTCTTCATCCATCCACCAGTTCACTAGCATTTGGGTTGTTTCCACTTTTGGGTTGTGAATAATGCTACGAACATTCACATGCAAGCCTAAGCTGTAGATTCTTTCTCCTGGGTAGAATTCTCCTAGGAGTAGAACTGCTGAATCATATAATTGTTTAAAAAAAACCCCAAAACCTCCATGTTTAACTTTTGTTTTGAGACACCTCCTCTTAATGTGTTGACCTGTTGTTTCCTCTCATAATAAACGTTTCCATGTCATGAAATTTTCTTCCACAATACAGCTAAACATAGTGCTGTATCAAAATAATCTTATTTCTAGAATTACTCTAAACACAACCCAGTCAGATGTAGGTAGGGAAAATGGAGATAAAAATGAATCAGAAAGAAATGGAGAAGTCACTAGAGGAGAGCCGCATTAGAATCAGACTAAACATGCTGAAAAGTACACTATAAACTGACATGAGAAGCAGCAGCAAAGCAGTTTAAAACATACCCAGAATCGTGTTCAATGAGAACAGAAATGTTGAGGAAAAAAAAAAAATCCCAAACTGAACCCGTAACTGCAGTGAATGAAATCTCTGCAATCTGGTGGAGAGGGGGATTAAGAGCAGTCAACACCCAGATATCTTAAGTTACTGAACTTCAGAATGCACCTGTGACCACTTCAACCAGGTCACTTAAAAAGGGCAAGAAAAAAAGCCATCGGAACAAATTTATGTCTAAGCATCAAGACACTGGATATTTTCAAACATGACCCCTGTAAATCGTTTTTTGAAAAATATTATGATGTTGAAATTCAGCTGAGAGATGGAACGAACCCAGGAACACTTTAAAAGTGGGGAAATAATGAATTTATGTATTTAAGTATCTACAGAAATGTTAATAAACTTGGGTAAACATCTGCTAGACTAGAAATAATCTCAAGAATTTAGGCAGTTCCTCCAGAGCAGTTATCTTAAGTGTTCACTCCTCATAATTTACATAAAAGGGCCAGTGAACCACGCTTAGAATCCAATTTCACTCTATTTGAACCACCTTCAGCCATTTGACTCTTTTCCATCTTGCCATTCTAAGGCAACCTCTTTCCACACTTTCGATTAAGTTGACTCAACTACCTTCCTATCTCCAAAATCAGTATAGCATATTATGCTCCAAAATTCTGCCCTACAAATTTAGGCTTGCTGCTCTGAAATTACAACTGATAAGCTCTGAAAATATAACTATCCAGAACCAAGTATGTCTTTACAATGCAAAAAAGTTCTTAATCATACTGTAAAACTAGAACTCAAAACTGCAACAAAAGGTGAATACATGTACTTTTTCATTAAGTGAAGCCATACCAAATTGCCAACATTTGACCATTTTTGACCCCCAAAACCAGAATAACCGTTTAATTTGGTTCATCACAACTTGTTAGAAGTTATCCAGTTAAGGCTCTCGTATCATCTCCTGTTAACTGGCAGCAGCTGCCTGCAGCGATGTGTGGTGAAACTGGATGTCAGCAAATAAAACTAAAGGTAGACAAGGCACACCCAGGCCATCTCTATCAACCTGACCCCAAATACATTCTTATCCCTAAGTACTTACCACACTTGTTAGATTACTAATACATTTGATTTTTACCCAATTCATTTTTCCACTGTTCAACCATCCTTTGTATCAAGTGCTTCCAAGAACAGAGATTCCCCCCCCCAATAAATTTCAAACTATAATCAATAAGGTGTATAATAAGGACCTTTTAGATTTCCATCTATTACAAAAATCCTTTTTTCACTCTACTCCAAACACACACCATCTTCATCATTTATTAAAATTGCACCAGAGTAATTCTGTATCCAAGAGGCATTTCAAAATCAGCACTGGATGGCAACCCAAAAAATTACATCTTACAACTAACTCTTCAGGCAAGAGCAAAACTTTATTTTCACCTCTAATAATAAACCACAATTGACAACAACAAAAGAAACTGTGCAGTTCAACTTTTTATTTTAATAAAATCAGAATATGCACAGCACATGCAGTGCTAGCATCTAAACTAATACAATAAGCAATTACTAAAGCTACAGTGACTTGAGGTTCAATCTTCACATTCAGCAAGTTTAAATCCATCTTATGTGATTTTTGAAACCTTATAACTGAAAATATTGCTTGCTGATAAAACTTGCTCAAATGCTATCACTGAATGTACAAGTCACTGATTATGCCAATACAACAAAGATAACCACATGTTTGAGGATTGCAATGAGCCAGACATTCACTGAAAAAAAAAAAAATACACACAACGAAACAAAACTCACACAATATCTGAGAATCTGGACACTTCGTATCAGTGTTTTGAAGTGTTTCATTAATATCTTAAGACAAGTGTATCAAAACCTTGGCATGATTCAATTTAAAGTCGCCAATTTTATTTTTACTAACATCAGAAAGTTATGGCTACACTGCCAATGCCGGGTCTGCTTAATTTGACTTAAGAGTTTAATATGACTTAACATTAAAAGCTCACACTACCCCGAAATATATAATTTCACGCATACGGTGACATTCAACATTCAAGTGCCAGTGTTTTTGTACTGTCTTTTGGTCAAGTTTCTTTAAACTTTCAAAGAATCACTTTTAGGCTTACAAAAATAAATATTTGTCAAAATGTTCAATAAATATTACATAAAACTAGCAGCAAAAAGTATCTAGAAATCTGTCGTGTGCAAATAGTTTTCTTCCCAACTATCATTCCCATGGTCCCAAATAAATTTTAGAATCTAGTCCCATCCCCTTCCTAGACAAGCTGCGTTCAACAATCTCCAAGAGACAAAATAAGATTGGAAGTATAAGGACACGCACACAAGACATATATATAAAATTCTCTGAATGTGCAATAAAAGAAGTACTTTGTAAAAAGTTATGGGCAAAATGTACAAGGGCCTAAACCTAGACTAATTGAAATAGCACCATAACAAATGACCTCAATACTGTCAAGTGCACCTACTTAATAAAAGTTTTAGAACAAGGCACAATACACTTGAAAATCTATTGCACTTTAGGAAATTTTTGCCATCTTCCTATGCCACTGTAAAAAGATTGAGCGTTTTGATCACCGCATTCTGGCCACAAAATTAGCACAGAATTCAAAGTGGCAGAGGCATTTTAGTGGTGGACAATGCTCATCTTTGGCCAGATTTAGCATAAACAGACTATAAATACAATGGAAACCTATGCAACTAAAACTGACTAAAACTGCACTGTATAGCAGAATTGACACCTTGTGCAGTTATGTACATATTTCCAACCTGTGTGATCTCAAAGATTTCAGTTTGTTACTCTTCTGGAGCCATTTTTACAAAGTCTATAGTAAGCCAGTTTAACATCTCAACGCAGCTTGAACAGAGTAATGTAAATCGGCATTTAAAATAAAGCCTGCTGCATTAATTCTTCCTGTTCATACCCTCTTGACCAAAAAACATCAACACTAGCATGCGTTATTAGACCAAAAATCATCCAGGGCCCTAATGAGGGCTGGTCATTGCTGTGGTCAGCCATTCTACCATTTCAGTTTCATTTATGGCAGGCATTTAAAAAGTCTAAGTAGATGAATTCTCCTAAAAACCTATCTCAAGTTATCAGACCTTTAAACTTTCCCTGTAATAGTTAGTATGCCCACATCTGGCTAGCTCATTATTAATGATCTGCCTAAACATTGAAAGAGGAATTGCTGTATTTACTTGCATTAACTTTGAAAACAGTGCTTTGAATGTATGCATGTATTCATACATCACCTCATCATGACTGGAATGGCTTGTTTAAAGACTATCAGGTTCTAAATACCTATCCAGGATAGAGTGAGCAAATCAGAACTTTAACTTAATACAGTTTGCCACATTAGAAACTAATTCCATTAATATGCTTCAAGACGTTTGTTGTTTGTTTTCCCCCAATCTGCAAGTATCAAAAAGCCCTAATGCAGGCTACCGCATAAGTTTTTTCCTTATAATATTTATGGATGAATCGATGATTCCTGTTAAGTTGTATCACACCTGTGTGCCAAGGTTTGATTTTAGCCCAAGTTCAGTATATTTATTTTGTCAAAACAATTGGTATCTTGAGCATTACTGAGCCAACAGGACATCAAAATAAAAAGTTGTCTAAAGTTAAAGGCACAGTACATTAACAAACAAATGATCCTCAGTCACAAAATTATAAATGCAGTTTGGGATGGGGGTTGGGAGGGGAGTTAATCCAAACTACAGCAATGAAGTCTTCAAACCACCTTCTGAACAGGGCTGCTGATTGTTCCTTTCAACTCTTCATGTGACCTTGAGCTCCCTTAAAAAAAAAATTTCAGTGGAGAATCACAGCTGGTAATGTACTGCGAGTTCTTGAAGCTACACAAGGTATAGTCTGGCTAAGTTACATGTGGTTTCCATATTAGCTTGTTTGGCAGGGTGACCTACTGCAAAGCAGGTTCAGTTACCCCACCAGTCAACCCCCTGGGAGTTATAATTTCCTCCATATCCGTCACTGTTGTAAAAGCCTCCATAGCCACCTAATGAAAGATTTAAAAAAAGAAAAATTAATTAAGTCATCCACTATTTAATACAATCTTTCCCTTCTTTATTTTTGATGCAAAATTACAGAAAGCAATCTACAGGGCCGAACTTCCCAATATTTTAAATTATGCTTTGAAAAAGATGGAAAAGAAAAAAAACCCCTTCCCAAAGATATGAGGTTAAAAATGAACATTACCTCCACCAAACCCTCTGCTGCTGCCATGGCCGCCTCCACCACTGCGGCTGCTGCTGGCGCGGCTGCTGCCAAAGCTGGAACTGCTGGGACCACTACTCTGTCGATAGTCTCTGGCACCAAATCCTCCACTGAATCTACTACTACAAGGACAAAATGTGTTAGAGTTCACATAAAGATGAAATTTCGACCAGATAACCCAAATCTTGTTAAAACTTCCCAATGACCAATATCTGATTTTCCAATTCAAACAATTCCATCCAGCCCTATCTTCCCTAATAGTGATTTTTAAAAGGCCTTAGCTGTGAAAAGGCTGACACCAACTTAATGTCACTTAAATAACCTTGAAAAGTTAACCTTGGACATAGCACCCATCCCCATCATTATACACCATTTGTTAACTCACCTTTTGGATCGTCCACGACTGCTACCCTTGTAGTGGTGTTCATAAGCCATGTTTTCTAACCAAGATGGCACTTCTTGTTTAGCTTCAACAAGAAGATCCAACAAATCCTTGGTAATATTTATGTTCCTCTCATTAAAGAATGAGGTGGCAAGGCCTAAAACAGTTCCAAAAAGTACATAAATTAAGGTCTTCCATAAAGTAGCACAGTATTACTTCCATATTAGAGTATTAAGTAGAATACTAAAAAAACAGCACTATAAAAAAGCACTACTATTTGCTATTTAACCAACTCAAAGTTCTTTGAACAAACCCTGACTTTTCCTTCCACTTCTGCTAAGATATATCTTAATCGCATATCCTTGAAAATAGGAGTTCTTCTAATAAGATCCTGAAAGTTCTTTGCTGCAAGAATCACACTGAAAATCAGAAACCACCACACCATCAAGTAACCACACACTTACCAAGGTTTCCTACACGTCCTGTACGGCCAATGCGATGTACATATTCTTCAATATCACTGGGCAAGTCAAAATTGATAACATGTTTCACATTTGAAATGTCCAGTCCTCTTGCTGCTACCTAGAAAATAACTTCTGTTACATATGGTCCATTTAAAAGAAAGCAAATAGTTGAACATGGCGACCTTGAGAATAAGATTATATTATACATACTGCTGTAGCCACTAGAATCGGGCTTTTTCCTGAGCGGAACTGGTGAAGAGCCTCTTCTCTATCTCTCTGAGATCGGTCTCCATGGATACTCGTACAGGCATATCCTTCATGGTACAAGAAATCCTCTAGAGAATCTGCACCCTTTTTGGTCTCCACAAACACTAAGGTCAGTGAATCTTTGCCTGAAGTTAAAATATTACAAGGTTTCTGTCACTAAGAGTGGCTTGGTTCTCTTTGCACTTAATAAACTTGCAAATAGAGGCAATTAAAATAGACCGTTTCAACAGAATGTTTTGGATGAGGAGGAAAAGCAATAAAGGTGATCCAAATGGATTTATTACCTAAACCACCAGAGTGATGCTAAAATTATACCTGTTGCATTTAGAAGGTCAAGCAGAAATGACCGTTTGTCTGACTCTTCCACCCAGACTACTTTCTGTGTGATGTTCTCAGAGGTAGAGCCAACTCTTCCTACGGCCAGAAAGATATACTCATCCAAGAAATCACGAGCAAGCATCTGAAAGAAAAAAAAATTATTTTATTATCTATTGAGATAAACAAATTCCTAACTAAATAAGATTTGCAGCATCAAACAATACCTGTATTTCCTTCGGGAAAGTAGCACTAAACATCATAGTGTGGCGAACTCCCTTTGGTGGCATAGTATCTTGTTCAACGATTCTACGTATTTGAGGCTCAAAACCCATATCCAACATCCGATCAGCTTCATCTAACACCAAGTATCTGCCATGAAAAAAAAAAAAAATCCAGTTTAGAATTTGAGGAGAAAAGACAGTTTTAATACAGCTGTTTCTATAAGCACAATTAATTATTCATTCAGGTAGTTAAATTCCTCACACCACACAATTTGACCCATGTACGTGAGACAAAGCACAGGATCTTCGCCACTAAATAAATGGTCCAAGATAGTACACCCAAATTAGCTCTTATACTTGACTCTGGTCCCAAAGTCTGGTCATTCTCAGACTCTACTAAAATGTCACTGATTTTTCAACATTAAAATTACAATGAGCAAACTTTCTGGAAAAGCTGGAAGACTAAAATAAATCTCTTCTCCATCTTAAAATTTATGGACAAGTTCCACAAAACTAATGGCCAGTAATTTATTAAGTTAATGCATTCCACACATTTAAAAATTAACATACTTGCAGAAGTCTAATCCAATCTTCCCTCTTTCCATCATATCCACTAGACGTCCTGGAGTGGCTACTAACAAGTGGCATCCACGTTCTAAGTCTCGAATTTGCTGACCAATATCAGCACCACCATAAACCACACAAGGACGAACTCTAGATCGGTATGAAAACTGTAAGCAAAGAAATTTTATCAACTTTAAGGCCAAGATTTTTACGTGGTCATAGAACACTGCATCACAATCAATGAGAAAGCCGATGATCTCTGAAATGCATACTTACTTTCCTGGCTTCCTCGTAGATCTGTACAGCCAATTCTCTAGTTGGTGCTAACACCAAGGAGATTGGGTATTGTTTGCGGCGCCCATACCGTCCATTTTCCTAAGAAATAATTTATAAGTTAAACTCTTAACATCCTTTTTTAAAGGTTCATTACACATAATTCCCTTCTGTAATTCACGGATTATATGTAAAAACTGTTTCTAATTATATAGGTTAGAATACAAGTCTTACTGTCATTTAGAAAGCTTTCTCAACAGCTACCTACAAGGTTCTACAATCATTTCCCATTTTATATAGAAATATTTACCTTCATGGCCCTCAAAGCCTCGCCTGGACCATCAGAATAAATCTGACTCAAGATGGGCAAAAGAAATGCTGCAGTTTTTCCAGACCCTGTTTAAAAGAAAGCATATTCATTTAACCACAGAAAAACCTGCTTATTATTTTTGAATATATATTGGTAGATGACAGTGTTTTTTTTTTAACTGCCCAACAACTTAACAATTAATTAGCAATTTTACTTTATTCCCAAATTAATTTTCTAAAAATTAATGGCTAATTAAAAAAATACCAAGTGACAACTGATCAATCTGTAATAGGAGTTAGCAAACTAAGGCCCAACCTGTATCTTTGTAAATAAAGCTTTACTGGAATATAGCTGTGACCAATAATTTTACATATCATCTATGGCTGCCTTCATACAACAGCAGAGCTGAATGGTTGCAACAGAGACCACATGGTCCATAATCCAAAAAAATATTTTGTCCATTTACAGAAAATGTATACCAAACTCTGGTCACTCACAATGTAGTAGTATTCACTTCTTCGCATTTGTGCAAAGAGAGGAGGAATTCTGTCTCAAAACTGGTGTCAATTTCAATTTTTTTAACACTTCCTTGAAGGTACTGTACATACTGATAATGTATAAAGGATGACATTCTCACTCTTCCATAGGGAAAGAAAGATACCAAATTATTCAAGTGCCATATATTTTTATTGGGAGAATCTTGTCACTCTTTCAAACTGGCCAAACTCACAGAGATATAATAAAGCCTGTTCTCAATTCAGAGGCTATAACTACCCCCATTCCCAAAAGATGGGAGGTAAGGACCCTTCCCTTGGCCACATTCCCATGGATCGCAAGCTATTCTCTAATCTTATCCTTCTTATCCCAGATACAATAATGTTATAGTGCTAACTTTCCCACCACTGCAATCACAATAACCTATCCCTGTTGCAGCAATATCAGGGTCATGACTTTCTATAGGCTATCCCCAAGACACCCTAATGGAAACACTAGAGGTAATACAGGATCCAAAGGGCTAAGACAAAAGAGATACCATCCAGCTACTCCTTATCTATATCAAAGTATACTAGTCAGGCTACAAACAGGACTCGAGCTTCCTCATGAAACTTAGATACTTCATGCGTATTTTTTTGGTATTGGTTTTATGAGAGCAAGCAGAGTTAAGGTGTTCTGGACAACTTTTTACTTTATCAAGTCTGCTTACCTGTTTGGGCACAAGCCATCAAGTCTCTCTTCTCTTTGATAATAGGAATAGCATGCTTTTGCACTGGAGTCGGACGAGTGTAGCGAGTAAGCTCAATGTTTCCCATAATAATTTCTCCCATCTCAACATCACTGAACTATCAAGAAATTCATCAGGGTTAAATAGGTAGAAATGCTACCTGGAGCCATTTTGCTTTATACAAATACAATGGGGGAAAAAACCCCTATCAACCAACTTGTACTTTAGTTTACAGCTGCTTTAAATAAAAGTTATCGTGTTAACATTTTGAGGGGCAGGGGGAAAAAACAACAACAACCCCCTAAGCTTAACCTACACTGGAAAAGTTTTGGGTTCCTCCCATGTCTGACCTATTTTCTATTTCAAATTTTAGTAATGGTAACATTGAACTCAATCTCCCCCTTTCCACAAACCAACGAGGCAGGCTTTTAGAGTAACTTTAAAAGATTGTTAACACAAAGCAGGCATGGTCTATATAGGCCTTTACGAAGCCCATCTCATCTTGATGTGCTGTGAAAATACTTACACTTCCCTCTGTCTTAAAGGTCAAGCAAAAATACTTACACTTTCAATGTGTGGAGGACAGTTGTTGCCTGTTGCCTCAACTGGAATGTCATCGTATTTTTCAAAGTTAATCCCGGTGTTGCCTCCAGAAAAAAGTTCTCTGAAATCAGAAGATCTGTAAGTTTGTTATACTAGCCAATAAGGCTTCATCACAATTAACATACATTTCAAAAACTTACTGTTCCAAGCGTTCACTTGGCGGGAGTGGTTTTGACCAATCATCTTCATCTGATTTGTCACACCAGCGACTATTTCCGCCACGTTCATATTTTCCAAAGCCACCTCTTTCACCACGGCTGCCAATGCTGTCATAGTCACCTCGTCCACGATCATCAAACCTGAACAGCACAAGCAATTAATCAGAATCTTATCATTTAACCATTATCAGATTCCTACCACTACTCTAGAACTGTGCCTGAAGAGAAGTTCATTATGGCTAATTTCAAGGATGTCAACAGTCCAGCTCAGGCTTACTCTTATTTGACAAATAAGGCCCTCTAACCAGATTGTATCATTTACATATTTTCTAAATTCAGTATCCTTCTTTATTCTTATTACACAGCCTACACAGGCGTCATACATGTTGAAATTGAATCACGTCTTTATACTTGAAACTAATAGAGTATTGTAAATCAACTGTAGTTCAATAAAAACAAACAAACTACGCTTGGGAGGGGCGGGGGGGGGAAGAATCAGTCTTATACACATGAAACCAGCATATAACTTACACCTTTAAATGTTCTCATCCAAATATTTCTAGTGGTAGGGAAAAGAGGAAAGTATCACACCAAATATCAATTGTCCCAGTTATATCAGGATGCTACTTAAAGGACAATTCACCTGTGTGACAAACTTTGGATAAAAAGGTAGAAAATAATCCTTACCTGAATTAAGATGTTTTTAGTTTTAGGCCTGTTTTCGAAAAATCAGGACACAGAGGACTAACCACAGCTATTAGGCGCATGAGGTCAGTTCACCACACTTGTGTAATCAAAAATATAAGGTGTTTAAAACTCATCATATAGAATATCCACGAAAATGTCAACCAAATTAGGCCATTCACTAACACTCTTTTAAGTAGAATATGTAAAACCAGAGAAATATAAAAATAACTGATTTCATTATGCCAAAAGGCATGTTCTTCTAATTCTTGAATAACAAGTTCAATTTAGTAGACCTCTTACAGTTAATACATAAATATGATTAAACAGACATAATACCAATTTCTAAATTGTTGTATTGTACATGTAAAAAAGGCAAGAAAATAAGAAATCACTCACCTTCCCCTTGATCCACTTCCACGATCACTGAAGAAACTAGACTTCCCTCTTGAATCACTACGGCAACCAAAACTGCTGTATGCATCCTTATCTTTACTAGAACTCCACCCTGAACTGTCTTTATCATAGAATCCTTCAAAAAAAAAGCAAACCCATTTTATTATATTATTTAGAAAATGACAATACTTTAAAACATGTTTCCGAATCTGAAGCCCTCTGACTGACTATCCCATCTCTGGACCAGAGGGACAATGGAAATATTCCTACCACGGCACTAGAATATACTGTGCACTAAACAAAGCAATCGACAGTCTGAAAATGTTCTGAATGAATACCACTTCTAAAAGGTCAATAGCTTTGCCTGTAACACAATGATTATGGTATTGTTACATGACCATCACAATTTAACTTCCATTCATTTTATAAGTGTGAATGAGTTTACTAGGAGTTACCATTATTTCAATGTCTCTTAAAAGTGACATTCATTTAAAACATTAAGAATGTCAGTTTACTTGGTTTAATACAGTATTTCTTAGTTTCAATAGTAAAAAGTTTAAGAACAGTGCTCTGTTCACATGAAGTACATACTATCAGATGAGAATTAGGAATATATAGAAAAAAGGAAAATCCTCATCCCTACACAACTCAGTGTAGACAGGTTCCTAGGGTACAGCTATAAACATTCAGTAAGAGGGGATGACAAAGGTGTAAATTATCCCAACAGGTAGACGGTTTAAAGACAAGTAGAGGGTTTAACTAGCTTCAGTGACACTTTATTAAACAGTCAGAGATAATTCATAAGTTAAGTTACTTTCCTTCCACCTCCTGCCTCTACCAGCCAGGTGATCAACAGTCTTAGCTACCAATAAAGAGCTGAGTTAGATTTCTAAGATCTCTTTCAGCTCTAACTCCTATATGATACTGCCTCTCTCCCTGCTGATTCCTGTCATTGCAACAAAGGGAGAAAAGCACTAAATATACACAGGAGTCAATTTCAGCTTACTGCATTCTAAGAAATGAGCACCCATGACGATAAAGACTCTACAGTAAATAAAAGCAATGATATGATATCTGTAAAACAGGACTGATGATAAATATCAGATGGTTTGTTATAAAGGTTAAATAAGATGGTGTATTAATAGCATTTGATATAGGGTTTATCTTACAGTAGACAAAGTGAATGCTGGCTACAAATAAATACCTATGGAATCAAAAAAAAAAAAAAGCAATGATATGATAGCTAAGAAATTATAATACAGATTTTATATTCCATGTATTGCCAGGGACAGTGAAGCTAACACGGACTACCTATGGATATGGAGAAACGACAGCAAACCATGTGGTTCTGTGGACTCTCCACCCTTCCAATCCTGCCTTCCTTATCCACTATCTTCCCTCTTCTTGACCTTCAGTTTTCCTGACCTTCCCCTTTTCCTCCAAATCTCAGATCACCTATTTTATGGAATACACAGCACCCAAACAATTGTCCAATTGTCCCATAATATGAGCCATATACTAGTTCTCTGTCACTTATTTACAAAGTTAATGGGAAAAGACCAGCTGTTGTGATACCTTTTAGACAAGACCCTTCAAATGAAGCAGTTAAGGCAAGGAGATGAAGCCAGAGAATCACTCCCATCTATTGGGAGCGTGCCCAATGCTTGTTAACTATTCCCCAATAACCCCATCTTCATTTTGGCACCTCTGCAAGACAGAAATAACTGGGTTGTCATCACTATGCAGCAGTTTGGTTTACACAGTAATGGGTGCCCAATCACCTTTTTCAAATTGAAATCATGCTGTGAATGATTACAAACACAGGTTAAGCACAAGACTAGTGAAATTGTACAAAACCATGCCCTTGGCCTCAGAAGAGTTTGACATAGGAAATGCAGTTTTCCACTGTGTGACATTAGATGAGTTTTTCCAAAATGAGTAAACCCTAATATCTGAAATAGTTCTGCCAGTAGCAGAGGTGAGGCACAATGTTTACAGACTTCTCCAGGTGTCTCATTTTCCCTAGGCTCCAACTTCTAAATGCAGCAAGAATTAGGTATACCAAGTTGTTCAAAGGACTTACCTTTAGTAGCTTCTCTGTTCCTTAAGTGAGGAGGAATATAGCGCCCTTCTAAAAGAAATTAACAAAGTTAAACTTCATATTCCATAAAACTTTAAGTTAAAGCTTTTTGGCCAAAATTTGTGCTATTAAAAAACAGTCCTGGAAAGAAATTTTTAAAATCTATAGTCCTCCAGTCTGACTATGTACTTGGAAATTGAGAAGTGGGGGAAAAAAAAAATCTACTTTTATTTTAAACGGGTTATTGCGTTAATAAGTAGAATTTTAAAAGGGAAAGGAGAACTTTCCCTTTCCCTAGGTTTGACTTGGAACCTAATAGTTGAAATCTACAAATACATAAATTTAACTTGTCACTAGTGGTTAATTTAACACAATATTTTAAAAGGCCTGCTATGATTTCAGAGAATTGTCACAAACTAACAAAAGAGTTACAACGTTAAGTATTACTACAACAACCTAAAAAACATGTAACAAACATTAATAAATCATTTAACATGTAGCAGAAGTGTTACTATAACAACCCAAAAGTAATAAACATGTAACTAGCCACTAAGAGGCTTTTTTGTTTCTACCCTGGTTAAGTTCCAAGACATAGAATACATATGTAACATAGGAAAGTTGCAAGAGGGGGAATGATTTCAAGGAACTGTGAATTTTAATTCGAGACTTGCAGAATTTAAGGAAAGTCAACTGTTTTTCTGTATGCACAAGAATACAGCCTAGACAATGGATGAGAATCAAAAGCAAATAATGTATATATCCACCAAGTAAAGTCAACTTGTTTTATTACTAGTTAATCTGCAATTTAACTTTTTCACTTCTGGGTTGAATTAATTATTAAAGATCTCTATTAGAATGATCAAGTCCTAAATGATTCTTAGCATGCCAAATAAAGTGAAATTTAAAACAAATACAAGTAACTGTGCCCAGTGAGGCCCTCCTTGCCTAAAAATGAAGACCTGCCCTTTACTATGCAACAAAGAGAGCTTGAAGAAATGGTGCTTTCAGACCTTACATACAGCCGATACACATTTTTTTTCCTCTTTTTGGTTAATAGGGTAGGAAGAGACCTGAGCCAAAAGCAGGTCTATTGCCAATAATAAACCACCAAGATCCCCTACACCTTAATACTAATCTCTACCAAGTATCCAAAAAACCCTTTTAAGAAAAAAAAAATTAAATAAAACTTCTATATCTAACTTTTCAAAAGAATACAACAATTCAGCATTTAAAATCCTAACCACCACCCCAAGATTCATTATGGCCTTGTTCTATTATTTTTTTTTTAATATTTATTTATTTGGCCGCACCAGGTCTTAGTTACAACATGCGGGATCTTTAGTTGTGGCATGCAGGATCTAGTTCCCTGACCAGGGATCGAACCCGGGCCCCCTGCATTGGGAGTGCAGATTCTTAACCACTGGGCCACCAGGGAAGTCCCTAGCCTTGTTCTATTATTAAGTCTCATGTTCTTCATGGGAAAGGGATAGCTGTAGCTGATGAATGTGAATGTTCCCTTTATTCAGTTTAATTCTGGTAGATTCACTCTAATAGTGATATACACATTCCCATCACCTTTAAGCTGGGCTCAGGATTCATAATAGACATAATCAAACCCTTCTAGAGATAATTTGTGTTTTGTATAAGGTCCTTAATGATTGTTTTCATTCAAGAAAACTATTCCGTTTTGTTATAAAAAGACCACAAAGTGGGACCTCCACTGCAAGGGGCATGGGTTGTACCCCTGGTCGGGGAACTAAGATCCTGCATGCTGCACAGTACGGCCAAAAAGAAAAAAAAAAAAAAAAAAAACTCCCCAATGCTACCCACCTAATTCTTTACACAGTAAAAATTGGCAGAGAAATTCTTAAATTTTAAACAAATCCAACGAAATATTAAGGTATTAAAGCTCTAATACTCAGTAACAGCATTGTAAATCAACTATATTTCAATGAAATAATTTTTTTTAAAAAGCCCTAATATTCACAGTAAATCCATAAAATGTTTTACTTACTGCTGGCGGTACTTCCTCCACTCTGATTATCAGAAGAGTTCAGGTCTAGGCCAGCAAACTAGAAAAGAGTTAAACTTTGGTTAGCAGCCCATGTGCAGAAATATTACACTAAGAGAAAACTAGTCTTGCTCTCTAGCATTTACTAGCACTAGTTGCCCTGTCTGCCTCACCGGGGATGTGAAACTCTTAAGGAGAATGTGACTAGGAATGTGCTTTGGAGACAATTAGGTTGTAAGCAAATGCAAAATACTTTACTACAGTACTACTGTATATACTGCAGAAGGTACCACACCAAGATGGTGGTGCTATCCAGGAGAAACTGGGTCCAAATTTAAGTCATTCATTCAAAATGAATCTTCCCTGTAATGTTTTCCATAGTAAAAGTTCAAGAAATTTAAATTATTTTAAAATGTCAAATAGTCATTGGATTCATTTTAGCTCCAAACATTTGGAAACAAATGTTTTCAATGCCCCCAGCTTTCTACTTGGAATTATTTTAAACCTACAAAGCACACCTGAAGAATGTCAGAACAAAAATTTTATCGACCATTTCGTAGTTCCTTTATCCCTAAATACTGCACAAATATTTTAAATTAGAGTAGCACTCTTCAGAACAAAAATTAATATAACCACCACTTACTGAGCACTACTAAGCACAACCCTATGAAGTAGGTACCTACTTGTTCTCCCACTTTCACAGTTAAGTTCAGAACACTTCGGACATAAATGGCACAACTGGCATTTAGTGTCCTTAATGAGTAGGACACATTTTACTGCCTTTATCTCCACGTCTACCCGTCCCTTTACACTGGTAGCTCAAAGCCTCAACATTCTAAAAAAGAGATCTATCTTCGTCGCATTCTGTAATAACTAAGCAAACTATTTACAAGCAATAGGGGGAAAACTATATGTGCCAAAAGCAGTGTTTCATTTTTTTAATGTACCCAGTCACAGCACTATTGCCACCTGTTTGCAAAGGTGATACGCTATACCATAACGTTTAAGTTCTCTGTTAAAAGCTCATGGTTATACTGTCAAATTGCAAGCATCATCAATGGAGGCACCGAAAATTGGAAGCAGATGCTAAATCTTGAAAACAAATGAGTATGGTAAGGCAGCTCATTTCCTAATTCCTATCAGCAAAAATGCTGTCATGTTTTCTCGGCACTAGTTATCTCAGCAACAGACTGATACTTTAACGCACAATCGGAACAAACTTTCTTTTTGCACTTGTTGCAGTACGTTTTGTTATTAACTTTACACTTGGCAAACACTAAATGCTACTGTAAACTGTCAGGATTACGTTATTGCAATTTTCTCAGTTGTGAAATTAGCTTGCTGCTTAATTCTAACGACTCTGCATACTTTTTCCAATTACTTCGATTACAAATTTCATTCCTGCCTAGAATCTTAAATACAGCACTACCTACACGGCAAATGTTAAAACTGGGAACAGCCTATGCTCTTGATAAGAGATTTTTTATGTCTCTGCTCCATTTAACATATGACGCGTCAGCAATTTGGAGAATTCAAACTGATTCATTAATGGAAAAAATGCTCCCCCCAAAACAGGTCACTAAGTCCTTAAAAACATATTACACACGACTACATTAAAGTCTACTGACAACTCATTTGCGTCACTCGACTTCGTTTCAGAATTTCGGAGCTCGTGGTAGGCAGAAGTTCACTTAAAGGCAACAAACATCGCACTGAAGAGCTTCTCTGAAGCGCGGTGCCACTGTTGCTGAGGGATGCAGACTTCCTGCCACCTCAGCCCAGAACCTCTCCTCTACCTCTAAACCCTTAGAAGAGGGCGTTCCGGTTAAGACGACAGACCCGGAGCCTCTGACCTATTTCAAAATTTCAGTCCACAAGCAGCAACAAGTCAACAACAAAATTGTTTATTTCTCCCCAAACCACATTCCGGGTGTTTTCCTCTGGCCGAGTCCCTAATCAAACGCCCGCATCAAAGTGGCCTAACCCTGAGGACACTCGTACACTCCGTGGCACCCCCTCCCCCCAAACGACGCGCGGCCCTGGGCTAAATCGCCACACAGTGACTACCGTGAGCATGTGAAGCGGGGCGGCCGCAAACCCCCCTGACGTCTCCCCACCGCGTTCAACCTCGAACTCTAGAGCCCGGCGCCACCGCGCACGCAGCGGCCCATTCTTTCTTCCCTCCCTCCCTCCCTCCCTCCCTCCCTTCCCCCCTTCCCCCTCCCTCCCTTCCCCCTCTCCCCTCCTCCCCCCCTCCCCCCCAATCTTCTGCGTCACAAAACTTTCCACTCCGGAAACGCGGCCTCACGGGCCGTGGCTCCCGGCCTGCGGAAGCCGGGCTGGAGCGAAAAAGGCCTGCGGAAGGAAGCCCGGGAGGAACAAGATGCCCATCCATCCCCGTTTCCGGGCCCTCGGCGGGCCGGCCTCTCCCGCTCTTGGGCCGCAGCGCCGCCCAGCCACCCGACACCACACAAAGGAGGCCGCCGCCATTACCCCGCGCGAAGGCCACCCCCCGCGCCGCCCCCTCCCACATTCCAGGGCCGCGTTCCTCCTCCCGCTCACACGCGCGTGCACACACACACGCCAACGCCGCTCGGCTCTGACAGGAATCCGAGCCGCGCACGCCGCGAGCGCCGGAGCCCTCAGGACCAAAAAGGTCCCCATTCGTGAACCGCCGCGCCACCCACCCCCATGGGTCACTAGTCAGTCGAGGTTCGCGCGTGCGCGCCTCCGCGAGAGCGCGCCCCCTCCCCCTCCGCCCGCCTGCGCACGCACACACAAAAGCCGCCATTGTGCTCAGACCGGGGACAATACCGCGAGCCAAGCAGGGGCCCCAGCGACAGCTACAAGTAGCATTCCTGTCACCTTCCCGTTCCCCCACAGCCCTGGGGCATTCACACTCACCAGCCCGAGGGACCCAGCAAATGGGAACTGAGGATACCAGCTAGCACTGCGCCACAAACCAGGTTAAGTGAGGGGAGGGAATTCATGCGGCAACAACCCTGGTAGGCTCCTTGCGGCTCACCTGCTGGTCCAGCCCGAGCGCATTTTCCACCGCCACATGACTCATCCCTGAAGAGTACCGAGAACTCGGAGTCTTCCGCTGCTGAGCTAATGTGTTTGGCTCACCGCAAAGGCCCTCTCACGGGAGAACTGCGGCTCTGAGGCGAACGGCGCGGCCACGGATCTAATATACCCGCTGGAACGGCTGCTACGTCAGCACGTAAGACGTGTGCCCTCCCTCTCACACCCGCACTCCTCCCGCCGCTGCGACTTCTGCCTAGCTACTGCGCTCTCGTTTAGTCCTAACCTCGCGGGATTTCCTAGTCGGTCGCGTCCCCGGCTCGTCGTCCTACCTTGGCACTGAGAGCGCCAAATGCTGTCCTAGTTCGCTTGAGTTCCACTTCCCCTGTCCTCCGCTATTACCCTAGCCAGGTCTAGGTCTCGAGATCTCGCGAGAATTCCTCACCTCCCGCTTTCCGCCAGCTGGGAAACCTTAAAATCTAATACAGGCCTATTCCCCCTTTCTTTCCGTAACGTCCCCGGTTTTCGCAGTTCCATTGTTTCTTGGGAGCGCTCTCTCCTTTCTCTCTCAGTCCCCCGGACTTGGAGATGTTGTGAGATTTCTCCAAACTAATTGGCCCTAGCGTTTTCGCGGGCAGACTCCCCGAAATCGGAGTTAGGCCAAGAGAGGCCCAAAGCCCAGGGGGCGGCGGGTCACGTGACTGCAGGTGTCGAACGCGGAGGCCATTTTATGGAGCAGGAAACTGGTTTTAAATAGAGTGCTCGGAATCGGGGGAGGAGAGGGGAAAGAGGGAGGGAGGAGGCGGGAAGAGGGGGGAGAGGAGGAGGGGAAAAAAGAGGAAGGAGGAGGGAAGAGGGCGGGATGGTGACCAGGGGACTGGGGAGAGGAGTGGAGGGGAGCCGGCGGCGCGCGCAGGTGGTGAGACGCTTTACCGCGCGGTTGCCTAGGCAGCGGGGGCACCGCCTAGGAAAGCCAGAGCCCTTCAGGTTCCCTACAGTCCGCCGACCCCGCGCCCCCCCAAACGAGAGCGCTCTGTCGCGCGCGTCCCCGCCCCCCGCGGTGAGGAAACAATGAGACAGTCACGCGCTGAACTAGAGTGGGTGGTAGCGCACCCTCCTGAGACCCCAGCCCTCCGCCAGCACGACCGCTGAATTAGGCCCCTAGTTTCCTCCTGCGGGGTGTCCAGCGGCTGAGGGCCGATGGCCACCGGCGTGGTGCTGCCTGCCTCAAAGCCAGAGGACCCTGGGGATGGAGAACGGCTCTCCTAGGGAGTCGGGGGTGTTTGTGGCTGGGCGCAATCTGGGCGTGACTAAGGAAGTCTACAGCATTATCGGCCTGGGTTCGGGGTGACCCTCGGGCCACCGCGGTGGATGGGGAATGGGAGGAAATGGGTTTTTGCCATCGGAGGAACCCCTTCTTCTGATCCCCTCCTAAGGAAGTGACCCCTAGTCCCAGCCTCGGTGCTACAGAACCTTAAATATAAGATGTGTTGACTAGTGGATCCGTGGCTTTAAGCGAGCGGCCTCACAAACGTGGTTCTTAAAAACGTTTTCCCCCCTCTCCTCTGACCCTCAGCCTGACAGAAATAATATACAGAGTTTTCCACCATCCCCCAAAGGATCATTCTGCTGCCAGAATTCAGATAGCTAGTTCTCATTACGTGATCTACCACTTAACTTTTCTCCCTTTCCAATTTTTAAAATTGAAACTGAAATTCTAACGAGATAGGGAGATAATATAACATTTGTGTCCTGGGCAAGTTGCTTAACTGCTTTGGGTCTCAATTTCCTCATCTATAAAAGGAGCTGGACTACATGACCCTGTGAAAGACCCAACTCTTTTTTATAACGAGTATTTTGTAATGCACCCTTTAACCATACTGAAATAACAAATCATAGATAATATAACCTAAACTTAACAACACACACTTTAAAAAAACAGGACCTAACTGGAGAATAAAAGCAATTATAATAAAGCGATGTATTTTATGTGAATGCTCCCACACAAGGACACTAAATGATGATATCTCCCCAGTGCAGTCACAAATGCAAACTGAAAAAGTGTGTTTTCACAACTCAAGTACCGTAAGCAACGTCTCCATTGGTGACCTTATTTTCCAAAATGGCGAATTCTTGGTAATGTTTGAAACAAAACACAATAGTCTTCCCTCAGTTGATACAGTAGTTACATTCCTAGAGAATTCAGTGTATTTATATCGAAACTGGGTAAAAATACTTTTGTTTATATGTAAAATAGTGTTAGTTCTAGGCTTATATCATGATGAACTAGTTTTTCACTTAATGTGAGTATCTGGCGGGTCAATTCTTCGCTGTATGGTACTGTCCAGGATTGTAGAATATCTAGTATGCCTGGTCTCCGCTCACTAACTTCCCGTAGCCCTTGCCAGCCATGGCAACAACGAAAAAAACATTTCCACAGTGCCCCCTTGAGAACTATTAAGCTTAATGATCATTAAGATCCGTTTCAGCCCTAAGATTCATGGATTCTTATAGAACACGGGTGAGGTGTGTTTTTGCTTGGTTTTGCTTCCCTTTCATATAGACCAGGGTAAACATTCTAAAGCTGTGAGTTCCGACAGTTCAAACCGCATATAGCAACGATGGGATGTACCGAGTACCCAGGTTCTGGGCTTTATTTTGCTTTTGAGTAGAGCCGGTTTACAGGGTACTGCCATGGGAGTACCTAAAAAAATTAAAATACATAGCCGTTTCCTATTTTCAGTTACCCCCTGCTCATAGGCTTACTCAGTTCAAACCACCGGGGTGTTTTGTTATTTTGTTATAATTGGAATATCAATTTGGAAAGGAAGCAGGGTAACGTAAAGCTTTGTCTTCAAACACATTCATTCTGAAAAAGATTGGGCGCACTTGAAGTAGCTAAATGAGCCAACTTTCACAGAGCTCCGAATGACGTTACATGCCACTAAGCAGTCATTTGTATATCTTTTCCACAAGGCTCGCCTTTGCAAATTTTATTTGAAGGGACCTAAAAAGAAGAAAAGCTGAAACCAGGGAAACTCTTTTCACATGCTCCTTTTCTTACATTCCCAGGCATTGTTAAGCTGAGCACCCATGTTGAAGCAAATATGCTATTTGCACCACCCCCATTCCCATCTTCACCCCACCCCTCCATCAAGAGCTTACCAGAACCTAGGAACTGTAGATCCTTGAACTAGCAGTTCAAATCACTGCTCTACTGCTTACAAGCTGTGTGACTGGGGGCAACTTATTTGACATCTTAGGGCCTCAGGTTCCTCGTCTATAAAGTTAGAGTAAAAATATTTTCTGCATGGTTGGGATTCAAGGGCTCATGCATGAAAGGAGTGAGACTTTAGTACATGGTGGATATACTTGCACGTCTATCTCCCCATCGTTTCAACTTCCCCAGCAGAGTGGGTTGCTCTGGCACTGGGCTCCCAGAGCACTCGCTGTTCAAGTCTCCCCTGTAACACTCACTGTGTTATACTGCAGTTCTGTGTGAGCCCACGGAGGGAAGGGAACTTGTCCCACCCCAGGACTGTACAAGGTGTGGCACACAGAGGTCCAGTAGATGTTGAAGATGAGTGAATAATGCAGATGCCCGGCCTCTGCAAGTTGTAATGTGGGGCATGTTAACAGGTCTAGATCCATTATTTTGCTTCCACACGTGGCTTTAAGTAAATTTCATCACCACTCTCTGCGACTAAAATAGACTGAAATCACATTATCGTGATGCAAATAATGTGTCCAAGTAGCCTAAAAGCTTGTAGAAAGATAATTATACTAGTCTGCAACTTGAAGAAAAGCAGTAATAAGAGGAATTCCAAGAGACAGAAACCTCAGAGCCTTTAATCAACTTCATGATTGCCAGTCATTTTTCTGCAAGGTCCAGGGAGCCTTCTGGGTTCAACTGACCCACACTTCCCTTTAGTGTGGATAGGGGATAAAGTTCAAGGAGGGCGGAACTCCCCTGTAATCAGAACGATAATTATAGGTGTGGAGGTAAAAGCAGTTGCCTACTGAGTCTCCTTTTATGTTTTAAAGTGTAATTGCCTTTTTGAGTGTTTGTTTGTTTGTTTGTGACTTCAGATACAGCAGGTTAAGCTTCCAATGCCAGGTAATTTACAGTAATTAGGA
Organism: Balaenoptera musculus; assembly: GCF_009873245.2. NCBI lineage: Eukaryota > Metazoa > Chordata > Mammalia > Artiodactyla > Balaenopteridae > Balaenoptera > Balaenoptera musculus. The sequence continues at coordinate 36,115,236 of NC_045806.1, read as the reverse complement.
AGATGTTACTATGAAGGCTGATAAAAGTTCTAAAGAGAAAAGAGGAGTCTTAGGCACTAGGATATTGCTGTACAGTTTTATTCTCCAAGGACAAGAGCTGGTACATACAAAACCAGGTTTGTTTTAGATAATTATTATACTCCCAAATAGCAGATCTGGCCTGGAGTCTGCTTTCCTCTCACAAAGATGGCAAGGTGAAAAACAAAATTATATTGGAGGGCATCTTCTCTACCACTAACGTTGCTAAAAATATTTTCAGACAAAAATCCAGTGTCCTTCTGCCTTCGTTCATGCAAAGTGACTGGGCAGTACAAGGAATAAATAACAGGGAAGCCTTGGGTAGAGGCTCTGAACTGGAGGGAATGGGGCAAGGAGGCTGCCTTGCTTTGGGAGAGAAGACAAAGAATCTTGGAAATACAGCAAAGGGGGTCACATACTTTCAAGATTCCATGCTGTGTCTTAGGTAATAGGGGCATTTTTAGCAGTTTCTCTCTCAGGTGATGTAGAACTTGGCCATGACCTCACAGATACGGCTGAGTAGCAGTCCTTGTGTTGGAATTACAGTTGTCCCTCTGTATCCAGGGGGAATTGGTTCCAAGACCATGCTCAAATACCAAAATCCTCAGATGCTCAAGTCCCTTATATAAAATGGCATAGTATTTGCATATAACCTACACACATCCTCCCGTATACAGGCAGACTTCGGAGGTATTTCGGGTTCGGTTCCAGGGCACCGCGATAAAGCGAATATTGCAATAACACAAGTCACAAATTTTTTACTTTCTCAGTGCATATAAAAGTTATGTTGGGAATTCCCTGGCAGTCCAGTGGTTAGGATTCTGCGCTTTCACTGCTGAGGGCCCGGGTTCAATCCCTGGTCGGTGGTCAGGGAACTAAGATTCCACAAGCCGCGCGGTGCTGCCAAAAAAAAAAAAAGTTATGTTTCCACTATACTTACACTGTAGTGTATTAAGTGTGCAATAGCATTATGTCTAAAAAAACAATGGACATACCTTAATTTGAAAATACTTTATTACTAAAAAATGTTAACCATCATCTGAGCCTTCAGAGAGTCATAATCTTTTTGCAATAGTAACATCAGAGATCACAGATCACCATAACAAATAATGAAAAAGTTAGAAATATTGTGAGAATTACGAAAATATGACACAGAGACACAAAGCGAGCAAATGCTGTTGGAAAAAAGACGCCCATAGACTTCCTCGATGCGGGGTTGCCACAAACCTTCAATTTGTAAAAAACGAAATATCTTGGAAGCACAATAAAAAGAGGTATGCCTGTGCTTTAAACCATCTCTAGATTACTTATAAAACCTAATACAATATAAAGGCTATGTAAATGGTTGTAAATACAATGTAAATGATATGTAAATAGTTGCTGGCACAGGGCAAATTCAAGTTTTGCCTCGGGAAACTTTATGGAATTTTTTTTCTCAAATGTTTTCCATCCTGGGATACAGAACTCAAATATGGAGGGCCGACTGTAGGTACTCTGAGCTTCCTAAAATTAATTCACTCTTTCCCCTACACCTTCCTAAAAATTAATTCACTCTTTCTCCTACACCTTCCTTCTTAGTGATTATTACTGTCATTGTCTTACAGACCTTGAGAGCTGCTAGGTTTAATCATTTTTAAAGTTTTTAAAATCTTTTCAATGTTTTAATTTTTATTTCTCCAAAGACATCTAGTTTTGACTGTAATCTTGTGATTTATCATAAATATATACAGTATTTGGTCTTTGACCCTGTTCCCGGCACAGAGCTCCTAAAACCCTAGGAATTTCCTGTGACGAGAGTGATTAAAGGTCTTTTGTTATGTTAATGAGGTGGCTTTTGGACGGCAGCTAAGGATGGGAGCTGGTTGCCAGAGGAGCCAACCACGTGATTAGAGGGTGGGAACTTTCAATCCCACACCCTCGCCTCTAGGGAGGGGAGAGAGGCTGGGATTGAGTTCAGTCACCAACGGCCAATGATTTAATCCATCATGCCTACATAATGAAACCTCCATAAACACCCAAAAAGATGGGGTTCAAAGAGCTTCCAGGCTGGCGTGGAAGCTCGTGCCCTTTTCCCATAACTTACCCTATGCATCTCTCCCATCTGGCTGTTCCTGAGTTATATCCTTTTATAATAAATTGGTAATCTACTAAGTAAAATGTTTCTCTGAGTTCTGTGAGCTGCTCTAGCAAATTAATTGAACTCAGCGTTGGGGGGTGGAGAGGTTGAAACCTCCATTCTATAGCTGGTTGGTCAGAAGCAGAGGTGACACCTGGATTTGCGATTGGCTTCTGAAGTGGAAGAGGGGCAGTCTTGTGGGGCTGAGCCCCTTAGCCTGTGGGACCTGATTCTCCAGGTAGATAGTGTCAGAATTGAGTTGAGTTGTAGGATACCCAGCTGGTGTCAGAGAATTGCTCGGTGGTATGGGAAAAAACATACATTGTAATTAGAGCCAGAATCCTACTGTCCAACCCAGTGTTCTCTATTAAGAAATATGGAATTGAGTTCTTAGGTAGAACCCCAGACCTTCTATGAATTCTTCCTTCAAATTGGCCATTCTAATGTTATGAAGCAAAAGACAGGGAAGATTCATCCTGGAAATACAGTTTAATTACAGACAGTCTGTGAGTGTCACCAGGCACACAGGGCAGGTGCCCCCTCCTGGGATGTGGAGACCAGAAGGGAAGGTGCTTTGGAACTCTTCTTGACATTCTCTGGGAAGATGAAGAGCTGCATCTTCAACTGTTTCCTGTGTCTATTTAGAAGCACTATTTTAAGTACTTCAGACGTATTAGCTCGTCTAATCCTTACAGCAGCCCTAGAAGGAAGGTACCGTTCCCCCCAGTATACAGATGGGAGGCCCCAGGACTTGCTGTGGTTCACACATAAGGCTAGTGAGGCTAGTGAGTGGTGGGACCGAGTGAAGCCAGGGCCACGCTGTTAACCAAGGCGTCTCAGACCCCTCAAGCTCAGCCAGTCCTAAACAGGATTCCTCATCTTCCAAAATGACTTCCTCCTCTGGTCTTTATCTCGGATAATAGCGTCATCATTTCTCACACCCAAACTTAGCACCTCTGATTTCTTGACTGCGTCTCTTTCTCTCCTCCCCGCTATCCATAAACAGTACCTTCCTCCTTCCCACCTTATGCCTCTCAAATTGGTCTCCTTGTCTCACTGCCAAGTTCAGGCCTTTTTTTACCTCCACATCAGTAGTGAGCCCCCTTTTTTTTTTTTTTTGCGTGAGTGTCAATTTAAGAACAATATACATGTTTATAAGCTGTCTTTTCCTACGTAGAAAAAAAACCTGTATATTCTCCCTGATAATTCGAGCATTGCTCAAGCCTGCTCTTTTTTGTTTTTTTTTATAAATTTATTTATTTATTTTTGGCTGCATTGGGTCTTTGTTGCTGGGTGCGGGCTTTCTCTAGTTGCGGCGAGCGGGGGCCACTCTTCGTTGTGGTGCTTGGGCCTCTCATTGCAGTGGTCTCTCTTGTTGTGGTGCGTGGGCTCCAGGCACGCGGGCTTCAGCAGTTGTGGCTCACGGGCTTAGTTGCTCCACGGCATGTGGGATCTTCCTGGACCAGGGCTCGAACCCGTGTCCCCCGCATTGGCAGGCAGATTCTTAACCACTGTGCCACCAGGGAAGTCCCTCAAGCCTGCTCTTGATTATCCCAGGAACTTCCTCACTGCCTTTCCTGCCTCCCTCTTTCCCCCTTTACCCCACCCTTTACATGTCTGCCAGAGTTTTCTTCTTAAAAGAGTCCTAATGTGCCACTTCCCTCCTCAGAAACTTTTGACACCTCCCTTTGCATCCAAGGTCATTCCCGACCTAGCTCCCATCAAGCTCTCCAATTACATTTTCTCCCTTTCCGCACCATTCCCCACCCCACCTGCGCACCTTGCCCCCCTGCCGCGCGCCCCAGCACCTTCACCGATCAGTACTCTGCACAGACTCAGACTCAGTTTTCTCCACCTCTGTTCCTTCTGTTCACAACGTTCCCTCCACACGAAATGTTCTTCCCCTGTGCTTCCACCTCTCAGATTCCTACCTGAACCTTCACATGCACACATGCACACCCGCCCACACCCATGCAGCCTGCGATGTGTCCACTTGGCTAGGCCATGGTACACAGATATTTGGTCAAATCCAGTCTAGATGTTGCTGTGAAGGTATTTTTCAGATGAGAATAACTTTTAGGTCAGTAGACTTTGAATAAAGCAGGTAACCCTCCATAATGTACGTGGGTCGCATCCAATCAGTTGAAAGCCTTTAGAGAAAAAGACAGAGGTCCCCCAAGAAAGAGGGAATTCTGCTAGCAGAAAAGAAGGCCTTTGGACTCGAGCTGCAACAGCAGCTCCGTCCTGGGTCTCCAGCCTCTCAGCCCACCCTGTAGATTTCAGACTTGGCAGCCCCTACATCACATGAGCCAATTCCCTAAAATCCATCTCTTGATAGACAGAAGTATAGATAGACACACACACACACACACACACACACACACACACACACAGAACACTATTGGTTCTGTTTCTCTGGAAAACCCTGACTAACACACAGTTTCTCCCTGTTCTGTGCTCCTGCAACCCTTTCTCTGTTTCCATTGCTGCCTATCTTGTGTAATATGCAATCGTACACAGGTCAGTACCTCCGTGGTTACACGTCCACTGAGGGCAGAGAGAGTTTCTTTCTTTTTTTTTGGGGGGGGGTGCAAGTAGTTTATTTTATTTGGAAGCAGAAATGAGAAAGTTGGGAGAGGGATCGAGGACATATGACTGTGTGTTACAGAAGTCACTTCTGCAGGCAATGGGGGCCTCTATAGAGGCTTACTTCTACAGAGATCTCTCTGGAGCACACAGAATTCCTCTCTAATTTGCCTGTCAAAAAGACAAGACAGAGACACTTTCTTTTTTTTTTTTTTTTTTTAAATATTTATTTATTTTTGTCTGCATCGTATCTTAGTTGCAGCGTGCAGGCTCTTTTTTTTTTTTTTTTTTTTTTAAATTTATAGAGAGAATGTTTTGCTTATCTCTTTTAAATTTTATTTATTTATTTTTTTATTTATGACTGTGTTGGGTCTTCGTTTCTGTGCGAGGGCTTTCTCCAGTTGTGGCAAGTGGGGGCCACTCTTCATCGCAGTGCGCAGGCCTCTCACTATCGTGGCCTCTCTTGTTGCGGAGCACAGGCTCCAGACGTGCAGGCTCAGTAATTGTGGCTCACGGGCCCAGCTGCTCCGTGGCATGTAGGACCTTCCCAGACCAGGGCTCGAACCCGTGTCCCCCGCATTGGCAGGCGGATTCTTAACCACTGCGCCACCAGGGAAGCCCCAGAGACACTTTCTTATCTGTACATCTCCATAGAGCCCAGTGCCTCTTAAAGGTCCTGCTTCACCCAGAAAAGAGGTGCCCCAAAGCAGAGACAGGAGAACTGGGGAAACGGAGGGCTTGAACAGTGCAAAAGGGGAGAAAACCAACCCAGAAAGGAAACACATGTGCCAGGGGTTATGAACTCAGATGCCTCGGGGCCACACAGGTCCTGTGGATGAAGGAAGGCAGCCAGATAGCAGACACGGGGTAGGACGTGGTGAACTGGAGGGGCAACCCCACGCAGGGCCAACCAATTATTTCCCTAGGGGAATGCAGGCCCAATGGTGCCAGGTTTTTCAAGAGAGGCTGGCCATCCAGATTTTTGTGTGAAATGCCCCAATTTTTAACTCTTGGCAGCTCATTCAGATTATTTCATGTACTGTGTGTGCCTAGAAGGTTTCAGGGCTATTGGTACTGTTCCATTTGTTAAGCCGGGTTGATGGGTACATGAGGGTTTGTTTTTCTTGATTCTTCTTGCCTCATAGATGTTATAAATACCCCTTTCTGTGCATTCCAAATTAAACTGAAAAATCTGTAAACCCTTTATGTGAGTTCACTTGTGCCAGCAGACCACCCATCTGCATCCTCTGCTGTATGTTAGTTTGTTGTTTTGCAAAACTCGCAGATTAAATGAAGGCTTGTGGTTATACACCTTCTCTTGAATAATGATTGGATTAGTTAAGTGTTACTTTGTGCTGAAAATAGAAAAAGGCAGCAATGCTGTGTCTTCCACAAGAATTGTTCTGTGAAAGGAAAAATGTTGCAGCTCACCAGCTGCCACCCACTCTATCCTCTCTGGAATGTTTTTGAATCTATCATATGTTACCTTTCATACAACTTGATCTTGAATAGAAGGATATTAATTATACTGCACAAACCAAACTCTGACTCTGAACATATACATGTTCCTCTTTGCAATTTTGATGAAGTCTGTATGTGTGTGAAATGGGGCACAATTTGTACTCAGCATCTAAGAGAGATATCTAAATACTGGCACCATGGAGATCGCGCTGTCTTTGGTTCCAAAACTGTTCAACCTCTATTTTGAATGAAGCAACCATGACCCACTTACAGCCTGGAACAAGTTACTTCACCATTCTGTGTCTCAGTTACCTCATTGATAAAATAAGGATGATGAGAACCATCTCCTAAGTATCATGTATAGGTGATTGGAAATTATTTTATCTGGGTGGAGGAAGAAAACCACGGAGAGGGGAAAATATTAAATCAAATTATTATTTTAATCATTCTGTTACCAAACCAAACTTGGGTCTGCTCCCCTGCACCAGGTTATGGTGAAGGAAAGTGCAGCGTTTATTGTAAGGAGCCATATAAGTCGTCTGGGCCAGCTAGTGCTGAAAAAACCTGAACTCCCTGATGGGTTTCAGGAAAGTATTTTTAAAGGACAGGTGAGGGAGGGAGGTCGCAGGGTATATGATCTGCTTGTGCACGATTCTCTGATTGGTTGATGGTGAGGTAACAGGGAGGTGTCACAGGGGTTAACATTATCAATTCTTAGGCTCCAGTAGGCCTTGGGGGACTATGTGCTCATGGTCATCACGTAGTTAACATATTCCATTTGGTGGGGAGTTTTCACATCTGTAAAACAACTCAGATATTATTATCTAGGTATCACCTCCCAAAGGCCCCACCTCCTTCAGAGAGGAGCTAAAGCTAAGGATATGGGGGAGGGGCCTGCCCCAGGAAGGCCGCATAGGGTCCTGCTCGCTTACAAAAGATGTTTGTTGAACACCTTGATAAGAGCTGGGGGTGAGGGGGAGACAAATAAGTTTAAAACATGGCCTCTGCCATCACAGAACTGGGGAGACAACACACAAGCACAAAAAGTCATTGACCCGGACTCCCCTGGTGGTGCAGTAGTTAAGAATCCACCTGCCAATGCAGGGAACACGGGATCGAGCCCTGGTCTGGGGAGATCCCACATGCCGCGGAGCAACTAAGCCCGTGCGCCACAACTACTGAGCCTGCGCTCTAGAGCCCGCGAGCTACAGCTACTGAGACCCCGTGCCACAACTACTGAAGCCCACGCGCCTAGAGCCCATGCTCCGCTACAAGAGAAGCCACCACAATGAGAAGCCCGCGCACCGCAACAAAGAGTAGCCTCCACTCACCTCAACTAGAGAAGGCCGGCACGCAGCAACAAAGGCCGAATGCAGCCAAAAATAAATAAACAAATTAATTAATTTTAAAAAAAGTCATTGACCCAACATGAGGCAGTATGTGGTAAATACCATCTAGACTGTGAGCTCCTCTACTGCAGGGCGTGCATTCTGTTCATCTTGTTAAATGTGGAAGGAATGAATGAGTGGTGCCAAAAGTGCAATAGCTCTTCTAAGGAGGAAGATACCATGGTGGGCTAGGAAGTTCCAGAAGCCTTCAAAGTTGGAGCTTGAGTCAAACCTGGAGACATGGATAGGATTCAGATTATCAGAGCGGAGGGGAAAGGCTGTTTCTGGTGCGGGTAGCTTTGGGGATGAGGGAGAAGACACCTAGTATGTGGAAACTTGTGGGCTGGGGTGTAGGAATGGCCAGGGAATTTTTGGAAACAGTGAGTTTTAGAAACAATTGGAGGGGACAGTTTGTTCGTTCACTCAACAAAACCCACAAAGCAGGAATACAGTGGTGAATGAGCAAGACTACAGTCCTTGACGTCATGGAGCTGGCCATCTGTTGACTACGGTGTTTAAATGGGTGTTTAGAAAAATAGGGGGAGATTAAAAGGTAAGTAGAAAAAAGGTAAGAAGAAAAAAAGAAGGGTAGATTGAGGCTGATTGTGGAGAATGAAGCATTTGGACTTTATTTTGTAAGTGGTGGAGAGCAACTGAAGATTTCTAAGCAGGGGAGTGACAGGAGGAAGTATTGCATTTGAGATGTAAATCTATTGTTGTTGCTATCTTAGCTGGCACTGCTATCACAGAATGCCACAGACTGGGTAGCTTATGAACAACACACATTTACTTCTTGTAGGTGCTGGAAGCTGAAGGTTCAAGATCAAGGCACCAGCAGATTTGGTGTATGGTAAGGGTCCACTTTCTGGTTCTTAGAAGAGGCCTTCTCACCATGCCTTCACATGGTGGAAGAGACAAGGGAGCTCTCGGGTTTCTTTTATAAGGGCACTGATCCCATTCATGAGGGCTCCACCCCCAGGACCTAATCACCTCCCAAAGGCCCCACCTCTTAATGCCATCACATTGGGGATTAGGCTTCAACATATGAATTTGGGAGGACACAAACTTTCAGTCTAGAGTGTAAAGGATGGGTTGGGGCAGAGAAGCTGAAGCTGGGCAGCTGGATGTCAAGTGTCCCCATACCAAACTGTGGTAGGAATAAGAAGGGAGAATATAAGGGAGCAACTTCCCCAAGGGAGAATTAAGAGAATGAAGTATTGATTAGACATAAGAACAGAAAGCATTCTCACGTTTTGAGCCTCAAGTATTTGTTATAATGATAATTTGATCAGGCCTTCTACTTAAAAAATTCTTGGGGGAAAACTGTGGCCTAAACCACTGGTTCAATCCTCTCTTCTCACTTAAGAATCACTAGGTTCCTCCCAAATGTGTCACTGGACATACTCTTCTAGGTACCTGGGTAGGGAACATAATACTTTACTTGGAATATAGGCCACTGCATTTCTTCGAAGAGTCAGTGCAAAATGAGGCAGATTGTCATGTGAGTCAAGTCCTTTAAGCTTCTCGGATGAATGTTGCTATATTAAGACCAAGGACTGTTATGCAACAAGACCCAGCTACACCTTTCCTTGATGCCTGAACTTCTCAGTGAAGACCACCTGTTGAACTAACAGGTGTCATTTTATTTTTGAAAAATGTTCACATCCAGGGGTGAATTCTCTGTTAATCTCATAGGATCTCAGTTTGAGTATTAGTCACTGGGGGATGTAGAAAGAATATTCTAGAAAATGAACCAGTGGTAATTTTCACGAGAAAAATGCATGGAAATGTTTTTACAAAATACACTATGACCTGTATATAGCTAGAATAATAGTAGGATTTCAACTGGTCCATAAGTGACAGTCCCTCAGAAACTGTATGAAAGAGGCATGCAAGGATCAGCTTTCCCACCTCCCCCGGCCAGAGCACATGCTCTATCTTGGGCTCCCACAGCCTGCTTTCCATCCCTTACCACATGTCGATGGAAGGCATGTGCTCCATGTCCCCATCCCCACTAGACTGTGAACACTTGAGGGGCAACTGTACTTTATTCCTTTTCAGATCACTAGTACCTGGCACTGAACCTGGAACATAGTAGGTGCTCAACAAAAACATTGGATGGATGGATGGTTGGATAGACAGATGGATGAAATATGTACATGCCCTTATTTGGCATGGAATTCAGGGCAGGCCAGGAGATCACTATATATTTTTTTTAACTTTAAAATGAAACCACATCAAAATTTCAAACTTTGCTCTGCCAAAGACCCTGGTAAGAAGAAAAAGAGACAAGTTAACAACTGGGAGAAAATATTTACAAATCATACATCTGACAAAGTACTTGTATCTACAATATAAAGAACTCTCAAAACTTAATGATAATAAATAATCCAATCAGAAAGTAGACAAAAGACATGAACAGATATTTCACTGAAGAGAGTATACAGATGGCAAATGAGCACATGAAAAGTTGTCCAACATCATTATCCATTACAGAAATACACATTAAAACCACAATGAGATAGTACCACACACCTATCAGAATGGCTGGGGGCTTCCCTGGTGGTGCAGTGGTTGGGAATCCGCCTGACAATGCAGGAGACACAGGTTCGAGCCCTGGACTGGGAAGATCCCATGTGCCGCGGAGCAACTAAGCGTATGCACCACAGCTACTGAGCCTGTGCTCTGGAGCCCACGAGCCACAACTACTGAAGCCCGCGAGCCTAGAGCTCGTGCTCCGCAATAAGAGAAGCCACTGCAATGAGAAGCCCGTGCACCGCAACAGAGAATAGCCCCCGCTTGCTTCAACTAGAGAAAGCCCGCGCATAGCAACGAAGACCCAACGCAGCCAAAAATAAATAAATAAATTTACAAAAAAGCTTATGTATCAGAATGGCTGAAATTTAAAAAATCATCACAACTCCAAATGCTGGAGAGGATGCAGAGAAACGGAATCTCTCTTATGTTGCTGGTGGGAATGTAAAATGATGCAGCCACTCTGGAAAACAGTTGGGCAGGTCCTTTTAAAACTAAAAATGGGACTTCCGTGGTGGTCCAGTGGTTAAGACTCTGCGCTTCCACTGCAGGGGGCACGGGTTCTATCCCTGGTCAGGGAAGTTCCACATGCTGTGTGGTGTAGCCAAAAATTAAAAAAATAATTTAAAAAATTAAAAAAATAAAAAACTAAAAATGGACTTACCGTACAACCCAGCCCTTGCACTCAGGCATTTTTCCCAGAGAAATGAAAACTTGTTTTCACACAGAAACTTCTACACAAACATCATAGCAGCTTTATTTGTAATAGTCAAAGACTGAAAGCTACCCAAATGTCTTTCAATGGGCGACTGGTTAAACTATGGTACATCCATACCATGGAATACTACTCAACAATAAAAACAACAAACTATTGAATTATGGACTCAATGTTTGTGTCCCCCCCCCCCCGCAAAGTTGATATGTTGAAGCCCTAGTCCCCACCCCCCGCCCCACCCCATGGTGAGATGATGTTTGGAGGTGGGGCCTTTGGGAGGTCATTAGGTTTAGATGAGGTTTTGAGGGTGGGACCCTCATGATGGGATTGGTGCCCTTATAAAAAGAGCAAGAGACACCAGAGTGTGCTTGCGCTCCCTGTCCCTCTCTCTCCCTCCCTTCCCTGCCATCCTACACACAGACGAAAGGCCATGTGAGGACATAGCAAGAAGGCAGCTGTCTGCAAGCCAGGAAAAGGGCCTTCACCAATAACTGAATCTGCCATATCTTGATCTTGGACTTCCAGCCTCCAGAACTGTGAGAAATAAATGTCTATTGTTTAAGCCACCCAGTCTGTTGTATTTTGTTACAGCCACCTAAGCTGAGGCATATTGGACATACCACAACTAGATGGACATATCTTCAGGGAATTATGTTGAGTGAAAAAAAAAAAGCCAATCTCAAAAGGATACATACTGCATGGTTCCATTTGTGGAACCTTAATGGACCTTAATGGAATAACATAATTCTAGAGATGGAGAATGGCTTAGTATTGCCAGGGGGTTGGGATGGGAGAGGTAAGAGGGATGGGTGTGGCAATAAAGGAATAACCTGAGGGAGCCTTGTGGAGATGGTAGAGCTCAGTGTCTTGATCTCAGTGGTGGTTACATAAAGCTACACATGTGATAGCTTTGCACAGAGCCATACACACACATACACACACACACATGCACACACAAAAATGAGTGCATGTAAAACTCATGAAATCTGAATAAAATCTGTGGATTTTACATTTCCTGATTTTCATTTTGTAGTGTTATGTAATTCCCTGTGAATCTATTAATTATTTCAAAATTAAAAGTTTTTATGCACCTGAAACTAATATAAAATTGTAAGTCAAACTATACTTCAATTTAAAATTTTTTTCTAATTTAAAAAAGATTGTTCTCTAAAAAAGAAACCAGTTAGCATTTCTGACTTGCAACTTTGTTTTTTCTTTATGTACTCCCTCTCTTTTAAATACTGCTTCTTATGTGTGATTTGTGAGAACCTTGAGGCAATTAAAATATATCTAGAGGCTTCAAAGGTGTCTTTAAAGATGTAATCCTTTTGTTATTGTTTTGTGGTGGTAAAGGTGGGAGCCGATTTCTTTTAAAGGCCTAATACCAATCCCCTCTCCTTTCCTTTCTTCCTGGTTAGTGAAATCATCATCGCCTTCCTCCTTGGTAAACTCTTCTGACAAATGTTGGGTGAAGTGTTTTCTGAGGATCCTGGAAGATGAATAGAGAGTGTCCAGAAATGTAAACTAGTCAGTAACATACGTGCTGAACTTTCCTCTTGTCATTTCCCCCAAAGGTTTATTGGACAATCATGCTCTTCAGTTAACCTAACTTTAATAGCAGGCTGGGCTCCTTACTTGGTGGTTAATTAACCATCACAAGTTTGTATTATTTCTTGACCTCATCACAAGGACAGCTGGAGAACTGTCTTAGTCCTTTCAGGCTGCTATAACAAAATACCACAGACTGGGTGACATAAACAACAGACATTTATTTCTCACAGTTCTGGAGCCTGGAAGTCCAAGATCAAGGCGCTGGCAGATTCAGTGTCTGGTGAGAACCCATTTCTTAGTTCCTAGAAGATCATCTTCTTGCTGTGTCCTCACTTGACGCAAGGGGCTAGGGAGCTCTCTGGGGTCTCTTTTTACAAGGGCACTAATCCCATTCATAAGGGCTCTGCCCTCATGACCTAATCACCTCCCAAAGGCCCCAGCTCCTAATTTCATCACCTTGGGAGTTGGGATTTCAACATTAGGAGGAACATTTCTCCTAGGTCCTCCAGTTGAGGGGACCCAGCAGCGGTTGGATGGGGAAGCAGAGAGAAAAGGCAAGTCCCCTTAGGGAAAATGTTTCTCGAGAAAGATCTGGGAGTCTGTGGCTGTGGGGGTGGGATCAGGCCTCTTCTTGTTCTGCTTCTGGTTTCCCTGCCATCGGCCATTGGGCCTCCAGCCCGACACTGCTGGGGAAGGACTGGAGCCATGTAAACCCTTCCTAGTGGGCTTCTGTCTGCCGGCTTCTCTGGCTGCCTGCTTATACCCTCGTCATGCCCTTGGGAGCCCAAGAGAAACCAGCTGTCACAATCCAGCTCACAAGCAAGCACCTTTGTCACTTCTGAGTCTCTGTGCGAGGCCCCTTGGCGGTGCTGACAATACGGTTTATGCCGCACAGGGTTTTGAACAAAGCCTTCCAACACACAAAAAAGATTTGTTACATCCTCTGAGATCAAACCAGTAAAAGATCAGAAATGTTTGGTGTTAATATACAGGGCATCCATGAAGTCTGGAAACAAAGACGCTTTTTTTTTTTCCTGATGATGTCCTGATGACATTCTATATTTTTGCTTGTTTCCATCCTGGTTGAATACCCTGTATAATTAGCTAGGGTGTGACTCAATTACAGTGTGAATGGAGCTGTTTTCAGTCCGGCTATTTATAGTATCCCTGTGGGTTACCTGACTCCAAGCTACTCAGTTTCAGGACTTCTAAGTCATAGATTCATTCATTAGGCAGACATTTTTGAGTACCATCTGTGTTTCATGACAGCATTCCAGATAGAAGGAGGAAAGCAACTCCTGCTGATTACCTACCCTGTGGGGGACGCTGACCCCTGGACAAATTCTTTGTGTCTTATCAGCTCCACTAACGTAATCACGTTTCGTTTGTTCTTCCGAGAGGAGGGAATTGGTGAAGCTGGGATGTCTCAGTCAGCTCGATGACTGTGTTGTCCTGACTGCCTTCATTTGTGTAATTGTTCAACGATGAGTGTGCCAGCCTCGTCATCAAAAACAACAACCCAGTGAAAACTCAGCAAGAAAATGACTGCTCTGCTAAAGTCATTTCCGTAGCTCAAGGAATCTCAGGCAGTGTGCCCAGCTGGTCTTTCTTTACTCAGTTCCTTAAGCCAGTATCTGAAAAACACATGTACTGCTCCATGTCTCCAGAAGGACCCAGTTCTTAGAAAGAGATCCTGGAGAAACATGATTTTAACTAATAGCGGTGAAATTGTAGCAACAGGAAACTGTTTTTCCCGTCAGCTCTGGAACATTGGCCCAGAGTTACTTCCGGGGTTCCACCAAGGCTGCCCTACCAGAATGCTACCAGTAGCTAATGTTACCTTTATTCATTCAAGAGGTTCATGGTTGTTATTACTTAATTTATTTTCCTTAACTGTAATCGCAAGAATTCCAGCCTAGCAAAGGGCCCACGAGTAAGATCTAAGGAGAAACTAATTGAGGTCTAAAAGCTGAGGTATAAATGCTGGGGAGATTCTTGATGTTCCCTTGTGCTTAGCATGTGGAAGGATGAGTCAGCACATCCTCATGGGAGGAGACAGTAGTTTGGAACTGAAATGTTGGTGCACTTTGTAGGAAAGCAAGTTTTGGGCTTAATCTGGGTTCTGATTATCTATTGCTGTGTAAAAGATACCCCAAAACTGAGTGGCTTAAAACAACCATTTATTTATTATTCCACGCAGTTCTGGGGGATAACAGGCTCAGCTGTTCGGTGCTTCCTTGAGGTTCTGAGTTTGGTTGCAGTCAGATGATGGATAAGGCTGGACTTATCTGAATCTTATTCACGCACGTCTGGCCCCTGGGCCGGAGTCGCTGGAAAGCAGCTGTGAGCTTCCTTACAGCATGACAGTCTCCAAGTACTTGAGCTTCCTGAAGCCAGCATGGCAGCCGGCTTTTCCCAGAGCACATGTTCCAAGAGACCCAGGTGGCAGCTGCAAGACTTCCTAGGACCTAGCCTCGGAAGTCACACAGTGTCATTCCACAGCATTCTGTTAGCCAAAAAGCAAGTCCCAGGGTCAGCCGGGATCTGAGAGCATGAATACCAGTCCATTGCAGCACTACGGAGCAGGAGTACTCTCGGTTTCAAACACCAGTATTAAAGCAGGTCTTATCTGTGAGTGGTGGGATATACATGGTGCCTTCCATGCCTTTCCCAACACCAGGTACAGCACCCAAGCTCTCAGGCCCTGAGGAGCCATTCTGTAGACGAGGGCACTGGCGGACCCAAGCTTTCTTTCCCTCACCATTCTTTTTTCTCACCGCCATCCATTACCATGCCACACAAAATAATTCCACCTCAGACTATCTTTTTTCACTTATGTCCTCCCTCACCTTTTACCTAGAGCTTCTTTCCTACTAGTACATAGTTCAGTAACATCTCTCCCTCTTTTAATTCCATGTACTAGCCCAAACCCCACCTAACCACGGCTGATGTTAAACCACAGCAGTTTTAGGGCTATGATTGTACTGAAAAAAGAAAAGGCCATAAATTGTGAACTAAAATTAGACAAAAAGAACCAGTGACTTCAAGTCCTTAAACCCTTTGAAAGTTCCCAGAAGTACCTATTAAAATCTTCCTAAAAGTTAATGGCTTCTTTCCTACTTTCTATTAAGTCTGTTTTTTGTTTTGTTTTTTTTAAAGTACTAGTGATTCAGATGAATAAAACCTGTCCTATTTTCTGTTCTGAAATTGTTTTTTCTTTGTTTTTTTAAAACAATTATTATTGTAAAATGACATTTTGTTCCCTACTAATTTTTAATTATAAGATATGGGTATTTCAGCCATAATATGACTTATATAGAAGTTTGAGGTCTAGCCTAGAAATCTAACGACCATTTTAAACATTGCTTTGTTTTCCTCTGGGAAAAAGCATTCCAAACTTGAAACCACAAACTTCAAAATGGCATTTTGTGGACACGCCCCATTTATTTCTGACCTCTGCCTGCTCATTTGCTTCTTTCCATGGAGTTATATCATGAACTTGGATTTGGTTATATTACATTAAGATACTGAAAAGCAGGGCTTCCCTGGTGGCGCAGTGGTTAAGAATCCGCCTGCCAATGCAGGGGACACGGGTTCGAGCCCTGGTCCAGGAAGATCCCACATCCCACATGCCACGGCGCAACTAAGCCCGTGTGCCACAACTACTGAGCCTGCGCTCTAGAGCCCGCGAGCCACAACTACTGAGCCCGCGCGCCTAGAGCCCGTGCTCTGCAACAAGAGAAGCCACTGCAGCGAGAAGCCTGCGCACTGCAACATAGAGTAGCCTGCGCTCGCCGCAACTATAGAAAGCCTGTGTGCAGCAATGAAGACCCAACGCAGTCAAAAATAAATAAATTTAAAAAAAAAAGATACCGAAAAGCAAAGTTGATAGGGGAATTTTAAAAATATTCTGTCTTGGTTCAGGAACAAGTTGCTCATCTTCATGCCATGCTGTCTCCATCCGTCGAAACCTTTAGCCTTACTGTGAACCAGAGAAGTGCAGGAATTTCCTTTTGGGAACAATTTTCCATTTAAACAGACTGCCAGGGTCTGCAGGGAGCGTGGGTTCGACCCCTGGTCAGGGAACTAATACCCCACATCCCACATGCTGTGCAACGTGACCAAAAAAACAAAAAAAAACCAAAATAACTAAACAAAACAAAAAAACGGCCGGTTAACATTGCTGGCCAGTTTTAGGATAGTACTGTCTGGGATGGTGACATCTGGGGTCATTTTCCACATTTATCTGCTTTCCCTCAGCTGTGCCCTTCCAGCTGCTGGTACCCAGAGGTTGAGAAGACAGTGGGAACACTTGTGACAGCAGCAGTGGCCCCAGCAGGAAGGAGGGACAGTAGTAGACCCAGCCTGTCAGGGACCCTGCTACACTCCTCAATAAGCCCAAGGCACAGGACTGAGACCCAAAACTAAAAGCAGAATCCTTCCCACAGGTCCTAGCACAATGTTGTTCACACATTAGGCTCCTGGTAAGTGAACTGACTAAATGACTTGCAGCCCTCCAGCTAGACAAAAATGTGGATTTGCAACAAATGTTTTTATTTACTTTACAAAGAGAATCGCCCTGGGCAATCCTAGAGAAATTAGAAATAGGATTTCAGCTACACACAAGTTTCTGGAATCCCAACATGTCTGTTACATAAAATAAGAAATGCCTTTATGCAGATGTTTGTTAATTATGGATGGTTTTTATTTAGACATACTTATTTTTCCTCAAATTACTCAAAAATTGGTGCATGCCAGGGGGACTTTGGGATGAGCCACAGTTTTTTAAAATTTACTTATTTTTTATTGAAGTACTGTTGACTTACAATATTATATTAGTTTTAGGTATACAACATAGTAATTTGACATTTTTATAGATTATACTCCAATTTTTATAAAATATCAGCTATAGTCTCTGTGCTGTACATAACATCCTTGTAACTTATTTATTTTATACCTAGTAGTTTAATCCCCTTCACCTATTTTGCCCCTCCCTCCACCCCTCTCCCACCAGTAACCACTAATTTGTTCTCTGTATCTGCATGTCTGTTTCTGTTTTGTTATATTTGTTTGTTTTATTTTTTAGATTCCACATATAAGTGAAAACATACAGTATTTGTCTTTCTCTGTCTGACTTATTTCACTAAGCATGATACCCTCCAGGTCCATCCATGTCGTCACAAATGGCAAAATTTCATTCTTTTTTTGGGGCTGAGTAATATACCACATCTTCTTTATCCATTCATCTGTTGATGGACATTTAGGTTGCTTCCATACCTTGGCAATTGTAAATAATGCTGCTATAAACATTGGGGGTGCAGATATCCTTTTGAATTAGTCTTTTCATTTTCTTCTGATAAATACCCAAGAGAAGAATGCTAGATCATATGGAAGTTCTATTTTTAATTTTTTGAGGAATCTCCATACTGTTTTCCATAGTGGCTGTACCAGTTTACATTCCCACAGTACACTACAGTTCCTTTTTCTCCACATCCTCTCCAACACTTTTTATTTCTTGCCTTTTTGACAATAGCCAATAGTTCTTAACTGACAGGTAAGAGGCGATATCTCACTGTGGTTTTGATTTACATTTCCCTAATGATTAGTGATGTTGAGCATCTTTTCTTGTGCCTGTTGGCCATCTGTATTTCTTCTTTGGAAAAATGACCATTCAGCTCATCTGCCCATTTTTCTTTTCTTTCTTGCTTTTTTTTTTTTTTTTATTTTGACCATGCCATGTGGCTTGCAGGGATCTTAATTCCCCGACCAGGGATCAAACCTGTGTCCCCTGCAGTGGAAGTGTGGAGACCTAACCACTGGACCGCCAGGGAATTCCCTCGTCTGCCCTTTTTTTTTTTTAAACATCTTTATTGGAGTATAATTGCTTTACAATGGTGTGTTAGTTTCTGCTTTATAACAAAGTGCATCAGTTATACATATACATATGTCCCCATATCTCTTCCCTCTTGCATCTCCCTCCCTCCCACCCTCCCTATCCCACCCCTCTAGGTGGTCACAAAGCACCGAGCTGATCTCCCTGTGCTATGCGACTGCTTCCCACTAGCTATCTATTTTACGTTTGGTAGTGTATATATGTCCATGCCAGTCTCTCACTTCGTCCCAGCTTACCCTTCCCCCTCCCTGTGTCCACAAGTTCATTCTCTAGTAGGTCTGCATCTTTATTCCCGTCTTGCCCCTAGGTTCTTCATGACCATTTTTTTTTTTTTAGATTCCATATATATGTGTTAGCATACTGTATTTGTTTTTCTCTTTCTGACTTACTTCACTCTGTATGACAGACTCTAGGTCCGTCCACCTCACTACAAATAACTCAATTTCGTTTCTTTTTATGGATGAGTAATATCCCATTATATATATGTACCACATCTTCTTTATCCATTCGTCTGTCGATGGGCATTTAGGTTGCTTCCATGACCTGGCTATTGTAAATAGTGCTGTAGTGAACATTGTGGTGCATGTGTCTTTTTGAATTATGGCTTTCTCTGGGTATAGGCCCAGTAGTGGGATTGCTGGTTCATATGGTAATTCTATCTTTAGTTTTTTAAGGAACCTCTATACTGTCCTCCATAGTGGCTGTATCAATTTACATTCCCACCAACAGTGCAAGAGGGTTCCCTTTTCTCCACACCCTCTCCAGCATTTATTGTTTGTAGATTTTTTGATGATGGCCATTCTGACTGGTGTGAGGTGATACCTCATTGTAGTTTTGATTTGCATTTCTCTAATGATTAGTGATGTTGAGCATTCTTTCATGTGTTTGTTGGCAATTTGTATATCTTCTTTGGATAAATGTCTATTTAGGTCTTCTGCCCATTTTTGGATTGGGTTGTTTGATTTTTTTTCTTTTTTTTTAAATAAATAAATTTATTTACTTATTTATTTTTGGCTGCGTTGGGTCTTCGTTGCGGTGCGCAGGCTTCTCATTGTGGTGGCTTTTCTTGTTGCAGAGCACAGGCTCTAGGCACATGGGCTTCAGTAGTTGTGGCACATGGGCTCAGTAGTTGTGGCGCATGGGCTTAGTTGCTCCGCGGCATGTGGGATCTTCCCGGACCAGGGCTCGAACCCTTGTCCCCTGCATTGGCAGGCGGATTCTTAACCACTGCGCCACCAGGGAAGTCCCCAGGATATCTTAAGTAGAAAGAAGCAGGTCACAAAGGAAGATCTTGCCCAGATTTAGAGGGATAATATGTGTTTACGATTGCACCAAAATGTCAACATGGTTATCTCTGGATGCTGGAATCAAGGGTGATTTTAGAGTCTTCTTTGTGCCCTTCTTATATTCCAATTTTACAATGAATATGGATTACTTATATAATCAGGAAGAAACATATTCTAACAAAATAGTGGTTCTGTAAGGCCCCTTGTGCTCCTTTTCTGAACCTCATTTGTGTCGCAAATCCCTTTGAGAATCTAATGAAAATTGTCAATTTTCTCCCCAAAAGTGCAAGTACCCATCATCAGATTTTTTTTTTGAGGTATGCTCGGTTATCAATAGTATTTTAAAAAATTAATTAATTAATTAATTAATTTTCAGCTGCATTGGGTCTTTGTTGCTGCACGCGGGCTTTCTCTAATTGGGGCAAGCGGGAGCTACTCTTCGTTGTGATGCATGGGCTTAGTTGCTCCGCGGCACGTGGGATCTTCACAGACCAGGGCTTGAACCCGTGTCCCCTGCATTGGCAGGCAGATTCTTAACCACTGCGCCACCAGGGAAGTCCCATCATCAGATTTTACAAAACATTTCTGGGGATTTACCACCTACAGGTTCATAGGTCCCAAGTTAAGAACTGTCCACCCACAGTCTGAGTGGCTTCCACCCTGTGGATTTAGTCACTCCAGTGGTGCCAGGGTCTCCTCAGTCACTCCAAGAGCAGGCTGGGCATGCCCATCAGCCTCCGTGGGTTCATGGACCCAAGCAGGTACTTTGAAAGCGCCCCAGGATAGTCTCTCTGGGCGACATTAACAACTGAGAGGTGTGGGTGGAGAAGATCACAGTGTTCCGGGATCCTGCCCGCGAAGCCAGGGTGCTAAGAGTGGAGCACGCAGGCCCCTTGTGTGGCTTCCTAATGAGCCTTGGCCACTTGATGTTCCCAGGGGATTGGGGACTATGTACTCAGATGACTGTTATTTGGATGCAGCCAACATGATCCTGAGTCTCTGCAAATTAAGAGCAAGGAGTCATCGTTGAGAAACCTGTCTCCATAAAGGAATAAAATGATGAGAGCAAAAAGTAATGACTGAGGACTGGAAAACCATAGTCACCAGGTTACTGTCAGAGATCGGGATTCAGGGATTTGGTGGCTGAAGTGAAGAGGGACATAGAGCTTCAAACCACAATCTCACTGGACTTTGGAGGAAGATCTCGTATGTGGGCCTCACACACAGGCACAGGCTGAGGCTGAGGAAGGCTGTTAAGGCCGGTTTGTGAAGACTTGGATCTCTTGCTCCTGAATCGAAAGCTTGCTGATTGGGGCTTCCCTGGTGGCGCAGTGGTTGAGAATCTGCCTGCCAATGCAGGGGACATAGGTTCGATCGCTGGTCCGGGAAGATCCCACATGCCGCGGAGCAACTAAGCCCGTGCACCACAACTACTGAGCCTGTGCTCTAGAGCCCGTGAGCCACAACTACTGAGCCTGCGTGCCACAACTACTGAAGCCTGTGCACCTAGAGCCCGTGCTCCGCAACAAGAGAAGCCACCGCAATGAGAAGCCCGCACACCGCAACGAAGAGTAGATCCCACTCGCCGCAACTAGAGAAAGCCCGCAGGCAGCAACAAAGACCCAACGCAGCCAAAAATAAATATAAATAAAATAAATAAATTCATTAAAAAAAAAAAAGCTTGCTGATCATCTGGCCAATGAAAAGGCCACAAAAGTTTCTATCCCCAAAAGTGACAAGACCTGAGTCGACTTGCAGAAAGATAACTAGAGAAGGGAGGTCAGAGGAGGCAGTGGGGATGGAGAGATGCTTGAGGCCCAGAACACAGAGTATCTGGGATGGATGCGATCAGATGGGGAGGGGAGGAGGAGTCAGAGCCCTTAGGTAAGTCTCCGAGGTGGCTAGCCTGGGATGACTCCATCCACCGAGACCACAAATACATGAGGCGGGGCTAAGTGGGAGGGCATGATGGTGATGAGCTGCTGCGGACTTGTTGATCTGAGGAGCCTGCAGGCATCCGAGTGGAAATTGACCAGTGGGCATTAGCAAATAGGGAGTGGGAGCTAACTAAGTAGCCAGAAGATGTGCCTGCTAAAACAGACACAATATTAGGCTGCATTTATAGCTGCACAGTATTTCGGCAGAGGCTGTTTGCCAGTCAGATCTTAGGTTGAGTGCGCATTTGTGTCACTAGCAGTGGGGAGGGAGTGGGCAGAGTTTCAGACTGACGTTGGTACCCCAGCTCAGAACAGGCCTGGGTGTGGTGAGGGCTGGAGGCGACCAGGATGGTAGAAGAAGTGGAAATCGTGGTATACACACTACAGAAAACTAGATGTCATTGTCTTCCGGAAAAGGAACTCTGGGTTGAGTGATTAGTGTGCAGCAGGATATGAAAATGGAAGCTTCTACAGACACCAAGAGACAGTAAATGTGAACTTACAGACTGAGGTTCCAAATTGGCATATATCACCATAGACAGATTTACAGAAGAAATGGTTCCTGAACCTGCTCAGTGACTCTGGGGATCAAAGATAGGAAAGGTCTGAGAGTGGGAAGGGGAAAATAGATGAAGAGATTTGAGGTGAAGGGGGGTAGTAGTTGCCGTGTCTGAGACCCCACCTACCCCCTAAAAATGAGAGGTTATATGGGGAAGGATGTACGTGGGGAGGTGACGCCTTTTAACCCAAAGCTAAATGAGGCGTCTGTCTGAGCCTGTGTCCTCAGCGACCCCCGAAAGCAGAGCCTGAGAAAAGGGGTTCTGTGCGTAGTTGTTTTGTGGAATGGTCCCAAGGAACAGGGATGAGGGACAGGGAAGAGGGAAACAGGGAAGGAGGGAATGCCAGTCCAAGCTCATCATTATTGTAGCGAACTGGGGCCTCATATCACTGGGGACTTTCTGAGGAGCCACGTAAAAGGTGCCTCAGGATTGTCTGCCTGAGGGATTGAAGAAGACAGTATTTATGCCTGGCTTCAAGCCTGAATAGGTCAAGGGTTGCACTTAGGGTGTTTGCACGGGTGTAGAATGCCACAGTGGGTTTCCCCAACCTCCACCCAGCCACAAAGAAGCCCAGGGCCCGAGGAGAGGTGCTACTACAGCAGAGGGACACGCTGCTGCCTGGGGCCCTAGGGGGCCCTGTCAGCTCCATACCTGAGAAAGCTAAAGCAGGCTGTAGACTGGGGTCTGTTCCCACCCTGGACATCTAAAGGGCAAATGGCAGGCTCACTGCCTTGGTGGCCAAGACAGGGGAGCGCTGCCATTTTGGATCAGCCTACCCTGTGTTGGGAGAGAGGTTGTCTGGGTGTTTCCTGGGCCCTGAAAGGAGACAGCCTCCTTAGGGTTGTCTTAGAGACTACCCAAGAGGACTTCTGGGGTGGGGAGTGAGGAGACCTCTGCTCAAAGAAGCTGGAGGGTACTGCCCAATGCCCAGGGCAGAGGGAGGCGACGCTCTTGCCTGTGTATCCTTGACTTTGGGAGAGGACCCCAACAGTGAGAATCTTTGAAAGAGACCATGAACACTCCCGAGGAAGAGAGAATCAGCTCTAGACACCTGCCAGGCCCAGAGAGAGAACCAGGTCAAGAGACAGCACTCCTCCCCCTACTCCACCCTCCCCCTGAGGAGCTGGAGGTGGGGGAGGGAAGCGGAAGTGCAAGGTGGAGAAACAGACAGGAAGTCAGCCACACAGACTTACTGCTGGAGGGTTTCAACTGGGAGCAGGCCTGAGCTGGGGGAGGGGAGAAGTTATGAAGATTATCTTGGGCTGGATATTCTAATTATGGAGGAAGGGCTGTATTGGTTACTTTGAGGGACTCAAAGGCTCTATGTTACCTAAGACTGAGCTGAAAAGTCATGAGGTCCATTGGAGTATTTATCTAGTAATGGCATTTATTTATTCAGTGTGTTTGTCAGGGTTCCCCAGAGAAACAGAACCAATAGGATGTGTGTATACATATATATAGAGAGAGAGAAAGAGATTTATTAATAGGAATCAGCTCATGCTCTTGTGGAGGCTGACAAGTCCCAAGATCGGCAGTCGGCACGCTGGAGACCCACATAGCTGATAATGTAGTCCCAGTTCAAGTGACAGCAGTCTCAAGACCCAGGAAGAGCTGATGTTTCAGTTCCAGTCTGAAAGCTGGAAAAAAACAATGTACCAGTTCAAAGGCAGTCAGGCAGGAGGTGTTCCCGCTTACTCAGCCTTTTTATTCTATTCAGGCCTTCAACTGATTGGAAGAGGCCCACCCACATGCAGGAGGGCAATCTGCTTAGTCTACGGATTCAAATGTTAACCTCATCCAAAAATGCTGTCACAGGGGAATTCCCTGGTGGTCTGCTGGTTAGGACTTGGCACTTTCTCTCACGGGTTTGATCCCTGGTTGGGGAACTAAGATCCCGCAAGCCGTGCAGCATGGCTAAAAAACCAAAACAAACAAAAAACCCCAAAACACCCTCACACATACACCCAGAATAATGTTTGACCAAATATCTGGGCCTCCGTGGTCCAGTCAAGTTGATGCATAAAATAAACCATCGCATTCAGGTGATGTCACTGAATGGATTTTAAAGGAGACTCAATAAAAGTTCGTGTTTTCCTTATATGCAAGTCAAGCATAGACAACATTTCAGTTACATCCTTAGAACTAGCTCAGGACCTCCTGTGGGGCCTGCTGAACCTGACCATGACCCTTGGCTACCCTGTCCCCTTCTGCCTTCCTCCTCTGTCTTGACACATGGTTAGTAGCTGCCTGGCTTTCAGTTTTGGGCTCCGTCCTCTGAACTGCAGGCAACACCCTGTATTTGTAAGCCTAATGAACTCACTGTTAGACGTGGTCTCAGAATCATCCAAAAGATGATTCCCCCCCACTTGTTGAGACTTGCAACACTCTCTTCCAAGACAGGCTGGTGATTTAACATGCAGGCAGGTATCACCCAGAGAAGTCCCCAAGCTGAATTCTAGCAGCCTAGCTCGTTTGCAATAATCCACAGGAACCATGTCTTCCCCCCCCGCCCCGCCCCCCACTTCTCCTACATAGCTCAGAACAAAGGTGTCAAATGGCTTCCTTTGTAGCCTAGTATCTCTGGCACTTGCAAATCCTCTCCAGCGTACACTTTAAGCCATGATCATTTTGGTTTCAACCATTCCAGTTTGGGTGGAGGAAACAAATATTTATGAGACGTGGTCTCTGCCTCCGGGAGAAATAAACCCACAATTACTACACTGTGTTCTGAGGCTGACAATGGAGAGGAACAAACAGCGTGTGCGCATGCGTGAGGGAAGCAGGCGAGGAGAGGAGAAGCCCAGCCAGGACGTGCTTTCAGAAGTCTGGCTTCAGCCTAATCCGGAGGCAATCTTGGAGCATATGTGGTATCTCAGAATCTGTCCTGCCCTGAGGTAACGGAAAGGAGCTTTTATGTGTCTATACCAGTCAGTCCTTGAGATGCCTAACTCTGAGGAACTTCTGGCCTGAGTGGCTCCAATCACCTGAGGGCCAGCAGGTGAAGGCTGCAGGTGTGGACCATTAGCAGCAGCCCCTGGAGCTGTTCGGGAACAGGCCTGAGGAACCGGTTTCAGAGATGGGGGGTGGGGGCGCGGGTCTGGGCGGGGCTCCCAGTTCTTCGCAGTGGACCGACAGTCTGAGTTGGGTTTTCAAGAAGCAGATGGAATTTGCGGGGCAAAGACGCTAGGGAGAGAGGGTTCCAGGCCTGTGCAAAGGCTCAGAGACATGATGTGTCAGCCTGGGTTGAAGGAGAGTACAAAGCAGACGTAAAGGACAGCTGGAGAGGGCTGTGCGTGCAGGAGAGAGAGGCAGGTTGTACAGGCCTTGAATGCCGTGCTGAGGAAGGCGGACTCCATTATGAGAGACAGAGGCAAACTAGAATGGGTTGAGAGGAGCGTGCCTGGGATGGCCCGGAAATGCACGCTGTGTCTTGACTCCGTTGCCAAGGATTGGATTGAGTGTTGGTGAGGCCACACTGGGGGTGAGGGGACAGGTCAGTACCTCCTAGAAACAGTGGCTCTTCTGCAGCCAAGAGCCGGCCTAACTCCCGCCCTCCCTTGAGCCTCCTCTCAGCTCGCCTCTCCCTACTTAGTCTGTAGAATTCCCTTCCCACAGCCGCTCCTCTCTTCTCTTACCTCTTCTCATCATCCCAGCTTCTCTTTTCTTTCTCTCTTTTGCCAAGTAGCTGACAGCCTACCTACAGTGAGCTTGCTGTGCTGGGACCATCCTTGATCCATCTCCTCTTGTTTTCCCTGTGGGTTCCCTGGATTCAGTCCTGTGTTAAATGTGGTGCAACAAGGAAGGCAGTTGGACATATCTATGCATACATTTTTATTTTAAAATGCTGAAAAATTTTTTATAAAAAAAAGTTCATGAAAAATTTCAACATATACCCAAGCAGAGAAAATCCTATAATAAAATCCTTTGTACTCAATCACCCAGTTTCAAAAATTATCAATTCACAGCCAATCTTAACATCTTCTATAGTTTTGCCTACTTCCCCACCCCCGGAACGCTTTGAAGCAAATCCCAGACATCATATCATTTTATCTACAGATTTCTCAATATATATCTCTAAGAGTTAAGGACTTTTATAAAAGAACATAACTACAATACAATTAACACTCCCCATAACAATAATTACACCATATTATCAATTATCTTGTCAATATTCACATTTCCCCAATTGTCTTTTTTTTTTAAAGGTTGGGGAGTGCTGATTTTTTTTAAAATTTATTTATTTTTGGCTGTGTTGGGTCTTCATTGCTATGTGTGGGCTTTCTCTAGTTGTGGTGAGCAGGGGCTACTCTTCGTTGCGGTGCGTGGGCTTCTCATTGCGGTGGCTTCTCTTGTTGCGGAGCATGGGCTCTAGGCGCACAGGCTTCAGTAGTTGTAGCACGTGGGCTCAGTAGTTGTGGTGCATGGGCTTAGTTGCTCTGCGGCATGTGGGATCTTCCTGGACCAGAGATCGAACCCGTGTCCTCTGCGTTGGCAGGTGGATTCTTAACCACTGTGCCACCAGGGAAGTCCATCCCCAATTGTCTTAATACGATTTTTTAAAATTATTATTATTTTAATATGATTTTACTAGTTTGTTTGAATCGAGGTGCAAATAAATCCATACATTGCACTTGGCTGACATGCTTCTTAAGTCTGTTAATCTATAGGTTTACGCTCCACTCATTTTTTTTTCTTGCAATTTTTTGTCATTGTTGAAAAAAACTGGATAATTTGTCCATAAGAGTTTCCTATAGCCTGAATATTGCTTAGTGCATCCTCATGGTATGATTCGACATGTTCCTCTGTCCTCTGTATTCCCTGTAAATTGGTAGTTAGAGCTAGGCCAGCACTGTCCAACAGAACATTCTGCAGTGACAGAAAACTTCTTTATCTGCACTGTCCAATATGGTAGCCACTAGCCACATGTGGATATTGAGCACCTGAGATGTGGCCAGTGTGACTGAGGAACTGGAGCTTTAGTTTTATGTAATTTTAATTCATTTAAATATAAATAGCTACATGTGGCTAGTGACTACTGTAGTGGACAATGCAGATCTAGAGGCTTGATCAGATTCAGTTTTATTTTATTATCAAAACTACTTCGGGTACGTCCATCATCCACCACTGTATTTAGTCCAAATTTATTTCTTCTTGTCTGTAATCAGTCTACTCTAGCTGTGTCTAAGCCTTTTACGCATTTCCCAGCAGGCCACAGGGTGGCACTGTGGATCTGATCTCTTCTGAGGAGCCCACCAGCACCACGGACACAATTAGCCGGGACCCAGCTACACAGCAGTTTTTCCCTTCCTGTTTTTGTTTGACTCCATCATGTTTCTTTCACACAGCTTATAAAATCATGGAATTAGAACATTTCTTCATTTTACAGGTGAAGAAAATGGAGCAGGGAGAGGAGTAGGCTGCTTCTCAAAGCTGTGCTCCCCTCCTCAGTGAAGAGCCCTTCCTGAGAACCCCTTTGGAAGTGGGAGGGAAGGAGGCAAAAGGTTATACAGCTGATTAATGGCAGAACAGAGATAGAACTTAAGTCTGTCTCCTGATGCCCACCTCAAGAGTTCTTTCTTCTTTCTTCTGTCAACACTGAATTCCATATTACCTTTGCTGATGTTGAACCATCCTTGCATTCCTGCAATAACTCTGCTTGGCCATGTGTTTTAGCATCTTATACACCACTGGATTCAACTTGCTATTTTTTTCAGGATTTTTGAATTTGTGTTCATAAGTAAGTTTAGTCAATTTTTTTTTCTTGTTATTGTACTTGTCTGGTTTGGATTTCAAGATCCTAACAGCCCCATAAAATAAGTTGGGCAGCTTTTCTTCTTCGCTATTTTATGTAACAGTTTATATAAGGTAGGATTTCCTATTTTTTGAAGATTGGGTAAAACACGTCCATAAAAGTGTCTAAACTGGGTTCTCTTCTTTCCTTCCTTCCTTCCTTCTGTCCTTCCTTCCTTCCCTCTTTCCTCTTTCTTCCTTTCTCTTTCTTTCTTTCTTTTGTGGAGGGTGGAGTGAGGACTTTGGGAAAGATTTTTGACTTTCTGTTTCATTTTTTTAAAGGTTATTGGTTTATTCTGATATTCTATTTCTTGTTGAATTGATTTTGTTATTTTACATCTACAAGATTGTCTCTTTCATCTAATTTTCCATATTTATTGGCACAAAGTTGTTCATAGTGATTGCATATGATTTTCAATCTCTTCCAGCATACTCTTCTCTCCACCCTGCTTACTCCTGTCCAGTCCTGTGCCACAAGGCCTGCATAATGACTTTGTAGTCATGATTCTGAATGCCAAACCCAAATGTGCACTAAATGTATATTGTCCATATTTGATGAGATGGGGGGTATTAACCAACTATGGAGAGAAAGCTACAGTTCTTAGGGCTTATAAAGTACATTTAGTTTAGTTTAAGTTTTTCCCCCATGGGAAACACAAATCTGCATAAAATACTGCTTGGTTTTGTCACTGCCGTACTTAAAAGAATGTCCCCCAGCACTGAGTCTAACTTGTTTGGCCAGGCTCTCAGGATCCTATGGCATCAGCCCTCCATAAATGACTGTGCCCAGTATTGAACTTAGGGCCAGGGAGAATATAGAGACAACAACCACATCTTCAAGTGGTGCCTACAATTAGTTGGGAAGTCATAATAACACAAACAAGAGGTAAATTATGTGGTAATCTGTAAAGTGCTGATGTGGAGACGAACAGCAGGTGTCATTGGATGAGGGGAGAGTTGGACTAGTTGGGAAAGCCAAGTAGGGATTGGCTAGGCAGGGGGAGCACAGAGAAAGTTTTAGGCAATAGAAACTCTTAAAAGATTAAGGACATGGAAGGAGAGAAGGCATGCCTGCTGATCTCTTCTGTGTAAAAACTAGATTGGGGTGGGAGAGAGAATCAACGGGATTAACTGATGTTCTTTTATATAAGAATATCTTTTATATATAAGAATACATTCTTGTGGAAACAACCCAAATGTCCATCAATGGATGAATGGATAAACAAAATGTGGTATAGCCATACAATGGAATATCATTCAGCCTTAAAAAGGAAGGGAATTCTGACACATGCTACAACATGTATGAAACTTGAAGACATCCTACTAAGTGAAATAAGCCAGGCACAAAAGGACAAATATTGTATGATTCCACTTATATGAGGTTACTAGAGTAGCCAAACTTATAAGGCAGAAAGTAGAATGGTGGTTGCTAGGGGTTAGGGGGAGGAGGAAATGGGCAGTTAGTGTTTAAGTGGTATAGAGTTTCAGTTTGGGAAGATGAAAAAGTTCTGGAAATGGATGGTGGTGATAGCTGCACAACAATGCGAATGTACTTAATGCCTCTGAACTATACACTTTAAAATGATTAAGATGGTAAATTAAGATTTTTATTTTAAATTTCATAAAATTTATTTATTTTAAAAAATATTTTATTTTTGGCTTCGTTGGGTCTTCGGTTCTGTGCGTGGGCTTCCTCTAGTTGCAGTGAGTGGGGGCTATTCTTCGTTGCGGTGCATGGGATTCTCACTGTGGTGGCTTCTCTTGTTGCAGAGCACAGGCTCTAGGCACGTGGGCTTCAGTAGTTGTGGCACGCGGGCTCAGTAGTTGTGGCGCACGGGCTTAGTTGCTCCGTGGCATGTGGGATCTTCCTGGATCAGGGCTCAAACCTGTGTCCCCTGCATTGGCAGGCGGATTCCTAACCACTGCACTACCAGGGAAGCCCCTCCATACATTCTTATATATAAGAATATATGTATATCTCCTGAGGAATATAGACCAGGGTGAGCAGGGGTTGTTTCTGGAAGGTGGAAGCACAGAGAATATTCTCTATTATATACTTCCACATTGTTTGAATGTCTTCCAAGGAGCATATAATTTTGTAATCACCAGATAATTAAAGATGAAAAACTCCAGTGGAGGAGGATGTAATGTGATGGATGACCATGAAAAGTCCATGTCATGTAACTCTGGCTGAAAATCATCTCATGGGAAGGTTTTCCTTCTTTAGAGGAGGGAGGGGTCCACTTTAGCTTAAATCCCTCGGAATGACTGAGAAGGAGGTGAACAGACAAAAGGTTAGGGCTCTGGAGGAAGCTGACCCCCCAGGAACTTGTGATGATTTTCCTCCTTGAGCAGAAGGGACTTGGAGGCTGGCAGTCTGTCAGCAGAGTAAATGCACACCCCCAACCTGGGCCCTGGCCAGGGATCTGAGGTGGTCAAGTGCACAGCAGCTGAGAGACCAACAAGCAGAGGCCCCAAGACCTAGGCATCTGGCTAGAGGGCTCGGGCCAGGCCTCAGGGGCTGCACAGCAGCCTCCCCACCCACCAGAGACAGGCTCATGCACATATTCTGTATGGCTGGCCTGCCCTGTGGGAGAAGCTGGCACGGTCCAGGGGGCTGGGAGGGAACTGGCACTTGAAATGTTTGTTCCTCTGCTTTGCTCCCAGGTTGCTAGGGTGAAATTTATAAACACACTGACTGGCTTCATTGCTGATTAATGAGCCCCAGCTTTAGGTCTGACAATCCTTGGACTTGAACCAGGTGGCTCCCTGCTCCTCTTAACAGCAAATTCCAAGCCTTGTGCTTCTCCCCCCAGCCTCAGTCTCCCCCAGCACAGTCCAGGCAGATAACTGGTCCTTCCTTCTCCACCGAGGCCTGCTGAACCCTCAGCTCCTGTCTCCATTTGCCTATTAAGTCCCTCCTGATTCAGAGACTGGCTGAGTTGCTGTGCCCCTTCGTGCGGCTGACACAGCACTCGTGCCCTTGAACTCTTCCATATCTGAGACCTTCTCATCCATATCTGAGACTTTTCACAATTTCCCTACTCTTATGTATTCTCCTTCTCTTGAACTAGACTTCATCTTCACAGGCTGTACATATGATCCATGTTTCCCCTGTCCTTGAAAAAATAAAACCCAAATTGTGGCCTTAGTGCAGCCTCTGTCCCAGGCCATACCGCATCTCTGGTCTCTCCTTCCTGCCCCCGAACCACTGCAAGCCGTTGTCTAGGTCCCAGGCACCTCCCATGTGTTCTGTATACTATTTTGTTTTTAGTCTTTTTTTTTTAAGTTTATTTATTTATTTATCTATTTTTGGCTGCGTTGGGTCTTTGTTGCTGCACATAGGCTTTCTCTATTTGTGGTGAGCGGGGGCTACTCTTCGTTGCGGTGCGTGGGCTGCTCGTTGCGGTGGCTTCTCCTGTTGCAGAGCACAGGCTCTAGGTGCACGGTGTTCAGTAGTTGTGGCACACAGGCTTCAGTAGTTGTGGCTCGCGGGCTCTAGAGCACAGGCTCAGTACTTGTGGCGCACGGGCTTAGTTGCTCCAGAGCATGTGGGATCTTCCCGGACCAGGGCTCGAACCCGTATCCCCTGCACTGGCAGGCAGATTCTTAACCACTGCTCCACCAGGGAAGTCCTGTATACTTTTTTAAAACCCAGTTTTGGGACTTCCCTGGTGGCACAGTGGTTAAGAATCCGCCTGCCAGTGCAGGGGACACAGGTTCAATCCCTGGTCCGGGAAGATCCCACATGCCGCAGAGCAACTAAACCCGTGCGCCACAACTACTGAGCCTGCGCTCTAGAGCCCACGAGCCACATCTACTGAGCCCGCATGCCACAACTACTGAAGTCCGCGTGCCTAGAGCCCGTGCTCCGCAACAAAAGAAGCCACCACAATGAGAAGCACATGCACCGCAACAAAGAGTAGCCCCCACTCGCCGCAACTAGAGAAAGCCCGCGTGCAACAACGAAGAACCAACACAGCCAAAAAAATAATAATAATAATAAATAAATAAACAGTTTTATTAAAGTATACTTTACATATAATCAAAGAACCAATTTTAAGTGTACACTTTGATGAGTTTTGACAAATGATAGTGTAACCACTATCACAGTCAAGGTATAAAAGATATTATTACCCTAAAAAGTTCCACTGTGTCCCTTCTCAGGCAACCACTGATCCTCTTTCTGTCACTCCAGATGACTTGTCTTTCTAAACTTCCACATAAGTGGAATCATACAGTATGTATCCTTTTGCATCTTGCTTTTTTTGCTCAGCATGTTTTTTGAGATTCATCCATGTTGTTGCATGTGTCAGTAGTTAACTCCTTTTTATTGATGGGTAGTATTCCATTGTGTGGATGTACCATAATTTGTTTATCCATTTACCTGTTGATGGATATTTGTGCTCTTTCCAATCTTTTAAAAGATATTATGAATAGAGATGCCATGAACATTTTGTATATGAGTTGTTGTGTGGACATATGTTTTCATTCCTTTTGGGTAAATATCTAAGAGTAAAATGGTTGAGTCTTATGGTAATTCTATGTTTATGTTGATAATGAAGTATCAAACCATTTTCCAGAGTTGCTGTAACATTTGACATTCCCACCAGCAGTGTATGAGAGTTCCAGTTGCTCCACATCCTTGTCAGCACTTGATATTGTCAGTCTTGTTAATTTTAGCCATTCTAACTGGTGTATAGTAGCACTCTGTTTTCTTTTAGATTTTTATCATGACATATTTTCAGCATTTGAAATATTAAGAGAGAATAATATAATGAATACCCATGTACCCAGTGCCTAGCTTTGTCAGATGTTAACATTTTTCCATAATTGCTTCAGATCTAATTTCTTTTTATGCAGAGAGTCTACTGAGAATTCCATGTACTGCACAATCATGTCTACATTATATTTGAGGAGAGGATTTAGCTTTGACCTTAGAAATAATTTTATTAAGCCTACCATTGACAATAAATTGCAGTAAATTTTAGTGACTATCAACATCAATATTTGTTTATCTTGATTAATATTTTTCCAAATGAGCACATTTTTTAAAATCAGAAAGTTCAGTGTATAAAGTATGAAGTGGTGAAGCATTTTCTTCTTTTTAAGCAGCTTCATTAAGATGTAATTTATACACCATACAATTATTCACCCACTTTTAATTATTTATTTTTGGCTGTGTTGGGTCTTCGTTTCTGTGCGAGGGCTTTTCTTTCTAGTTGCGGCAAGCGGGGACCACTCTTCATCGCCGTGCGCGGGCCTCTCACTATTGCGGCCTCTCTCGTTGCGGAGCACAGGCTCCAGACACGCAGGCTCAGTAGTTGTGGCTCACGGGCCTAGTTGCTCCGCGGCATGTGGGATCTTCCCAGACCAGGGCTCGAACCCGTGTCCCCTGCATTGGCAGGCAGATTCTCAACCACTGCGCCACCAAGGAAGCCCACACCCACTTTTATTCTTTTATTTTTTATTTTTATTTTTTGGCTGCATCACGTGGCTTACAAGATCTTAGTTCCCCAACCAGGGACTGAACCTGGGCCCCTGGCAGTGGAAGCATGGAGTCCTAACCACTGGACCGCCAGGGAATTCCCTCACCCATTTAAAGTGTACAATTCAATGCTTTTTAGTATAGTCACAGATATGTGCAACCATGAGCCCTCTGAGTTCTTTTTATTTTCATACATTTGTTGAAAATTGGACACTTCAAATAATATGTGACAACTCTGGAAATCAGAGTCTCCCCCATTCCAAGGTTAGTTGTTGTTGCTGCTGTTTATTCTTATTGTTTGTTTCTGAACTAAATCTGTAAAGTGTATTCTTTTTTATGAGTGGCCACTGAAGTCTCTGCTCATTAGCTTAGTGGTCAGCTAATGAATGGGTAGAGAAGTCCTTAAGTGACTGGAACTAATAAGTCTCTCAGTCATTGCTGGAGGGCTCTGTGTGTATGTTGTTCAACACTCAGCCAGGCAATTGACAACTCTGCCATAGCCTTCACTTCCTGCTTGCACAGAGCCTCAAGGTCATTCAGAGCTGAGAGATGAGGACTTTTTCAGGTCTCTCCCCGGCATGTGCACAGCCCTATGCATGCAGGTTGCCTTCTAGATTCCCAGGAATATGTTGAAGCTTTTCAAAGACCTCTATGGACATCTCCTTCCTCAGCTCCTCCTCCTCTTGTTGTCCCTCTCTCTGTTGACAGTATCTCCAGTTTAATTGGGACTTTTTAGATATTTTTTTATAAATTTATTTATTTATTTATTATTTTTGGCTGTGTTGGGTCTTTGTTGCTGCATGAGGGCTTTCTCTAGTTGCGGTGAGTGGGGGCTACTCTTCTTTGTGGTACATGGGCTTCTCATTGCGGTGGCTTCCCTTGTTGCGGAGCATGGGCTCTAGGCGTGTGGGCCTCAGCAGTTGTGGCACACGGGCTCAGTAGTTGTGGCTTGCAGGCTCTAGAGCGTGGGCTCAGTAGTTGTGGCGCACAGGCTTAGTTGCTCCATGGCATGTGGGATCTTCCTGGACCAGTGCTCGAACCCGTGTCCTCTGCATTGGCAGGCAGATTCTTAACCACTGTGCCACCAGGGAAGTCCGGGACTTTTTAAATTTTAGAAAACAGTTCCTCCTCAGAAAGGTCAACTGTAGGTCCCATGTGTGGAAATCAGGGAGACAGGCCTCAGGGCCTCATCAGGCCACAAAAGGCAGAAAGGAGCCAAGGCAGCAAGAGCCTGAGACTCCTCCAGGCCGCCCTCTCATCACATCTCCCCCACTCTTGGGCAATCTGCTGTCTTCTCTCCCTGATGATCACATCCTCTGCTTACTCATGCATCCTTTCTGTTCCCTCATAACCTCTGCTGACTCAGGGCCTACCCACATTGTGACCTTTTAGCTTCTGCTCCCATGGTTAACTGATGAGTTCCTCAGCGTGTCCTAGTTTTAATCGCCAAGTGAGAGGAAATCTTCTCTGGGCCTGTGGATTTTTTTTGTCTCAGGTTAAGTGCTCACCCTGGTCCCATCGGCTTTTGCAAGTGGGTGGAGTCAGGTGTTCCATTGAAAACACCTTCCAACGGGCCATGGGTGGAACAGTCTCACTCAGAAGGTGCTGGGGATTGGCAGACGTCATGAATGACATCTCTAGGACTGTCACCTGCCATGGCGGAGCATAATGATTAAGCGTACAGTGTCTGAAGCTAAACTGCCTCAATTTGCA
This sequence comes from Balaenoptera musculus, assembly GCF_009873245.2. NCBI lineage: Eukaryota > Metazoa > Chordata > Mammalia > Artiodactyla > Balaenopteridae > Balaenoptera > Balaenoptera musculus. Next base: position 36,080,199 of record NC_045806.1, on the reverse strand, counting down.
TCCCAGCTCCTCCACTTACCAGTTATGTGTCCTTAGGCAAGTTAACTTCTTGGAGCCCAGTTTTCTTATCTGTAAAATTAGAATGGTTGTAATAATCATACCTAGTGCAGGAGCATTAAATGAATTAGTGCATGTGAAGCACTTAGAACAATGTCAGGTATATAGTACTCAATTAATGCTTGAAATCATTATCCGGCCACTAAAGGTAGAAAATGCAGATTCACTTTTCCCTCTCTTTATATCTCCCACTTACAACATCACATTCTATCAGTTTTATAACCAAATTCCCTTAAAGGTACCATCTAGACTGCCTCATTGTTTCTCTTTGAGAACCTGGCAGGCACCTCCCAACTGGTGTCCTTGCTTTCACGTCTCCCTAGTCCAGTCCAATCTCCCCACTGCCTCCAGAATTATCTTTCTAAAATGTACATCTGGTCATGTCACATTACTTCTTCTTTTTTTTAATTTATGGGAAGGCAAGAACTTTTTTTTTTTCTGTTTTATTTTTTAAATTTTATTTATTTATTAAAAAAATTTAATTTAATTTAATTTATTTTTTATACAGCAGGCTCTTATTAGTCATCCATTTTATACACATCAGTGTATACATGTCAATCCCAATCTCCCAATTCATCACACCACCACCCCCACCCCCTGCTGTTTTTTTTAAAGTATAGTTTTTAGCGCTTGTTATCATCGGTGGATTTGTTTTTTGGTTTGGTTGCTCTCTCTTTCTTTCTTTTTTTTATTACTTTTATAATTATTCATTTTTAATAATATGTTTTAAAATTTTTTAATTTTTAATTTTAATAACTTTATTTTATATTTATTTATTTTTTTCTTTCTTTCTTTCTTTTTTTTTTCCCTCCCTTTTCTTCTGAGCCGTGTGGCTGACAGGATCTTGGTGCTCCAGCCGGGCATCAGGCCTGAGCCTCTGAGGGGGTAAGAGCCGAGTTCAGGACATTGGTCCACCAAAGACCTCCCAGCCCCACATAATATCAAATGGCAAAAGCTCTCTCAGAGAGCTCCATCTCAACACTAAGACCCAGCTCCACTCAATGTCCAGCAAGCTACAGTGCTGGACACCCTATGCCAAACAACTAACAAGACAGGGACACAACCCTGCCCATTAGCAGAGAGGCTGCCTAAAATCATAATACGGTCACAGACACCCCAAAACACACCACCGGATGCAGTCCTGCACACCAGAAAGACAAGATCCAGCCCCACCCACCAGAACACAGGCACCAGTCCCCTCCACCAGGAAGCCTACACAACCCACTCAACCAACCTTACCCACTGGGGGCAGACACCAAAAACAATGGGAACTACGAACCTGCAGCCTGCGAAAAGGAGACCCCAAACATAGTAAGTTAAGCAAAATGAGAAGACAGAGAAATACACAGCAGATGAAGGAGCAAGGTAAAAACCCACCAGACCAAACACATGAAGAGGAAATAGGCAGTCTACCTGAAAAAGAATTCAGAGTAATGATAGTAAAGATGATCCAAAATCTTGGAAATAGAATAGAGAAAAATACAAGAAACACTTAACAAGGACCTAGAAGAGCTAAAGAGCAAACAATGATGAACAACACAATAAATGAAATTAAAAATTCTCTAGAAGGAATCAATAGCAGAATAACTGAGGCAGAAGAACAGATAAGTGACCTGGAAGATAAAATAGTGGAAATAACTACTGCAGAGCAGAATAAAGAAAAAAGAATGAGAAGAATTGAGGACAGTCTCAGAGACCTCTGGGACAACATTAAACACACCAACATTCGAATTATAGGGGTCCCAGAAGAAGGAGAGAAAAAGAAAGGGACTGAGAAAATATTTGAAGAGATTATAGTTGAAAACTTCCCTAATATGGGAAAGGAAATAGTTAATCAAGTCCAGGAAGCACAGAGTCTCATACAGGATAAATCCAAGGAGAAACACGCCAAGGCCATTTCTTCCAGATTGTCCATTTTATTGGCATAGAGTTGCTTGTAGTAGTCTCTTATGATGCTTTGTATTTCTGTGGTGTCTGTTGTCACTTCTCCTTTTTCATTTCTAATTTTAATGATTTGAGTCCTCTCCCTCTTTTTCTTGATGAGTCTGGCTAAAGGTTTATCAATTTTGTTTATCTTCTCAAAGAACCAACTTTTAGTTTTATTGATCTTTGCTATTGTTTTCTTTGTTTCTATTTCATTTTTCTGCTCTGATCTTTATGATTTCTTTCCTTCTACTAACTTTGGGTGTTGTTTGTTCTTCTTTCTGTAGTTCCTTTAGGTGTAAGGTTAGATTGTTTATTTGAGATTTTTCTTGTTTTTTTTTTTTTGAAGATTTGGGAGAGGAGTTTGATTTTCAAGTTGCTTGGATTGATCTGACCCATAATTTTCTTCTTTCTTGAGGTAGGCTTGTATTGCTATAAACTTCCCTCTTAGAAGTGCTTTTGCTGCATCCCACAGGTTTTGGATTGTCGTGTTTTCGTTGTCATTTCTCTCTAGGTATTTTTTGATTTCCTCTTTGATTTCTTCAGTGATCTCTTGGTTATTTAGCAACGTATTGTTTAGCCTCCATGTGTTTGTGTTTTTTACGTTTTTTCCCCTGTAATTGATTTCTAATCTCATAGCGTTGTGGTCGGAAAACATGCTTGATATGATTTCAATTTTCTTAAATTTACCAAGGCTTGATTTGTGACCCACGATGTGATCTATCCTGATGAATGTTCCGTGTGCATTTGAGAAGCAAGTGTAATCTGCTGTTTTTGGATGGAATGGCCTATAGATGTCAATTAAATCTATCTGGTCTATTGTGTCATTTAAAGCTTGTGTTTCCTTATTAATTTTCTGTCTGGATGATCTGTCCATTGGTGTAAGTGAGGTGTTAAGGTCCCCCACTATTACTGTGTTACTGTCAATTTCCTCTTTTATAGCTGTTAACAGTTGCCTTATGTATTGAGGTGCTCTTATGTTGGGTGTATATATACTTATAATTGTTATATCTTCTTCTTGGATTGATCCCTTGATCATTATGTAGTGTCCTTCCTTGTCTCTTGTAACATTCTTTATTTTAAAGTCTATTTTATCTGATATGAATGTTGCTACTCCAGCTTTCTTTTGATTTCCATTTGCATGGAATATCTTTCCATCCCCTCACTTTAGTCTGTATGTGTCCCTAGGTCTGAAGTGGCTGCCTTGTAGACAGCATATATATGGGTCTTGTTTTTGTATCCATTCAGCGAACCTGTGTCTTCTGGTTGGAGCGTTTAATCCATTCATGTTTAAGGTAATTATCGATATGTATGTTCCTATGACCATTTTCTTAATTGTTATGGGTTTGTTTTTGTAGGTCCTTTTCTTCTCTTGTGTTTCCCACTTAGAGAAGTTCCTTTAGCATTTGTTGTAGAGCTGGTTTGGTGCTGCTGAATTCTCTTAGCTTTTGCTTGTCTGTAAAGCTTTTGATTTCTCTGTTGAATCTGAATGAGATCCTTGCTGGGTAGAGTAATCTTGGTTGTAGGTTCTTCCCTTTCATCACTTTAAATATATCATGCCACTCCCTTCTGGCTTGTAGAGTTTCTGCTGAGAAATCAGCTGTTAACCTTATGGGAGTTCCCTCATAAGTTATTTGTCGTTTTTCCTTTCTTGCTTTCAACAATTTTTCTTTATCTTTAATTTTTGTCAGTTTGATTACTATGTGTCTTGGCATGTTTCTCCTTGGGTTTATCCTGTATGGGACTCTCTGTGTTTCCTGGACTTGGGTGGCTGTTTCCTTTCCCATGTTAGGGAAGTTTTCGACTATAATCTCTTCAAATATTTTCTCGGATCCTTTCCCTCTCTCTTCTCCTTCTGGGACCCCTATAATGTGAATGTTGTTGTGTTTCATGTTGTCCCAGAGGTCTCTTAGGCTGTCTTCATTTCTTTTCATTCTTTTTTCTTTATTCTGTTCCGTGGCAGTGAATTCCACCATTCTGCCTTCCAGGTCACTTATCCATTCTTCTGCCTCAGTTATTCTGCTATTGATTCCTTCTAGTGTATTTTTCATTTTAGTTATTGTATTGTTCATCTCTGTTTGTTTGTCTTTAATTCTTCTAGGTGTTTGTTCTTTAATTCTTCTAGGTCTTTGTTAAACATTTCTTGCATCTTCTCGATCTTTGCCTCCATTCTTTTTCTGAGGTCCTGGATCATCTTCACTATCATTATTCTGAATTCTTTTTCTGGAAGGTTGCCTATCTCCACTTCATTTAGTTGTTTTTATGGGGTTTTATCTTGTCCCTTCATCTACTACAAAGTCCTCTGCCTTTTCATTTTGTCTATCTTTCTGTGAATGTGGTTTTCCTTCCACAGGCTGCGGAATTGTAGTTCTTGCTTCTGCTGTCTGCCCTCTGGTGGATGAGGCTATCTAAGAGGCTTGTGCAAGCTTCCTGATGGGAGGTACTGGTGGTCGGTAGAGCTGGGTGTTGCTTTGGTGGGCAGAGCTAAGTTAAACTTTAATCTGCTTGTCTGCTGTTAGGTGGGGCTGAGTTCCCTCCCTGTTGGTTGTTTGGCCTGAGGCAACCCAGCACTGTAGCCTACCCAGCTCTTTGGTAGGGCTAATGGCAGACTCTGCGGGGGCTCACGCCAAGGAGTAGTTCCCAGAACTTCTGCTGCCAGTGTCCTTGTCCCCATGGTGAGCCACAGCCCCCCCCCCCCCCGCCTCTGCAGGAGACCCTCCAACACTAGCAGGTAGGCCTGGTTCAGTCTCCTATGGGGTCACTGCTTTTTACCCTGGGTCCTGATGCACACACTACTTTGTGTGTGCCCTCCAAGAGTGGAGTCTCTGTTTCCCCCAGTCCTGTCGAAGTCCTGCAATCAAATCCCGCTAGCCTTCGAAGTCTGATTCTCTAGGAATTCCTCCTCCCGTTGCCAGACCCCCAGGTTGGGAAGCCTGATGTGGGTCTCAGAACCTTCCCTCCAGTGGGTGGACTTCTGTGGTATAAGTGTTCTCCAGTTTGTGAGTCACCCACCCAGCAGTTATGGGGTTTGATTTTATTGTGATTGCACCCCTCCTACCGTCTCATTGCGGCTTCTCCTTTGTCTTTGGATGTGGGGTATCCTTTTTGGTGAGTTCCAGTGTCTTCCTGTCGATGATTGTTCAGCAGTTAGTTGTGATTCCGGTGTTCTCGAAAGAGGGAGTGAGCACATGTCCTTCTACTCCGCCATCTTGAACCAATCTCTACTCCACTTTACTTCTTGAAAAAAGCTCCAGTAGCTTCTGATGCCTGCAGAATAAAGTTTAAGGTCCTTAGCATTCCAAGGGTGGTCCCAACTGATCACTCACGGCAGGATGAAGTATTGAACTAGTCTTTTATATGCTCTTTGGGCAGGCCTTGTCAGGCATGTGTAGTTCCTTGCCCTAGGGCCTCTGGAGGGTCAAAACTGAGCAGCTCGCACTATTTACAATAGCCAAGACATGGAAGCAACCTAAATGTCCATCGACTGATGAATGGATAAAGAAGATGTGGTATATATATACAGTGGAATATTACTCAGCTGAAAAAGAATAAAATAGGGGTAGAGTGAAGATAGCAGAGTAGGAGGACGTGGAGTTCGTGTCTCATCACAACTAGGGCACCTACCAGGTGCTGGTGGGGGACCTTGGACACGTAAGGGGATGGGAGGAACCCCTGCGTGACTGGGTGGGATGTGTGGGGGAGAGAGTGGGGGAGAAGTGGAGGTGGGACAGGACCAGTGCCCCTGAGGGGCGGCTGGGGGAGGGGAGGGGTTCCCACTCCCAGAGGGGCCCACTCACGGTGAGGGGATCAGTGGGGATGGGGAGAGACCTTCGGGGGATCCGGGGATAGGAAAGGGAATGCAGCTAGCATTTCCCCTGCCTGCTTGGACCCCAGTGAGCCTGCTGGGGTCCCGGGCCTGAACCACCACCCTCAAGGGCCCCCTCTGGCCACGTGGGTCCTGGGGGCGTGGGAGGGAGGGGGGAGGAAAAGTAGAGGCGAGATGGGACCAGTGGCTGGGGGAGGGGAGGGGTTCTCACGCTCGGAGGGGCCCACTCACAGTGAGGTGGCTGGGGGAGGGTATGAAACTGTGATTAAAAATCTTCCAGCAAACAATAGTCCAGGACCAGATGGCTTCACATCTGAATTCTATCAAACATTTAGAGAAGAGCTAACACCCATCCTTCTCAAACTCTTCCAAAAAATTGCAGAAGGAGGAACACTCCCAATCTCGTTCTACGAGGCCACCATCACCCTGATACCAAAACCAGACAAAAATATCACAAAAAAGAAAATTACCAACCAATATCACTGATGAACATAGATGAAAAGTCCTCAACAAAATACTAGCAAACAGAATCCAACAACACATTAAAAGGATCACACACCATGATCAAGTGGGATTTATCCCAGGGATGCAAGGATTCTTCAGTATATGCAAATCAATCAATGTGATACACCATATTAACAAATTGAAGGAGAAAAACCATATGATCATCTCAATAGATGCAGAAAAAGCTTTTGAGAAAATTCAACACCCGTTTATGATAAAAACTCTCCAGAAAGTGGGCAGAGAGGGAAACTACCTCAACATAATAAAGGCCGTATACGACAAACCCACAGCAAACATCATTCTCAATGGTGAAAAACTGAAAGCATTTTCTCTAAGATCAGGAACAAGACAAGGATGTCCACCCCCACCACTATTATTCAACATAGTTTGGGAAGTCCTAGCCATGGCAATCAGAGAAGAAAAAGAAATAAAAGGAATACAAATTGGAAAAGAAGAAAAACTGTCACTGTTTGCAGATGACATGATACCATACATAGAGAATCCTAAAGATGCCACCAGGAAACTACTAGAGCTAATCAATGAGTTTGGTAAAGTTGCAGGATACAAAATTAATGCACAGAAATCTCTTGCATTCCTATACACTAATGATGAAAAATCTGAAAGAGAAATTAAGGAAACACTCCCATTTACCATTGCAACAAAAAGAATAAAATACCTAGGAATAAACCTACCTAAGGAGGCAAAATACCTGTACTCTGAAAACTATAAGATGCTGATGAAAGAAATCAAAGAAGACCCAAACAGATGGAAAGATATACCATGTTTGTGGGGTGGAAGAATCAATATTTTCAAAATGGCTATACTACCCAAGGCAATCCACAGGTTCAATGCAATCCCTGTCAAATTAGCAATGGCATTTTTCACAGAACTAGAACAAAAAATCTTAAAATTTGTATGGAGACACAAGAGACCCTGAATAGCCAAAGCAATCTTGAGAAAGAAAAACGGAACTGGAGGTATCAGGCTCCCTCGGTGCTCTGTGATGACCTAGATGGGTGGGATGGGGGCGGTGGGAGGGAGGTCCAAGAGGGAGGGGATATTTATATACATATAGCTGATTCACTTCATTATACAGCAGAAACTAACACAACATTGTAAAGCAATTATATTCCAATAAAAAAAGAATAAAATAATGCCATTTGCAGCAACATGGATGGACCTAGAGATTATAATAAGTGAAGTAAGTCAGAAAGAGAAAGACAAATACTATATGATATCACTTATATGTGGAATCTAAAATATGACACATACGAACTTATTTACAGAACAGAAACAAACTCACACACATAGAAAACAAACTTATGGTTACCAAAGGGGATAGTGGGGTGGAAGAGGGATAAATTAGGAGCTTGGGATTAGCAGATACAAACTACTATATATAAAATAAACAACAAGGTCCTACTGCATAGTACAGGGAACTATATTCAATACCCTGTAATAAACCATAATGGAAAAGAATATGAAAAATAATATATATATATAAATATAAGTGAAGCACTTTGCTGTACCCCAGAAACTAACACAACATTGTAAATCAACTATACTTCAATCAAAACAAAACAAAGCAAAACAAAACAAAAAAAACTGAGCTGCTCAAGGCAAGTCCTCTTTCCAGTCTTTAGGGAAAGCCTGGGTTGATCGAAGAGGTCCTGCTAGGTGACAAGGGAAGAACAGGAGGGGAGAGACATCCCTCAGAGTGGGCGGGAAGGGGTAGAGAATCCCGAGGATAGAGGTGGGGATAGAGGTTGGCAACCCTGCAAGCACTGGGGATGCCCTGCTCCGTGGCAGTGCCCTGGGAAGGTGGCCAGATCCAAGAGAACCAGCTGGCTGGCACTCCTTAGGGCCCGGACTCCAGGCTCCAGGACTGCCAACCTGAAAAAGATTCCTAGCCCCTGAAAATCAATTCAAGCACTGTCTTGGAATATCCAAAGGCCCCAAACTGATATGTAATCTGGGTACCACTGTACCGACTTAAAGAAGGACATGTTCCTTTACTCTGAACATAAGTTTACATGGATCAGAAATACCCATGTTCCCCATTAAGAGCCCCCCTGCTCTGAATAAAGGAATCTGGGAAACCAAATTATTTTGCGGAAAGCTCACTTAGCAAAAGTGGTAGACATGTGTACCCAGTCCCCTTTCTTCCCTTCTCTGTTACCAACAGTACCCCTATATTATTGGGGGTAGCGATGTGCCCGATAGAAAATGATTGCATCTAAGGATGACCATTGAGATGTAAGTGGAAGTTGGTGGTGAGATCTCTAGGAGAGGTCTTTTGTCCCTTGCCCTTCCCCTACTTCCTGCCTGGAATGTGGGTGTGATTATAGACTTCCAGCAACCATTTTGTGACCTGAAGGATGGAAGCCATGCCCTAAGGATGAAGGAGTAGAAAGATAGAAAGAACCTGGGCCCCAGATGCCTGTGGAGCCACCATATCAGCCTTGGTCTGCTTATCTCTGGACTTCTTTCAAATGAAAGAGAAATAGACTTATTTTTTGTTTTTTGGGGTTTTTTTTTACTGGAGTATAATTGCTTTACAATGTTGTGTTAGTTTCTGCTGTACAATGAAGTGAATTAGCTATATGTATACATCTATCCCCTCCCTCTTGGACCTCCCTCCCCACCCCCATCCTACCCATCTAAGTCATCACAGAGCACAGAGCTGAGATCCCTGTGCTATACAGCAGGTTCTCACTAGCTATCTATTTTACACAAGGTAGTGTATTTATGTCAAACCTAATCTCCCAATTCATCCCACCCTCCCCTTCCCCCCATGTCCACACATCCATTCTCTACATCTTCGTCTCTATTCCTGTCCTGCAAATAGGTTCATCTGTACCATTTTTCTAGATTCCACATATATGCATTAATATATATTTGTTTTTCTCTTTCTGACTTACTTCACTCTGTATGACAGACTCTAGGTCCATCCACATCTCTATAAATGACCCAATTTCATTCCTTTTTATGGCTGAGTAGTATTCCATTATATATATATACCACATCTTCTTTATCCATTCATCTTATATCTTGTTTAAACCACTTATTTATTTTCTGTTTTACCAGCCACACCTAATCCTAACTGGTAAAGCAAGCACAGAATCAGAGCTTAGGAAAGAGAATAGCCCAGAGGGATAGTTCACAGAGGCCAGAGTATGAGTGCAGAGCCCTAGCTATCCACCCCAGAGACCACCTGTGGCAGGAGCCTCAAAGGTGGCCCCAATGATCCCCACCTCTAAGTGTTCACTGTCTTGTGTACATCCCTCCCGCAATGAGTAGGGCTGGCCTGTCTAGCTAATAGGATACCACAGAAGTAACAGTGTGTGACTTCTGAGGGCCATAAGAGACACTGTAGCTTTCACCTTGCTGTCTCTTGATTCAGTCCTGGGGAGAGCCAGATGCCATTTGTGAGGACACTCTTGCAGCCCTGTGGAGAGATGTGAGGAACAGGTGAGGAACAGGGACCGCCTGTCAACAGCCAGCCACGTGAGTCAGCCATCTTGGAAGTCAAGTCCCCGGAGACTGCAGCCCAGGCTGGACTGCACCTCATGAGAGAACCTGAGTCAGAACTACTCCCAGACTCCTGACCCACAGACACCATGAGATAATAAGTGCTCATTGTTGTTTTGAGCTAAGTTTTGTTATACATCTCTAGCTAACCAATACACTACCACATGGGGACCTCTCAGCCAGCTTGTTTCTTGCTTCTGGTAGGTGGAACACAGCCAGATTCCTGCTCTGTGGGCCATGGGCTCTGAAGCAGAGCCTCCCAGCCAGAGTGTCATGGCTCTCTAGGTGCTGGGAATGGGCTGCAGTCCTCCCCTAGAAATGATGGTTGTACATTTTAATTTGAATTTTATACAAATTCCATATTTTATTATTACCATAACTATATACTATAAAGGGAATGTAATAGTTTTTTCATTTTTTTAAACCGAGGCTCTTATAGGCACCCTCAAATGAATAATACAAATGTTATCATTTTTGGTGTGTGGGAAGGTTAGGAAGTCCTGGTGTAGACTCCTTACTGACCATGCCCTTCTGTAACATATTCTTTCTTTGAGTGGGGTCATCATGTAGTTAGCGAGGGAACCCCCTTCCTGGATGCACACTTGTTACCGAACCGAACTTGGGTCTGCTCACACACTGCATAGCAAAGCCATATCTACTGACACCGGGTTGTGGTCAAGGAAAGTACAGCATTTATTGCATGGCACCAAGCAAGGTGTATGGGCGGCTAATGCTCAAAAAACCCAAATTCCCCAATGGCTTTCAGGGAAGGCTTTTTAAAGGTAGCATTTGGGGTGAGGGTTGCAGCTTGTGGACTTTCTTCTGATTGGTTGGTGGTGAGGTAACAGTGTGGTGTTTTGGGAAACTTTAAAAAAAATTTCTATTGGGGTATAGTTGATTTACAATGTTGTGTTAGTTTCAGGTGTACAGCAAAGTGAATCTGTTATACATATACATATATCCACTCTTTTTTAGATTCTTCTCCCATATAGGTCATTGCAGAATATTGAGTAGAGTTCCCTGTGCTATACAGTAGGTCCTTATTAGTTATCTTTTATATATAGTACTGTGTACATGTCAATCCCAATCTTCCAGTTTATCCCTCCCCCCAACACCCTGGTAACCATAAATTTACTTTCTACATCTGTAATTCTATTTCTGTTTTGTAGATAAATTCCTTTCTACCCCTTTTTTTAGATTCCACATATAAGCAATATCATATGATATTTGTTTTTCTCTGTCTGACTTACTTCACTCAGTATGACAATCTCTAGGTCCATCCATGTTGCTGCAAATGGCATTATTTTGTTCTTTTTTATGGCTGAGTAATATTCCATTGTATATATGTACCACATCTTCTTTGTCCATTTGTCTGCCGATGGGCATTTAGGTTGCTTTCATGTCTTGGCTATTGTAAATAGTGCTGCAGTGAACACTGGGGTGCATGTATCTTTTTGAATTATGGTTTTCTCCAGATATGTGCCCAAGAGTGGGATTGCTGGATCATATGGTAGCTCCATTTTTAGTTTTTTAAGGAACCTCCATGCTGTTTCAGGAAACAGTCATCAACCTTCTGGTTCCAACCAGTCTAGGGTCTACCTGCTTGTGGTCAGCATGTAGTCACCCTCCTCCACCTGGGTGGGGGTCTTAGTTTCTGCAGAACAACTCAAAGACATGTGTCAGATTGTTATGTATATCCCTAGAGGAGGAACTAGGACTCTGTTTTATTGCTGAACTATTGTCATTACTTTTCTTATTTAACTGCTTTTCCTTTGTTTCTGAGGTCCCTCACTTCCCTAATTAGTAACTGCTTGAGTCTGCTCTTTGGAACTCAGGGAAGGCCTAGGAGATTAAAGCCTTTTCTCTACAAACAAGAAATGGGGGACATGGAGGGGCTTTTGTACCCAGGAGGACCCTGCAGGGTTCTGCTCGGTTTTACACTCATGTTTCCCTGAGACTACCACTCTAGTGAACATGGCTATGGCCCAAATTTCTCAGCTGAAAGCTCAGACCATCACCTCTTGCACAAGATGGAGGGTGGGGCTGGCTGCAGAAGCTGTATGTTGATGTCTCCAAGTCCAGAGATCTTCCCTTCACAAAGCTTCCTCCATTGTCTGTGGGATTAGCTCCACTAATGAGGCTACCTGGTTAGACCCAGCCGGGGCTGAGGTTTCTTCTGGAACCTGGGATCGCCCTGGGGGAGGAAAGCTTGCTAATCAGAAATGGCAGTAACCATACTTCTCTTCCTCCTCCTTTGTAGCACCAGTGGTTCTCAAGGTGAGCTTCTGGGACCACCCAGAAGCAGCAGCACCGGGGAACTTGTTAGAAATGCAAATTCTCTGGCTTCATTTTAGACCTATTGAATCAGAAACTCTGGGGGAGGGGTCCAGCACTCTGTGCTTTAATGAGCTCTCCAGGGCATTGGGATGCAGCTCAAGTGTGAGAATTTGCTAAGCTCTTTTAAGTCTTTCCGGGGATTTGATTAGAGTGCATCTTTCCTCCCCACTAAGTCACTCAGCAGGGGTAGGTGTTGACTAGAGCAGCCTCCACAGAGTCTCCACAGAGGCTGGTGGGGCCTCTGCGATCAGCTCTTCTGGGTTTGGGAGGATTGGGGGGTGAGGGACCCTAATCCCTTAGGAAACTGGTTAGATGGAGACAGACTCCTAAACATCGTAAAGAAGTCAAGCTCTACAGTGGTCCATCTGAATGGTGAGATCACAAGCAGAGCTGTTTTGTATCTTTTTTTTAACCTCAGGTGCAGAGGGTCAAATTAATAACACTCCTTTGTGGTATATTAACAACATTGATCCACATAAGGCCTGTCTCGTGTGTGTGTGTGTGTGTGTGTGTGTGTGTGTATTTCGTTTGATCTCCGTTCTCCACTCCCCTTCCCCCATAGACAATCATTTTTAATGTGTATCTCTTCCTTTATACAGGCTCTTGAAAAATGGGTACTGATGTTTTCCATGAACGTATTTTTGGTTTTAATGTAAATTGTACAGCCATGTAACATACATACAGAAAAATGCACACATCACAAGTGCACAGCTGGATGAATTTTCACAAAATGAACAAACACAGCTGTGTAACCAGCTCCCAGCCCAAGAAAGAGAACATGATGAGTGTTCCAGAAGCACCTGAGCCTCCTCGAGTCGCCACCTCTCCGAGGGTAATTTGTATCCGGACTTCTAACAGCATAGATTAGGGTTCCTGTTTTTGCAGTTTAGATGAATGGCACCTGTATGCATATATTTTGAATTTACATTAATGGTATTGGGTTATATAATTCATCCTGTTTCTTACCTTTTTTCACTAAGGACTAAGTTTTTCAGATGCATTCCTGATACTACGTGTACATATAATCCATTGCTTCTAATTGCTGCATGCTAGCTCTTTGCTGTCACTTCTAGAGCAGGTTTTAGGTTTTTCTGAGGGCATGGTCTTTTTCTGTTTAGCTCCCCTTCACACCTGTGGTAGCCAGCCTCCAAGATGGCCTCTGGTGATCTCTGCTTCCTGGTGTTCACGCCTTTGTGTAATCCTCTCCTGTTGAGTGTGGGTTGGACTTAGTGAGTAGAATAAGGCAGGAGTGATGATGGGTGACCAGGAGACTAGGTCATCAAAGGCAGAGTGACTCATCTCTCAATCTCTCTCTCCCTCCCTATGCTGTGGGAAAGCTTGTCTGGAGCAGCCCTATAGAGAGGCCCCACGTGGCAAGGCACTGAGGCCTCCTGCCAACAGCCACGTGAATGAACTCAGAAGCAGATCCTCTAGGCCCAGTCAAGTCTTGGGAGACCACAGTCCTGGCCGACAGCTTGACTATAGCTTCCCCTGAGCACCCAGATTCCCGACCCTCAGAAACTGTGTGATAATAACTGTCCATTGTTTTAAGCCGCCAAGTTTCAGACTAATTTGTTTTGTTTTGTTTTTTCAGACTAATTTGTTAAGCAGCAGTGTGTAACTAATATCTTCCCCATCACAGTGTAGTGGTTAACAGCTGAACTCTGACTCTAGACTGTCTGGACTTAAATCCTGGTTAGGCTACTTTGAGGCTGTGTGACCTTGAGCATCTAACTTAATCTTTCTGTGCCTCAGCTTCCTCAGTTATAAAATGGGGGATACTACTGTTACCTACCTCATAAGGTTGTGAGGATTAAATACATACATAAAAAGGGCTTAGCAAGGTGCCTGGCATATAATTAGCAGTCGGTAAATGTCAATTGCTATTTTTGTTGTTACGATTCTGGCTGATGCAGAGATAGTGTGGGGATGAAGTGAGGGAAACACCTGCCAGTAGCATCATGATCATGACCTCCAGAGAAGTAAGGGGGGATGAGTATTTGCAAATCCTGAAACAGACCCCCGTGGTTTTGCCTCCAAGTAGAGCATAACCGGGCTCTGCATATTGCAGGTGGGACCATGCTGCCTGGGTGAGGAGAGGCAGCCTTCAGGATGGTTCCGTGGATGCCAAGGCCTCAGGTCATGCCCATCCCTGGGTGATGCAGCCACGATTCTGAGCATGCGCCCCTGGATTGTAACATCCCTGATCTGGAAGATGGTCAGAGAACGCTTTAGAAAGCTTGGACTGCGCCTGAAACTGGAAACGCTGGAATTTCTGGTTTCCAGTATGCAGGAAGTGTGCTTCCCTTTTCCCAAAAGAAAAACATTTGATTCCAATTGATTTGTAGGCCTGGAATAAGCTTTTTTCCTCAACTGGAAGGTATTATGGACTGTGTACGCTAAAGGAGAGAAGGGTTAGGAAAATGTAAGCAAGAAACTTTTACCATAAAAGTAAAATACATTACTAAGTGAAAGAAACCAGTCTGAAAAGGCTTACATACTGCATGATTCCAACTATACGATATTCTGGAAAGCACAAAACTACGGACACAGTAAAAGGATCAGTGGTTGCTGGAGGTGGGGGAGGGATGAATAGGATGGGCACAGAGGATTTTTAGGGCAGTGGCACTACCCTGAAATGTTGGATACGTGTCATTATACATTTGTCCAAACCCATACAACACCAAGAGTGAACCATAATGTAAACTATGGACTTTGGGTGATGATGATGTGTCAGTGTAGGTTCATCAGTTACAGCAAACATAGCACTCTATGGGGCATGTTGATTATGCAGGAGGCTCTGCATGTGTCGGGGCAGGGGCTATATGAGAAATCTCTGCACCTTCCTCTCAAGTTTGCTGTGAACCCAAAACTGCTCTAAAAAATAAAATCTATTTTTTAAAAAAGTAAAGTGAGAAAGAGCGCTTTGATTTGAGGGCATATTATTTAGAACTCCGTTGAGTACAAGTACCAGAAGTTGCAAGCTTACTGAACCTCCGAAGAAGGTTATAGGTCATAGGTGTCTGATGAATCAGAAGACAGAGATTTTTGTTCTGGAAGATGGGAGGGTGCTGCAGTGGGCCTGCCCCTCTCTATTCCAGCATCTCTTTATTCTCTCTCTCCCTCTCTCCTCCTCAGCCTTTTGTCCCCCCACATAGCTTGCCTCCTCAGGCCTATAGCATCCCACAGCCCCCCTACTTACACAGAATGGCTTTCTGGCTCTTCATAAACACTGTTTGCTTTTTCTCCATCCCAATCCTAAATTCCTGGGCAAGGGGACTCTTGGTGGCCCCGTACCTTGGGGCCAGTGTCTGCTCCCTGGGCCAGCAACTCTGGCCATGGGGCACGGGTGGGAGCATCTTACAAAGGAAGCTGTCTGGAGCCCATCCCTGCAAAATAGCGAATGGGTGTACCAGGAGCTGTGCAGGGCTGGTGACTTTTAGCTGGGCCCAGTTCTGTGACCTGTAACAGTCGTCCCCCAGAAGCAGGCTATCATGTTAGCTGCTGGCAGAAATCTGCCCCACTTTCTGTGCTTGGCGGCTGGTGCCTGCTTTCCCTTTTGATTTAAGGCCGGTGCAGGGGCTTGGATTTGGAGCGTGGCATTGGAGGAACTCTTTAACGCCAACTAGCCTTAATTCCTCCTTCTTATATAACTAAATGGCAACTGAGAGGATATTTGGATTCCGCTTGCTTTTTTTTTTTTCGTTGCAGTAGTTTAGTTATTAATTAGTGTGCAAAAAAAAAAAAATGAAAAGGAAGTAATAAAATATCCTTGTTTATGTTCTAGTCCGCGGGTCTGTGTGCTCATTAGTTTGCAGCCTGGCGTGGGGATCGGGAACGCTGGGCCCCCGGGGAGTGGGCCGGACCGAGGGTGTCAGCGTCTTCCGTTGCGGAGGCATGGGCCAATGCAATTCGTTCCTCTTCCTCCCTCCCTCTCTCCCCCACCCCTCCCCCTCCCCTTCCTCCCTCCCCCCACCTTCCTCCCTCCCTTCCCCCTCACCACCTTCCTCCCTCCCCCACTCACCACCTTCCTCCCTTCCCCTCCACCCTCCCTCGCCCTCCTCCCCCCGCGGGATCTGGGCGTCCTTGCAAGGAAAGGGCTTCCTGAGAGGGTGGCTTCGAGGCCAGAGAACTCGCAGTCATTCTTTAAGGAAGGGGGGACGGGATCAACAAGGCAGTTGAAACCCGGTTCTAGGCGGCCTCCGGTGGTGCCCCCCGCGGGGCCCAAGCCGCCCCACCTCCCCGACTGCCCGGAGCCCCGCTGCGGACTGTGCTGGCTGCCGCCACCCGGCCTTCCGTGCTGCACCCCTTCACTTCGGGGTGGATCGGAGCCGGGGGATGCGGGGGCTCCCGGAGAGTGTGACTCAGAGGGGCAGAGGTCCCCCAATCCGCGAAGCCTGCGAGCCCCAGGGCGACCCTTAGCCCCAGGGCAGCGCGCTTGTCCCCTTGCAAGGATGGACTGCGGGGGTGGGGGGGGGCCCGATTGGTGAAAGGGGCTTCTGGCCCCTCCCTGGAGGACTTGGAGGGTTGTAATTCAGGCTGGCCCGCCTTTTCCAGCCCCTCTCAGCTCCATTCCCCCCCCCCCCATCCACCCCCTCACCCCGAGCCGGAGCCCCAGCCGTCGGGCAGGTCCGGCAGGCTGTCCTGGGCAGTCTTGACCTGATGCGGCAGGTAGGAGGGCAGGAGGGCTGAGCACTTCTTATCGCCCCCTCCCACCCGGGGCTGGGGGGCTGAGGGGCTGGGGGCTCCTGCCCCGCTGGAGCCGGGCCGGCTGGGGGCGCCAGCTGCCTTGGGAGCCGGTTTTGAAGGTGGGGTCACGCCGGGCTCTTAGTCCTTGTTCACCTCATGACACACCCAGAAATTTTATATAATATCTCTAAGACATTCAGGGGAGAACTGGAGAGTATTTGGAGAGTCAAAATGTGGCCTGCTGGAAAAAAAAAAGTATTTCATTCTGTGTATTATGTAATCATGTAAAAAAATTAAGTGTGTTGAATATCAAGTATGTATATACATTCTTCTAATGAAATCTTTCCAACCCACCCTTTTATTTTTTACTTTTACTATGGAAAATTTCAAACATATACAAAAATAGATGAGTAGATAATCCCCAGCTTCAATAATTATCAAGGTAGGGCCAATTTTGTTTCCTCTCTACACCCACCCACTTCCCCCTCCTATTATATCTTTTCAATTTTTAATGATAAGTTGAGCTTGCGTTTTAATTAGCCTTTGCTGTGTAACAAGCCACCCCAAGGAATAGTGGCTGAAAAACAACAATATTTTGATTTGTCATGATTTGGTTGGCTGGGTACTTCCTCTTGCCAGTTTTTTTTTTTTTTTAAGTTTTTAATCTTTTATTTGTTTATTTATTTATTTATGGCTGTGTTGGGTCTTCGTTTCTGCGCGAGGGCTTTCTCTAGTTGCGGCAAGCGGGGGCCACTCCTCATCGCGGTGCGCGGGCTTCTCACTATTGCGGCCTCTCTTGTCGCGGAGCACAGGCTCCAGACGCGCAGGCTCAGTAATTGTGGCTCACGGGCCTAGTTGCTCCGCGGCATGTGGGATCCTCCCAGACCAGGGCTCGAACCCGTGTCCCCTGCATTTGGCAGGCAGATTCTTAACCACTGTGCCACCAGGGAAGCCCCTCTTGCCAGTTTTAACTGGACTCACTCAAGAGGGAGGATCAGCTGGGCTGGAAGGTTCCAGATGGCCTGACTCACATGTCTAGCTGTGGACTAGGACTCCTCAGGTCTCCTCTCCTCCATGGCTTCTCGTGTCCCAGTAGGCTAAGTGGACTTCTTTATATGGCAACCAGAACCTTCTGGGAGAATCAAGGCAGAAGCCTCAAGCTTCCTGAGCTAACTGTGGGAGTCTCAAGTCACTTCCACCCACTTCTGTTGGCCAAAGCAGGTCACAAGGCCAGTCCAGACTCTGGGATAGGAGGGTAGAGAAATAGACCCACCCTTGGATGGGAGGAACAAAGTGCAGTGACACATTGCAAAGTGAATACTAGCATGTGAGGGATTGGTGGTCTTTAACCAATCTAGTACACAGTTAGCTTTTATCAACATAACTTTTTACATGAGGTTTTATGCTTGCAATGGCCACACACAATTCCTGATCTAGACTTTTTAATGATAAACAAAATGCTTGATAGCTACCATCAAGGAGAAACTTTATTAGTACAGGTAAGCAATTGACATTTTTTATCATCCATTTAAAATTGTACAACAATTGAAATTATATTTAAAGAATCTGGCAGCTCTTCCTTTAGTGGGCAGAGGAAAAGTTGATATTTCTCATGGTAATGCAAATGAATGTTTGACTCCAAACATCTCTCCCTATAGACACTTGAAAATGAAGATGAAGGTCTTATTTGAAGGAGGCATGTGCATTATGAGAGCAGTAGACCTGCAGTTGGCGTGGACACCATAAAATTACACATCAGCCACAAAAGGATAAAGGTGTCTGATACATGTGGAGATGGGGTTTCAGGGCACGCTGCGGGGACCCTGCTCTGCCAGCCTCATATTATACTGCCAAGGCTCGGTCCATGACAACCTCTGGTGGGGCAAGAACAGGCATGGCAATGAACTCCAAGTTAGGGGCTCTAATTAGTTGTTGTTGTTGTTGTTTTAATTGAGGTATGGTTGATTTACAATGTTGTGTTAGTTTCTGCTGTACAGTAAAGTAATTCAGTTCTTTTCCATTATGGTTTATTACAGGATATTGAATATAGTTCCCTGTGATCCAATTAGTTTTTGAACAAGCCAAAGGAAAGGCTCTTCAGAGTTGTAGTTACTCTTAGCAGAACTGTCATAGTACTGAAGATTCTTCTTTTATGGAAGATGATGGATTTTGCCTTAACTTTCTTGTCCTTAATATCCACCTTGTTGCCACACAACATAATGAGGTTGTTTTCACATACTTGTACCAGATCTCTATGCCAGTTAGGCACATTCCTGTAAGCTCTCGATGTTACATCAAACATTAAAATTCTACATTGGGTTTGGATATAATAGCCATCTCTCCATCCACCAAATTTCTCCTGACCAGCTCAATATATCCCATACGTTGACCTTAATAGGTCCTCTGCTGGTGTGGAACACAAGGGAATGGACCTCAACCTCGAACATGGCTATGTTCTTCTCCAGTCACCAGTCAGTGACGTTTCATGAATGTAGTTTTTCCATCACCAACCAATACAAGTTTGAACAGAGCTTGTGATTCTCCTTGGGCAGCCATCATGATGTTTCTTCCAGAAGCATCTCCATGCTGAGGGTGCTATGACCATTATTCTTGCATTTACTATTAACATGTTAGCATGCCCCATCTGTGTACCCCCTTTGTAAAATTAGGCAACAGTCTTCAAGACTACTCTCACTTCTGACACCAACTGCAGGGTTCAGGGGTCCCCAAGACCACCCTCAGGTCTGATTATTTGCTAGAAAGGCTCACAGAACTCACTGAATGCTTTTATACTCATGGTTACAGTTTATCACTGTGAAAGGATACGGATTGAAATCAGTCAAGGGAAGAGACGCAGGGGGGCAGAGTCCAGAGAGGTCCAAACACAGAGCTTCCATTTGTCCTCTCCCAGTGGCGTCATGCATAGTGCTAACTCCTCCTAGCAACTATGTTGTGACAATATGCGTGGAGTATTGAGCTGATACCATGTGACCCAAAGCCCCTACTGTAAATCAAGTTGTTCTCCTATCTGGCGTGGCCTAAGGCCCCCGGGTAAACAAAGATACTCTTATCAGGCAAGACATTCTAAGGGTTTAGAGATCACCTTCCAGGAACCAAGGCAAAGGCCAGACCTTTCTTTGGGCAAGGTTCATTCTTCACTGCACACCCTCATTCTGCTTTTTCTCTCTCTTCCTTTCTCCACATCTTTTCCCTTCCACCTCTCCTCTGTCCTAGGCTGGGAGGTCACGCTGTTATCATAGGGAGTTTGAAGGTCAATGAAAGGGATGGGACACCTCAGTAGTTCCCTCCCCAGGTCTCCACAGCTTTGTGTCCAGGGCGCTGTGTGGCAGAGGCCAACCATGTTGCTGTCTGCCAGGAGAGCCCTGGGAGATGGCAGGTGAGTGTGGAGTGGGCAATGGGTCTGGGCAGCTAGTTGAGCTCCTGATCCCCCACGACCTGGTCACCTGGGGCATGTTCAAGGCGTCACGTCTACTCCCTGGAGTGTGAGGGAACTGACACCAAAGGGACAGAGAGAGGCACCTGGGCAGGTCTGTGCTAAGTTGCCTGTGGCACTGATCACCACTCCCAAGTTCAAGTTGAACCCTGAACTTCAGGTAGAGGAAGATCTTCCACCACCACACCCTAGGAGACCAGGCGTCTTGGAGATTACACAGGATTCTGGGAAGGATGGCTATGCCCAGAATGTGGGACAGAAGTGGATGATGAAGACTTTGGAGTCCCAGAAACCTACCTGTTCCTAAGAGTAGGCGGTGACAGATTGTTTGCAAAAATGGCCACAATTCCACGTATGTGAGATATCGAGAATAGTCAAATTCATAGAGACAGAAAGGAGAATAGAGGCTACCAGGGGCTGGGGAAGGGGGAAAAGGGCAGTTATTGTTCAGTGGGTCCAGAGTTTCAGTTTGGGATGATGAAAAAGTTCTGGGGTTGACAACACCTCATGCTGGCAAGGATGCGGCACAACAGGAACGCTCATTCATCGCCTGTGGGAATGCAAAATGGTTCAGCCACTTTGGAAAATCATTTGGCGGTTTCTTAGAAAACTAAACATACACTTACCATACGATCCACTACTTGTGCTTCTTGGTATTCACCCAAAGGAGTTGAAAACTTATGTCCACACAAAAACATGCATCTAGATGTTTATAGCCACTTTATTCATAACTGCCAAAGCTTGGAAGCAACGAAGATGTCCTTCAGTAGGTGAGTGGATAAACTGTGGTCCATCCAGACAATGGAATATGATTCAGTGCTAAAAAGAAGTGAGCTATCCAGCCATGGTGGAACCTTAAATGCATATTACTAAGTGACAGAAGCCCATCAGAAAAGGCTGCAAACTGTATGATTCCAACTATATGACATCTGGAAAAGGCAAAACTATGGAGACACTAAAAAGATCAGTGGTTGCCAGGGGCTGGGGAGAGGGAGGCAGGAAAAGGAGGAGCACAGAGGATTTTTGAGGCACTGAAAAGAAATGGTCTTGTACTAACTGTAAAAATACTAAATGAATGAAAGGTAGGATTTTTGAAAAAGTCTATTAAAATACAGTGCTGGAAATGGATGGTGGTGATGGTTGTACAACAATGTGAATGTATTCTTTTTTTCTTGGCTGCGCCGAGCGGCATGTGAGGTCTTAGTTCCCTGACCAGGGATCAAACCCATGCCCCCTGCAGTGGAAGCGCCGAGTCTTAACCACTAGACCCCCAGGGAAGTCCAACAATGTGAATGTATTTAATGCCACTGAACTGTACACCTGGTTAAAATGGTCAATTTTATGCGTGGATAAAGTCTCTTTCTAGACTTTCTCTGATCTATTCCACTGGTTTCTCTCTATTCACGTACCAGTACTATACTGTTTTCATTCTAGAGGCTTTACAGTATTTTTAATATCTGTTGGAAAAAATTATGAAATTTATGCCAACAAATTTGACAACTTAGGTGAAATGGAAAAAGTCCTTGAAAGACATAAACTATCAAAGCTCAATTAAGAAGAAAGAGATAACCTGTTTAGCCTTATATCTATTAAAGAAATTGAATTTGTTGGAAACATTTCTACACAGAAAACTCCAGGCCCAGCTGGCTTCATGGGAGTATTCCAATAAATATTTAAGGACAAAATGAGTCAATTCTCCATAAACTCTTCCAGGAAATTCAAGAGGAGAGACTATTTTCCAAATCATTCATGAGGTGGTCGGCATTACCCTATACCAAAATCAAACAAAAATATTATAAGAAAAGAAAACTATATACCAATGTACTTCAGGAACATTAATGCAAAAGTTCTTAACAAAATTTGAGCAAATCAAATCCAATAACACATAATAAGAAAAATACATCATATCTGAATGGGTTTTATCCTAAGAACGTGAGGCTGGTTCAATATTCAAAAATTGATCAGTGCAATTCACTATATCAATGACAAGAGAAGCCATATGATCATGAATGGATAAAGAAAATGTGATATATATATATCACATCCATGTGACAACATGGATGGACCTTGAGGGTATTATGCTAAGTGAAATAAGTCAGACGAAGAAAGACAAATACTGTGTGATTTCACTCATATGTGGAATATAAAAAACAAAACAAAAACAAATGAACAAACCAAAGGAAACAAAAACAAACATGTAGATACAGAGGACAGAGTAGTGGCTACCTGTATGGCTGGTAGCATAACTGATGCCATCTTGGGCCCTTACAGTTCTTCCATCCTTTCACTGACCCTACCCAGGACTGTACTATGCAGTGAAGCACTTCTCTGTCATCAAGGGTTTTGTAGTTAATAGATATTGTTTAATAATCATTAGGACCTGGTAGGCTCTATGCTCCGTTAGGCCCCAAACAATGGTGAAAACCTTTTGTGACGTATTCCCAGCACCCATGTGACTAGTTACCCATTCATAAATCTTAATTTAGGAATGCATGGCCCATTTCCAAGCAACTACACCCATACCCTAGATTAACTATAACATTGTCCCAATGGTCCCTCAGTGGTACGGAGTGCAGCTACCAATGCTGCTGACTTGCTGTCCACCAGATCCAGATCCCATCCTGTGAGTAAGTTACCCTATAATAAACTGATCCATTGATTATATGGAGCTGCTTGCCTCGATTTTTGGTCTCAAGATGCCTTCTCAGTTTCATGGGCACTTTTCGTTCCCTCAGTCCCGCAATATTACCAGAGGGGAAGGAAGGAGGGGGAGGGCAAAATGGGTAAAGGGGATCAACTGTATGTTGATGGATGAAAACTAAATTTTTGGTGGTGAGCATGTTGTAGTGTATAAAGAAGTAGAAATATGGGAACTCCCCGGTGGTCCAGTGGTTAGGACTCCGCGCTTTCACTGCCGAGGGCCCAGGTTGAATCCCTGGTCGGGGAACTAAGATCCCGCAAGCTGAAATAGAAATATATTGTACACATGAAACTTATATAAACGAATGTTACCTTAATAAAAAAAAATTAAAAAAAAGAAAAGAAAAAGTGGCCACAGTTATTATCCTCTCTGTACCTGCATCCATTTTCAATGCAGAGTAGCTGCTCCCATCAAGAGCTTCAGCCCTTGAACCTGGGCTGGTCTTGGGACTTGCTCTGACCAATTGAATACAAAACGTTATTCCTGGTCCAGGCCTATCTCAAGAGGCCGTGAGCATTTTTGCTGTTTCAGCCTGATCGCCTGCAACTCAGCCACCTCCCTGTGAACAAACCCAGGCTAGCCTGCTGGGATATGCAAGACCACACAGAAGAAAGACAACCTGACCAGCAGAGACCATCTCAGACCAGCCTATCCCCAGCCAACCTGGCAGCAGCTATGACAGACGCGGGTGTGAGCCAAGTGCATCAGTGGGGCTCAGCCCAGATCACCAGTCTGCAGAATCCAGAGCTAAATCAAGAGTTGGTGCCTTAAGGCACTAAGCTTTGTGGTTGGTGGTTTTGTAGCAACAGCTAACTGACTCTGAGTATGGCAACGGAGATAAATAAGGATTTTTTTTTTGATGAGGAGCCTAACCCTCTCAGATGCTGGTTTCCCTTAAGTTGGAGAGTTTGAGGGACACCGTTTGGTAATGTAACCAAGCAGGACCCTATTGAGCCTTCCCAGGACAGACCACCCCCCATGTCCTCTACCTGCCTCTTGTCTGTAGGAAAACTTTAGCCTCCTAGGCCTTCCCTGAGCTCCAAAGAATATATTTAATCAGAGAAGTGAGAAAATGCAGAAACAAAGGAAAACAGTCAAACAAGACAAAATAATAGTTTGGCCATTAAACAAAGTCAGGACCTTTCGTTCCTCCTCAAGGGCTATAGATAATCTTCAGAGCCAAATCCTTTGAGCTGTTTTGCAGACACTGAAGCCCCCACCAGGTGGAAGAAGTTAACTGTCTGCTGCCCACAAGCACGCAGACCCCAGACCAGCTGGAACCAGAAGGTTGATGTTGACTCCCGATTACCTCACCACCAACCAATCAGAAGAATGTCCACCAGCTGATCACGTACCCAGCAACCCTCTCCCTCACCCTGTCTTTAAAAACCTTCCCCTGAAAGCCATCAGGAGTTCGGGCCTCTTGAGCATTAGGTGTCTGGACTCCTTGCTTGGGGCCCTGCAGTACACGCTGCACTTCCCTTCACCACAACCCAGTGTCAATAGATTGGCTTTACTGCGCCGGCGAGGCGAGCGGACCCAAGTTTGGTTCAGTAACACTAATGGTTTGGGGAAAACTTGGACGTGGCCGTTAACCTTCAATAACGCTGAAGAAGCCTAGGACTGCTTGGAGGTCACGTTTCCAGCCTTACCGGCTTCAAGTTTCCAGCCTTACCCGTTCTTGGACATCAGAATCCAATATGAAGGAGATGTGGGTGAGTCAGCACCTGGCTGAGGACTTTCAGTGCGGTGATGGTGGGGCATGGGAATAGGAAGGGGTGGGGAGCCAGGCTGGCCCTCCAAGAAGCAGGCCCACTGGCTCCCCCGTGTGCCTCCAGCATCCTTTGCAGGCAGCCCTGCAACACTCCCCCTGGCCCTCTCCCCCCCAACTCCTCCCCCATCCCCCCCTCGCCCTCCTCCCCCCCTCGCCCTCCTTCCCCCCCAAGGCTTGCGGGCCCACCCTGCTTCACCTGGTGGGAGGTTCATACAGGCTAAGATTAACCGTAAATGTGGAGGTTGTTACTCAGAGCTGGGTTTCACACCTTCTGGCATTCAGTGCTAGCCTAGTTTTTAATAAAAACAACACTATTTTGGTGCCGTAAACCTATTTTTCACCATCTGGCGTACCCTTATGCCTCTTATGTTTCTTCTAGTACAGCCTGACAGGAAAAAACCATCGTGGATCTAGAAGCTCTCCACCAAAGAGGATATTATTGTACATTCAAATGGATAAGGCACCTCTCTGCAGGTTGGAGCTGCTTAACTCTGAGCAACAGACTTTCAAAAAATCCTCTTTCTACAAATGTCAGTAGAACAAGATGAAAGAAGTTTACCTCATGAAACATTAAGGTAAAAAATGAAAGTTTGGTGGGGTTTTCTGCATAACAGATGATGACAATCTTAAAATACCCAAGAGACTAACGAGGAAGAAAACCCACCCCTTCTGTCTGAGGGAATGGTGACAGGATGGCCCCAAGCTGTCCTCTGCAATTTCCTTGGGGGTGACACTAAAGGGAATGGAAGGCTCTGGGGGAACCAACAGCAAAAGTAGCTTAACTGAGTAAAGTCATTCTCATTGGATCAAGCTTTTAATAACTCTGTGGTAATTTTGTGATTCTCTGAATTTTCTGGAATGGAAGTCAGCTGTTGCACTTATGTTCACCAGCACCTTTTTACTGATAAAAAGAGCTGCTCCAAAGCACACACATGTCTCTAGAAAAGGGGTCTTGTGCCTCTTTTTACTTATAGCCTATAGTTCTTGATTCTCATGTATGTGATGAGTGGGTGTGTGTGGGTGTCCATATGAGGTGGCTCCAGGTTTTGTGGGTTTTTGAAGATTATATAATTTGGGGGGACTTAAAAAACCCAGCAAATTAGGAATACAGACTTAGGAAAGGAATGTTCTTTAGAATCAGAAAGAAAACACAGTACATAACATTTTAAAAGCTGAGAAATACCTCAAATCTCACATAATTCAGAAAACTGACATAACGTTTTGTTAACTGCCTGACAAACCTCTATAACACTTTTTTCCCTACGATTTTTGTCTGCAGATGCTTTGCTTGCCTTTTCATATGACAACAATCTTGTAATATCATTTTCTAGCAAGAGGATAGAAAGATAATTCATTGTGATTTTCTTTTAGCATGGTTGATGGAAATTTGGTTTTCATTATTGATACTGTAGAAAAATTTCAGCTTTGCGATTTGTTATTACAAACAAACATTGTGTACGTTTTTAGGACTGCTGTCAAATTGGGGGAAACCTCTATCAAGTTTCTTTCATATAAAAGCTGTAAATTTTCTGGGCATATCAAGGTTTCATGTTCAGAGACCCATCTTAAATACTCTGAATTGACAATACTCAGGCAACCTGACCTCAGTGTCTTGTAGAGATCTATTATGAGATTTGTGTTATTTTTGTCAATATCAGTATTTTGGTCAAGTCAGCAAAACATTTAATTTTTTTCCCAGTGTGTTCATATACTTCACTTCTTCTCATTAAGTATATTATTAATCCCCAAACCCATATATTGTCTCTTTTCGGATTTTATCTCTCTCTTTTGGTATAATCTGAAAAAAATTTTGTGACAATTTACTTCTCCATGCCAGAATCATTTCTGTTGGTTACAGATGGGCATACTTGAAAAATAATTTCATTTTATAGGGAGTTTGCAATTATATTCACTGCATTTTTTTCCCACTGCATTATTGATAATACACTTAACAAGAAAAACTTCCGTTTTGAGCTGCTCGCGTAAGTTTAGGCATTTGATGATTGGAAGAATTTCCCACAGATCAGCTTCCGGCTCTGTACATTTCAAACCTTGTTTCTCCTCCGCCTCCTCCCACATCCCAGCTGCTCTAGTGCTCAGTTTCATGATGCCAGGTGGGCAGTGGGATTATTCCTGGAAGTCATTCCTGCCCCAGGATGGTCAGTAATAACTATGTAAACAGATCCCATGAAGGTCACAGTAAAATGTGTCCCCAACTCAACTTCCTCTTAGGCAGCTTCTAATGCTTCAGGACCCAAGGGGAAGTGTGACAGAATCAGGGTGGGGAGAGAGCCATCTTAACCAATTACAATTCAATGCAGATCTTAAACTAATTTACAGTTCACTTCTGCAGATTGTACCAACACGTATGACCAGGAGAATCCATTTCTGAGGGCCCTGCCAAGAGTCTTCTGCAAATGAGCGGCCCTGCCGCTTAAGCTTCATCAGCTCTGTATAGGTACGAGCCTGTGAGGGGTTTTTGTTTGTTTCTTTGAATTGACAAGCGGCAGCGAAATACCAAAGGGGCGACTCCGGAAGGCTTGGATCTGTGTTTCCCCGTGACCTTGAACAGATTGTGCCCCTCTCTGTTCGCCTTGGTTCCTCACCTCCCAGCCTCCCACGCACGAGGGGCCCCCTAGCGCCCGCCCAGTCCGGGTCCCCCGCCGTGTCAGCACGCGGCCTCTAGAGGGCACCACACCCCCGTCCCGGAGCCGGGGCGGCCGCGGGACTGGGGGCTGGGTTGCCAAGGCGACGGCAGCGGCAGTCTAGCTGCTGCTGGCCAGTCTCCCAGGGCTGTAGGTACTTTGTGCGACAATCACGAATCGTGCTCCATGGGAAACGTCGACACCCACAGAAAACTGGTAAACCAGGCAGGGCCTTGTGCAGAACCCACTTGGTCTTTTTTTTTATTTTTATTTTTTATTTTTTTTTATTTTTACAAGAGATATATAGACTGACACCAAGCATTGTACATGGATGACCACAACAAAAGCAACAATGATTGCAATTACCAAACATGAGACACACTCATACTATGTCATAATATTGACATTCAGTCCAGTAATCCTCCACTGTAACAGCTCCTTTACTTTGCAGTGAAAATTGATTTGTATATTCTTTGCCTCTGAGTCCTTGACCCACTTGGTCTTGAATGGCCGCTCGCGATGGGACAGGAGCCTCAGAGAGCTAGCCGGTTCCCTACTGATGGGCAAAGGGCCGTGACCCCTGCCGTGGCCCGGGAGGGGCCCTCCCTGCTACCAGGCCTCCCCTGGGGACTTTGCCATCCCTCAGGCTCCTGAAGTGCATGGGACACTCCTTGATTTGAGGTGTCTGGGACAGGGAGGGGGTGTTCACTAAGTGATCTTGGGGTGCTTGTGACGGGCGGGACCACCAGCTAGAGAATAAGGCTCAGGGCCTCCCAGGCTGCTGCTCTTCCGGCTCCAGTCCTGGAGGGCCTGTGTTGGTGACACCGCCCTGGGCTGGGTGGCAGGATCTGATGGGGTCCGCAGAGCCCACTGGTCCCTGACCAATGCCAATCACCCTCTAAGGGGGCCACAGGGCAGGATGGGCTCCTCTCCCGCTGCATGGCCTGACCTCCAAATGGGGGCTCTGTGGACCCCATCAGATCAGCATGGGCTCGAACCCATGGCCCCTGCCTTGGCAGGCGGATTCCACTGCTCCACCAGGGAAGTCCTCCAGAAAATTTTAAAGCATACAATTCAGTAGCATTTAATACGTTCACAGCGTTGTGCAACCATCAACATTCTCTAGTTCCAGAACATTTTCATCATCCCAAAAGGAAACCCACACCCATTAGCAGTCACTCCCTATTCCCCCCAGCCCCTGGCAACCAATAATCTACTTTCTGTCCCTGTGAATTTGCCTATTCTGGACATTTCACTTAGATGCAATCATACAATGTGTGGTCTTTGTGTCTGGCTTTCGCTCAGCACAATGTTTCTAAAGTTCATCCATGTTGTAGCAGGTATTTAGTACTTCATTCATCTTTATGGCCAAATAATATTCCATTATGTTGATAGTCCGCATTTTGTGTATCCATTCAGCTGTTTATGAGCACTTGGGCTGTTTTCACATTTTGGTGATTGTGAACAGAAGCACATGTACCTTTACGTCTGCATCTTGCTGTCATCTGTGGGTCCCTCTGAGGGCGGCTCTCTGCGAATGTTGGGCTGTGAGCAGGTCTTCCGGCATCTACCCCACCTCCCAACCCACCCCAGCCCAGGGAACCTTTGTGTGGTCTGGGGGGGCTTGGACTCATCAGTCACCACCTCAAACAGAGAGGGTCCACTGGAGTTATTTTGTTTCCTCTCAGGGGCTAGGCCTTTACAACTCAGACACCAGAATCTGTTCCTTTTTCTCTGTTTTCTGCTAATACATCCGTAAGGCAGAGAACAAGACTGGTCTGGTTGCTGCCACGATGAGAGGGTGGACGAGCCAGGGACGACGGAAGACACTAGAAGGTGGGGGACATGAGGGAACAAAGGTGACAGTTCGAAAATATGAGCCTACATACTTTCATTTTTACTTATTCTCTTGATGACAACTTGTACACATGATTGGAGGGTGGGACAATGTGGGACATGGAAGCCACGGCCCAGGAAAATGCGGAGGGGAGATCGGGAGGGGCCCTCTTCCCCCTCATCAGGGCCAGTCTGCCCAGGCCCTGATATGAAGCAGGAAGGGGGGAGGCAGTGTGTGTATGTGGAGCAGGGGGGCAATCCCGCTTAGACAAGCAGACCCAGGTGGTCCTTCTTTACCAAGGGAGATGGGCAAATTGTGATCGCCAGTTCTGGAAGAGGTAGCCAGTGGGCCTTGGCAGGGGAAATCTCTCCCCAAATCCACAAAAATCCACATGCAGGGAATCCTCCATAAGCCTGTGGATCAACGAACAAACTATGTCAAGGTAGGATTTTTTTTTTTTTTTAAATTTTTTTTCTTTTAATTAATAAATTAATTATTTTTTTATTTTTGGCTGCATTGGGTCTTCGTTTCTGTGCGAGGGCTTTTTCGACTTGCGGCGTGCGGGGGCCACTCTTCATCGCGGTGCGCGGGCCTCTCAGTGTCGCGGCCTCTCTTGTTGCGGAGCACAGGCTCCAGACGCGCAGGCTCAGCAGTTGTGGCTCACGGGCCTAGTTGCTCCGCGGCATGTGGGATCTTCCCAGACCAGGGCTCGAACCCGTGTGCCCTGCACTGGCAGGCAGATTCCCAACCACTGCGCCACCAGGGAAGCCCTCAAGGTAGGATTTTAATGGCCTGGGATCCTTTGATCCATCGAGTCCTCTAGTTACAGAAAAGAAACCCTCCGCTCTCCTCTCTGACCCACCCTGCCCTTTGCCAGAGTCTAAATCGGCTGTTCCAGTGAACACAAGCAGCCCCACCCAACTCACCGCATTTGGGATTCAGCATTTACTGAGATGTCCTGGATGAGCTGCTCTCAGATTCCCAGGTTTCACTTCTTTTTTTTTAAAGATTTTTTTGGATAAATTTATTTATTTATTTATTTAGGCTGCATTGGGTCTTCGTTGCTGTGTGCAGGCTTTCTCTAGTTGTGGCGAGCAGGGGCTATTCTTTGTTGTAAGTTGCAGAGCACGGGCTTTAGGCGCGCGGGCTTCAGTAGTTGTGACTTGTGGGCTCTAGAGCACAGGCTCAGTAGTTGTGGTGCACGGGCTTAGTTGCTCTGCGGCATGTGGGATCTTCCCGGACCAGGGCTCGAACCCGCGTCCCCTGCATTGGCAGGCGGATTCTCAACCACTGCGCCACCAGGGAAGTCCCTCACTTCTTTTTTTTTTTTTTTTTTTTTAAAGGGGACCAACATTGGTTTGCCAACTTTGTTTTGTTTTTTCTTCTTTAGATCCTTTTTTTTTAATTGAAGTACAGTTGATTTACGATGTTGTGTTAGTTTCTGGTGTACAGCAAAGTGATTTAGTTATATATACATATATATGTATTTTTCTGGTTCTTTTTCATTATAGTTTATTATAAGATATTGAATATAGTTTCCTGTGCTATACAGTAGGACCTTGTTGTTTATCTATTTTATCAATATATATTGTAGTGTGTGTATATTAATCCCAAATTCCTAATTTATCCCTCCCTCCTCCCCCTTCCCTCTTTGGTAACCATAAGTTTGTTTTCTCTGACTGGGGGTCTGTTTCTGTTTTGTAAATAAGTTCACTTGTATCATTTTTTAGATTCCACATATAAGTGATATATTTGTCTTACTTCACTTAGTATGATAATCTCTAGGTCCATCCATGTTTCTGCAAATGGCATTATTTCATTCTTTTTTATGGCTGAATAGTCCATTGTATATATGTACCACATCTTCTTTACCCATTCATCTGTTGATGGACATTCAGGTTATTTCCATGTCTTGGCTATTGTAAATAGTGCTGGTATGAACATTGGGGTGCATGTATCTTTTTGAGTTAGAGTTTTCTCCAGGTATTTGCCCAGGAGTGGGATTGCTGGATCATATGGTAAATCTATTTTTAGTTTTTTAAGGAACCTCCCTACTGTTTTCCATAGTGCCTGCACCAATTTACGTTCCCACCAACAGTGTAGGAGGGTTCCCTTTTCTCCATGCCCTCTCCAGCATTTATTTTTTGTAGACTTTTTTTTAATATTTATGTATTTATTTGGTTGCCCTGGGTCTTAGTTATGGCACGTGGGCTCCTTAGTTGCAGCAGGCAGGCTCCTTAGTTGTGGCATGTGAACTCTTAGTTGCAGCATGCATGTGGGATATAGTTCCCTGACCAGGGATCGAACCCGGGCCCCCTGCATTGGGAGCGCAGAGTCTTATCCACTGCACCACCAGGGAAGTCCCTGTAGACTTTTTTTTTTTTTTTTTTGATCTAACTAAAATGATGAACTGTTTTTTATCTTTTTTTTAATTGGAGTATAATTGCTTTACAATGTTGTATTAGTTTCTGCTGTACAATGAAGTGAATCAGCTATATGTATACCTATATTCCCTCCCTCTTGGAAAGCCCTCCCACCCACCCCCCCCATCCCATCTATCTAGGTCGTCACAGAGCACTGAGCTGAGCTCCCTGTGCTATACAGCAGGTTCCCACTAGCTATCTATTTTACACATGGTAGTGTATTTATGTCAAACCTAATCTCCCAATTCGTCCCACACTCCCCTTCCCCCACTGTGTCCACATGTCCATTCTCTACATCTACGTCTCTATTCCTGCCCTGCAAATAGGTTCATCTGTACCATTATTCTAGGTTCCACATATATGCGTTAATATACGATATTTTTTTTTCTCTTTCTGGCTTACTTCACTCTGTATGACAGACTCAACAAATGACCCAATTTTGTTCCTTTTTAATGGCTGAGTAATATTCCATTGTATATATGTACCATATCTTCTTTATCCATTCATCTGTTGTTGAACATTTAGGTTGTTTCCATGTCCTGGCTATTGTAAATAGTGCTGCAATGAACACTGGGGTACATGTGTCCTTTTGAATTATGGTTTTCTTGGGGTATATGCCCAGTAGTGGGATTGCTGGGTCGTAGGGTAGTTCTATTTTTAGTTTTTTAAGGAACCTCCATACTGTTCTCCGGAGCGGCTGTACCAATTTACATTCCCACTAACAGTGTAGGAGGGTCCCCTTTTCTCCACACCCTCTCTAGCATTTATTGTTTGTAGATTTTTTGATGATGGCCATTCTGACTGGTGTGAGGTGATACCTCATTGTAGTTTTGATTTGCATTTCTCTAATGGTGATGTTGAGCATCTTTTCATGTGCTTCTTGGCCATTTGTATGTCTTCTTTGGTGAAATGTCTATTCAGGTTTTCCACCCATTTTTTAATTGGGTTGTTTGTTTTTTTGATATTGAGCTCCATGAGCTGTTTGCATATTTTGGAGATTAATCCTTTGTCTGTTGCTTCGTTTGCAGATATTTTCTCCCATTCTGAGGGTTGTCTTTTCATCTTGTTTATGGATTCCTTTGCTGTGCAAAAGCTTTTAAGTTTAATTAGGTCCCATTTGTTTATTTTTGTTTTTCTTTTCATTACTCTAGGATGTGAGTCAAAAAAGATCTTGCTGTGGTTTATGTCAAAGAGTGTTTTTCCTATGTTTTCCTCTAAGAGTTTTATAGTATCTGGTCTTACATTTAAGTCTTTAATCCATTTTGAGTTTATTTTTGTGTATGGTGTTAGAGAATGTTTTAGTTTCATTCTGTTAATATAGCTGTTCAGTTTTCCTAGCACCACTTATTGAAGAGGCTGTCTTTTCTCCATTGTATGTTCTTGCCTCCTTTGTCATAAATTAGGTGACCATATGTGCGTGGGTTTATCTCTGAGCTTTCTATCCTGTACCATTGATCTATATTTCTGTTTTTGTGCCAGTACCATACTGTCTTGATTGCTGTAGCTTTGTAGTATAGTATAAAGTCAGGGAGCCTGATCCCTCCAGCTCCGTTTTTCTTTCTCAAGATTGCTTTGTCTATTCGGGGTTTTTTGTGTTTCCATACAAATTGTAAAAATCTTTTTTCTAATTCTGTGAAGAATGCCATTGGTAATTTGATAGGGATTGCATTGAATCTGTAGATTGCTTTGGGCAGTATGGTCATTTTCACAATATTGATTCTTCCAATCCAAGAACATGGTGTATCTCTCCATCTGTTGGTATCATCTTTAATTTCTTTCATTAGTGTCTTATAGTTTTCTGCATACAGGCCTTTTGTCTCCCTAGGTAGGTTTATTCCTGGGTATTTTATTTTTTTTCTTTTTGTAGCAGTGGTGAATGGGATTGTTTCCTTAATTTCTCTTTCTGAACTTTCATTGTTAGTGTATAGAAATGCAAGAGATTTCTATGCATTAATTTTGTATCCTGCAACCTTACCAAATTCATTGATTGGTTCTAGTAGTTTTCTAATGGCATCTTTAGGATTTCCTATGTATAGTATCATGTCATCTGCAAACAGTGACAGTTTTACTTCTTTTCCAATTTGTATTCCTTTCATTTCTTTTTCTTCTCTGATTGCCGTGGCTAGGACTTCCAAAACTATGTTGAATAAGAGTGGTGAAAATGGACATCCTTGTCTTGTTCCTGATCTTAGTGGAAATGCTTTCAGTTTTTCAGCATTGAGAATGATGTTTGCTGTGGGTTTGTCATGTATGACTTTTATTATGTTGAGGTAGGGTCTCTCTATGCCCATTTTCTGGAGAGTTTTTATCATAAATGGGTATTGAATTTTGTCAAAAGCTATTTCTATATCTATTGAGATGATCATATGGTTTTTATTCCTTAATTTGTTAATATGGTGTATCCATTGATTGGTTTGCATATATTGAAGAATCCTTGCATCCCTGGGATAAATCCCACTTGATCATGGTGTGTGATCCTTTTAATGTGTTGTTGGATTCTGTTTGCTAGTATTTTGTTGAGGATTTTTGCATCTATGTTAATCAGTGATATTGGTTGGTAATTTTCTTTTTTGTGATATCTTTGTCTTGTTTTGGTATCAGGGTGATGGTGGCCTCGTAGAACGAGTTTGGGAGTGTTCCTCCCTCTGCAATTTTTTGGAAGAGTTTGAGAAGGATAGGTGTTAGCTCTTCTCTAAATGTTTGATAGAATTCGCTGGTGAAGTCATCTGATCCTGGACTTTTATTAGTGGGAAGATCTTTTATTACAGTTTCAATTTCATTACTTGTGATAGGTCTGTTTATTTTTTAAAATTTATTTTACTTTTGGCTGCGTTGGGTCTTCATTGTTGTGCATGGGCTTTCTCTAGTTGCTGCGAGCAGGGACTATTCTTCGTTGCGGTGTGTGGGCTTCTCATTGAGGTGGCTTCTCCTGTTGTGGAGCACGGGCTCTAGGCATGCGGCTTCAGTAGTTGTGGCGCGTGGGCTTAGTTGCTCCATATCATGTGGGATCTTCCCAGACCAGGGATTGAACCCATGTCCCCTGCAGTGGCAGGCAGATTCTTAACCACTGTGCCACCAGGGAAGTCCTCATAGGTCTGTTTATGTTTTCTAATTTTTCCTGGTTCAGTCTTGGAAAGTTGTACCTTTCTAAGAATTTGTCCATTTCTTCCAGGTTGTCCATTTTATTGGCATAGAGTTGCTTGTAGTAGTCTCTTAGGATGCTTTGTATTTCTGCTATGTCTGTTGTAACTTCTCCTTTTTCATTTCTAATTTTATTGATTTGAGTCCCCTCCCTCTTTTTCTTGAAGAGTCTGGCTAATGGTTTATCAATTTTGTTTATCAAAGAACCAGCTTTTAGTTTCATTGATCTTCGCTATTGTTTTTTTTGTTTCTGTTTCATTTTTCTGCTCTGATCTTTATGATTTCTTTCCTTCTACTAACATTGGGTTTTGTTTGTTCTTCTTTCTCTAGTTCCTTTAGGTGTAAGGTTAAATTGTTTATTTGAGATGTTTGTTGTTTCTTGAGGTAGGATTGTATTGCTATAAACTTCCCTCTTAGAACTGCTTTTGCTGCATCCCATAGGTTTTGGATCGTCGTGTTTTTATTGTCATTTGTCTCTAGGTATTTTTTGATTTCCTCTTTGATTTCTTCAGTGATCTCTTGGTTATTTAGTAATGTATTGTTTAGCCACGATGTGTTTGTGTTTTTTACGTTTTTTTCCGTGTAATTCATTTCTAATCTCATAGCGTTGTGGTTAGAAAAGATGCTTGGTATGATTTCAATTTTCTTAAATTTACTGAGGCTTGATTTGTGACCCAAGATGTGATCTATCCTGGAGAATGTTCCGTGCGCACTTGAGAAGAAAGTGTAATCTGCTGTTTTTGGATGGAATGGCCTATAAATATCAATTAAATCTATCTGGTCTATTGTATCATTTAAAGCTTGTGTTTCCTTATTAATTTTCTGTCTGGATGATCTGTCCATTGGTGTAAGTGAGGTGTTAAAGTCCCCCACTATTACTATGTTATGTAGATTTCCTCTTGTATAGCTGTTAGCAGTTGCCTTATATATTGAGGTGCTCCTATGTTGGGTGCATATATATTTATAATTGTTATATCTTCTTCTTGGATTGATCCCTGGATCATTATGTAGTGTCCTTCCTTGTCTCTTGTAACATTCTTTATTTTAAAGTCTATTTTATCTGATATGAGTATTGCTACTCCAGCTTTCTTTTGATTTCCATTTGCATGGAATATCTTTTTCCATCCCTTCTCTTTCAGTCTGTATGTGTCCCTAGGTCTGAAGTGGGTCTCTTATAGGCAGCATATATATGGGTCTTGTTTTTGTATCCATTCAGCGAGCCTGTGTCTTTTGGTTGGAGCATTTAATCCATTCAGGTTTAAGGTAATTATCGATATGTATGTTCCTATGACCATTTTCTTAATTGTTTTGGGTTTGATTTTGTAGGTCGTTTTCTTCTCTTGTGTTTCCCACTTAGAGAAGTTCCTTTAGCATTTGTTGTAGAGCTGGTTTGGTGGTGCTGAATTCTCTTAGCTTTTGCTTGTCTGTAAAGCTTTTGATTTCTCCATCGAATCTGAATGAGATCCTTGCCGGGTAAAGTAACATTGGTTGTAGGTTCTTCCCTTTCATCACTTTAAATATATCATGCCACTCCCTTCTGGCTTGTAGAGTTTCTGCTGAGAAAGCAGCTGTTAACCTTATGGGAGTTCCCTTGTATGTTATTTGTCATTTTTCCCTTGCTGCTTTCAATAATTTTTCTTTGTCTTTAATTTTTGTCAATTTGATTACCATGTGTCTCGGCATGTTTCTCCTTGGGTTTATCCTGTATGGGACTTTCTGTGCTTCCTGGACTTGGGTGGCTATTTCCTTTCCCATGTTAGGGAAATTTTCGACTATAATCTCTTCAAATATTTTCTCGGGTCCTTTCCCTCTCTCTTCTCCTTCTGGGACCCCTATAGTGTGAATGTTGTTGTGTTTAATGCTGTCCCAGAGGTCTCTTAGGCTGTCTTCATTTCTTTTCATTCTTTTTTCTTTATTCTGTTCTGCAGCAGTGAATTCCACCATTCTGTCTTCCAAGTCACTTATCCGTTCTTCTGCCTCAGTTATTCTGCTATTGATTCCTTCTAGTGTAGTTTTCATTTCAGTTATTGTATTGTTCATCTCTGTTTGTTTGTCTTTAATTCTTCTAGGTGTTTGTTCTTTAATTCTTCTAGGTCTTTGTTAAACATTTCTTGCATCTTCTCGATCTTTGCCTCCATTCTTTTTCCGAGGTCCTGGATCATCTTCACTATCATTATTCTGAATTCTTTTTCTGGAGGGTTGCCTATCTCCACTTCATTTAGTTGTTTTTCTGGGGTTTTATCTTGTTCCTTCATCTGGTACATAGCCCTCTGCCTTTTCATCTTGTCTGTCTTTCTGTGAATGTGGTTTTTGTTCCACAGGCTGCAGGACTGTAGTTCTTCTTGCTTCTGCTGTCTGCCCTCTGGTGAATGAGGCTATCTAAGAGGCTTGTGCAAGGTTCCTGATGGGAGGGACTGGTGACAGGTAGAGCTGGGTGTTGCTCTGGTGGGCAGAGCTCAGTAAAACTTTAATCCGCTTCTCTGCTGATGGGTGGGGCTGGGTTCCCTCCCTGTTGGTTGTTTGGCCTGAGGTGACCCAACACTGGAGCCTACCCAGGCTCTTTGGTGGGGCTCATGGCAGACTCTGGGAGGGCTCATGCCAAGGAGTACTTCCCAGAACTTCTGCTGCCAGTATCCTTGTCCTCATGGTGAGACACAGCCACCCCCCACCTCTGCAGGAGACCTTCCAACACTAGCAGGTAGGTATGGTTCAGTCTCCTATGGGGTCATTGCTCCTTCCCCTGGGTCCCGATGTGCACACTACTTTGTGTGTGCCCTCCAAGAGTGGAGTCTATGTCTCCCTGAGTCCTGTTGAAGTCCTGCAATCAAATCCCACTAGCCTTCAAAGTCTGATTCTCTAGGAATTCCTCCTCCTGTTGCCAGACCCCAAGTTTGGAACGCCTGATGTGGGTCTCAGAACCTTCCCTCCAGTGGGTGGACTTCTGTGGTATAAGTGTTCTCCAGTTTGTGAGTCACCCACCCAGCAGTTATGGGATTTTATTTTATTTTGATTGCGCCCCTCCTACCGTCTCATTATGGCTTCTCCTTTGTCTTTGGATGTGGGGGATCTTTTTTGGTGAGTTCCAGTGTCTTCCTGTCGATGATTGTTCAGCAGTTAGTTGTGATTCCGGTGCTCTCGCAAGAGGGAGTGAGAGCGTGTCCTTCTACTCTGCCATCTTGAACCAAATAGCTCCTTCAGTATTTTTATAACCTCCTTTTTGAACTCAGGATCTAGTAAACTGGAGAGGTCTGTTTCACTGTTTTTTCTTTCAGGGGATTTCTCTTGTTCTTTTAATTGGGAGTGGTCCTCTGCTTCATTTTACTTATATTTGTCTGACTATGAATTTAGGAGAAACAGTTATTTACTGTCATCTCGAAGGTGTTTGCCAACTTTGTGTTGAACCAATTAGAGAATTAAAAAACAAAAAAAACAGGGCTTCCCTGGTGGCGCAGTGGTTGAGAATCCGCCTGCCAATGCAGGGGACACGGGTTCGAGCCCTGGTCTGGGAAGATCCCACATGCCGCGGAGCAACTAGGCCCGTGAGCCACGACTACTGAGCCTGCGTGTCTGGAGCTTGTGCCCCGCAACAAGAGAGGCCGCGATAGTGAGAGGCCTGCGCACCGCAATGAAGAGTGGCCCCCGCTTGCCGCAACTAGAGAAAGCCCTTGCACAGAAACGAAGACCCAACACAGCCAAAAATAAATAAATAAATAATAAAAATAAAGGAATTGCTTAAAAAAAAAACAAAAACAAACAAACAAACAAAAAAAACACAACCACCCACTACTATCTTCACCATATAAGGATGGAGATTTAAATTTCAAAAGATCCATCTATATAAAATTGATAACAAACACGGACCTACTCTATAGCACAGAGAAATACATTCAACATCTTGTAATAACCTATAATGGAAGAGAATGTAAAAAAGGAATATATATAGATATAGATATATATACACACACATACACATTTCAATAAAAATTTAAAATAAATAAAAAAAGAATTACCAAAAAAAGATCCAAAGATCCTATAATCTCATAGGGCAGTCTTTCAAATGGAGCAAATTCAGTCTTATGAAAATCTTACTATGTTGTCCCGATTTCTCTCATTCTTCCTCAGTTTGACCAGAGAAGTTCTCAGAGTATGAGGTTTGGGGACCAGCCCAGGGTTTAGAAACCTCCTCCCTGACCTCCCCACCAGGACCCCTGGAATCTTCTCATCTGGTTATCTTGTTTCCTTCTTCAAGCATTATTCCCAGTTTGCTTTTAAATTTTTTAATTTATCTTTTTAATTTAATTTTTGTTTTATATTGGAGTATAGTTGATTTACAATGTTGTGTTAGTTTCAGGTACACAGCAAAGTGATTCAGTTATGCATATACATATATTCATTCTTTTTCAGATTCTTTTCCCATATAGGTTATTACAGAATACTGAGTAGAGTTCCCTGTGCTATACAGTAGGTCCTTGTTGATTATCTGTTTTATATATAGTAGTGTGTATATGTTAATCCCAATCTCCTAATTTATCCTTCCCCCCACATTTCCCTTTTGGTAACCATAAATTTGTTTTCAAAGTCTGTGAGTCTATTTCTGTTTTGTAAATAAGTTCATTTGTACCTTTTCTTTCTTAGATTCCACATATAAGTGATGCCATATGATATTTGTCTTTCTCTGGGTGACTTCACTTAGTATGATAATCTCTAGGTCCATCCATGTTGCTGCAAATGGTATTATTTCATTCTTTTTTGTGGCTGAGTGTTATTCCATTGTATATGTGTACCACATCATTTTTTTTTTTTCTTTTTTGGCCGTGCCCTCAGCAGTGAGAGCACAGAGTCCTAATCACTGGACCACCAGGGAATTCCCTGTACCACATCTTTTGTATCCATTCCTCTGTCGAAGGACATTCAGGTTGCTTTCATATCTTGGCTATTGTAAATAGTGCTGCTATGAATGTTGGGGTGCATGTATCTTTTCAAATTAGAGTTTTCTCCAGATATATGCCCAGGAGTAGGATTGCTGGATCATATGGTAGTTTCGTTTTTGTTTTTTCCAAAGAATTTTTTTTAGCAGTTTTTAAATTTTTATTTATTTAAAAAATTTTATTTAGTTTTGTCTTCGTTGGGTCTTCGCTGCAGCACACAGGATCTTTGTTGAGGCATGCGGGATCTTTCGTTGCGGCGCATGGGCTCTTCATTGTGGTGCGTGGGCTTCTCTCTAGTTGTGGCATGCAGATTTTCTCTTGTTGTGGCACACAGGCTCCAGGGCGCATGGGCTCTGTAGTTGTGGCGCATGGGTTCCAGAGCACGTGGGCTCTGTAGCTTACAGCGTGTGAGCTCAGTAGTTGTGGCACGTGGGCTTAGTTGTCCTGCAGCATGTGGGATCTTAGTTCCCTGACCAGGGATCAAACCCACGTCCCCTGCATTGTAAGGCAGATTCTTTACCACTGGACCACCAGGTAAGTCCCCATATGGTAGTTCTATTTTAGTTTTCTAAGGAACCTCCATACTGTTCTCCATAGTGGTTGTACTAATTTACATTTCCACCAACAGTGTAGGAGGGGTCCCTTTTCTCCACACTCTCTCCAGAATTTATTGTTTGTAGATTTTGTGATGATGGCCATTCTGACTGGTGTGAAGTGATATCTCATTGTAGTTTTGATTTGCATTTCTCTAATAATTAGTGATGTTGAGCATCTTTTCATGTGTCTTTTGGCCATCTGTATGTCTTCTTTGGAGAAATGTCTACTTTGATCTTCTGCCCATTTTTTGATTGGGTTGTTTGTTTTTTTGATATTGAGCTGCATGAGCTCTTTGTCTATTTTGGAGATTAATCTCTTGTCAGTTGCTTCATTTGCAAATGTTTTCTCCCATTCTGTGGGTTGTCTTTTCATCTTGTTTATGGTTTTCTTTGCTGTGCAAAAGCTTTTAAGTTTAATTAGGTCCCATTTTTTTATTTTTGTTTTTACTCTAGGAGGTGGAGGCAAAGAGATATTGCTGCGATTTATGTCAAAGAGTGTTCTGCCTATGTTTGCTTCTAAGAGTTTTATAGTATCCTGGCCTTACATTTAGGTCTTTAATCCATTTTGAGTTTATTTTTGTGTATGGTATTAGAGAATGTTCTAATTTCATTCTTTTACATGTAGCTGTCTAGTTTCCCTAGCACCACTTATTGAAGAGACTGTCTTTCCTCCATTGTATATTCTTGCCTCCTTTGTCATAGATTAATTGACCATAGGTGCATGGGTTTATTTCTGGGCTTTCTCTCCTGTTCCATTGATCTATATTTCTGTTCTTGTTCCAGTACCATACTGTTTTGATTACTGTGGCTTTGTAGTATAGTCTGAAGTCAGGGAGCCTGATTCCTCCAGCTCCGTTTTTCTTTCTTAGGATTGCTTTGGCTATTCCAGGGTCTTTTGTGTTTCCATACAAATTAAAAAATTTTTTGTTCTAGTTCTGTGAAAAATGCCATTGGTAATTTGATAGGGATTGCATTGGATCTGTACATTGCCTTGGTATTCCCAGTTTGCTTTTTTTCAAATTGAAGTATAGATGATTTCCAGTTTGCTTAAAAAAAACTTTATTGAGGAATAATTGACAAATATAATTGTATTTAAAGTGTACAACATGATTATTTGATATACATACACATTATAGAATGATTACCAAGATCAAGATAATTAACACATCCATCATCTCACATAGTTAACATAGTTAACTCTTTTTGGGTATGTGTGTGGTGAGAATGCTTACAATCTACTCTCGCTGACTTTCAAGTATCCAGTACTGTATTATTAGCTACAGTCAGCATGCTGTACATTACAGCCTCCAAACTTATTCTTCTTGTAGCTGCAAATTTGTACCCTTTGACCTACAGCACCCCCTACCCTCCTTCCACCCAGTTTTCTTTGTCAGGCATTCATAGGGTCTTTGGCTAATTAGAAATCATACTGCTCAAATTAGAACGTCTTATAGCTTCTAGAAATCTCTACATTAGTATATTAGTGTGAACCACCTTTATTTTCCCCTGCAAGAGCCAATTTAGGGGGAAAAATAATGCTTAGGGGCTGCCTGTATTTGCATTCCAAATGAGAATAACTTTGAGTCCTGTGGGGGGAATATGTATTTTCTTCCAGGGGAGCATGCCTGTGCAATCAAGTAGATTTATGCTAATGAGCAACCGGTGCTACTTGCCAGTTACTAAAATGTTAATATCAGCAGAATTGAAAACTAGTCACATAGAGGCAGCTTTCTAATTTTTTTATCCTAAAATTATTTGATAGGCTGAAGGTATAGATAAATAGAAGAGCATAAAACCATTTATTACAAGCAGTAGGCTTCATCTCTCCCCCTTTGATCAATCAGTTAGATTTGTTTTGATGCACTACAGGAAACCAGCTTATTAAGAATTCCGCTTGTTGTTAATACATTGCAAACTGTACATTTCAGTCAGAACTCAGATGGTTTCTAGGGTGTAGCCATAAAGGCCAGTGATCAAAACAGCTGCTGTCCCCAGGGAGTGAGGGCTTCGTAAGAGGTCCTTAAGGGACCCCAGAGTGAATCTACTGGAATCATTCTTTTTGGAGGCTTTAAAAAAATATATTACAAAAATAAGTGCTTATGTGTTATCAGGCAGATTTTTACATCCAGATCATAACTTAAATTACTGTGTGGTTGACACTTCTATTAACTAAATCACTTGTGTCCTAGATGACTAAAGCTATGATACAAGGAATTTGATTCCTTTGATTCTTAGGTGCCTGAGTTTGCATCTGGAGTCAAACTGCCCAGGTTGGAACCCCTGAGAAAGCACTGTTAACTAACAGTGGTAACTGTTAGTTACCACTCTGTTCTGGCTACTAGTACAGAGGGACTTACAAAAAGGACCAGAGGAGGGTAAGGGGGTTAGTAAGATGTCAAATA
The DNA here is from genome assembly GCF_009873245.2 of Balaenoptera musculus. NCBI lineage: Eukaryota > Metazoa > Chordata > Mammalia > Artiodactyla > Balaenopteridae > Balaenoptera > Balaenoptera musculus. The sequence continues at coordinate 36,037,431 of NC_045806.1, read as the reverse complement.
TGGGAACTTATTAATGATTCGGCAGAGGAGGAACAGACACAGGGTACAGAAAACTTGGAGAAACCACATGATCTAGGAGATGCTTCAGAATTCATTTCCTTATGTTTGTTGTTTCAGGCGAGAATATTCCTTACCATAGCAAGACTAAGTACAATTGTCTGCCAGGCCTTAATTCTTAAATGGGTTTTCGTTGTTAAAAAATGACTTAAAAAAGTCTGAGTGGTGCTTTCTGTGGAATCTGCAGCATTGCAGAGCCCATTTATTAGAGGCCATGAAAGCTACAGAAGTTCTCCTTATCTTATTTTCTGCATTTCTAGTTTTATGCAATTTCATTAGACTTTTCTGCTTTGGTAGTGAATTTAGAAGGGAGAAGGAAAAAAATCACATATTTAAAAATACAACCCTTATTACAATTTACTCGCCAATAATTAATAACTTTAATCCCTGCAGCGCAGTTTTTCTAACTGCAATATATCTAACACATAACGTTGTGCAAATTTAAAGTTCAATTTTTCCTTTGTTTCCTTTGAAGATAGTGTAACCTGTTTCTGGACAAAAACATCTTCAATATTCTCTCCTCTGGGTATGTAGCATTAATCTCGTGGGGATAGAATTGGTTAACAAATAGTATTCGGCACAGCCATGTAACGCCAGTGATCTCTTCAAAGAAATAAAACCATGTATTTTTGTCCCCAGTTCTGCAGATGAAACATTTCATTGTTAAACGCTGACAGATTACACAGTCAACAGTCACGACACAGGAGCCACAGCCATCAGTACCGTTCATAAACCATGGAGTACGTTTGAAATGCTACCTCCTGTTTATTTATTTGACCAATAGTTTAATACAAAGAAGGCAATTTCTCATTTTTCTCTCTCCCTGCTGAGCAACCCCAGAAAAGTCATTTAAGCTCTTTGAGCTGAAATTTCTTCATGTGTATGATGAGGATATTCTGTCTACCTCGTATGATTATGAGGATTAGGGCTGTCCTGCTTGCTGAGGTTGAAATATCCAATCTTTTCATGTCTTCCTATTCTGTAGAAGAGAGCAAATAAATATAATACTATCTTGTGATATCACTTAGCAAATCAACAGGGAAAAATCCCCACAGGATTTTATGCAAACATAAAACTGGATTTTTATGTTTGTTATGCAAATGTAGAGCAAAGCTAACTGCCATTGGTCCTCCATGAAAATCGTCCGTCAAGCGTTACCAAGAATCGCTTGGTGAACTACTTAGGCCGATGTTCCAGAAGATCCTTTCTGCTAATTTCAGCAACAAAGCCAAATTTAAACATAAAAGCACACCCTCAAAGTTGTGACACCCCCATGTTTTCTTTGCTTTTCTTCAAAAAGGAGGAGTGCCTAAGCAACACCAGAGCACACTGCATTTGTTGCTCGAAAGCAAACTACATGTTCCCAAAACACCTTGGCTAAATATAAATTAAGTTGTGTTTCTTTCTGAGATGGAAATTGCTTTTGGCTGCTTACCCAACCATGCTTTTTGCTAAACTCTGGGCTTTGTTTTTGCTTTTTATTGAAGCAGGTTTATAAACACCAGAGGCAAAATGCACCAACTCGAACAGATGGCTAAAGTGCTATTTCGTTCGTCATTATTTGTTCGGGGAATATTGCAAAGTCGGGCTGCTGGGATTGCAGCCTTACGGCTAGAGGAATTGTCTTGGGCAGAAACAAAGCCCCTAGTTGCAAAGCTGGGGCTCAGTACTTTCCTAGTAAAAAGGAACATTCATCAAAGAAACCATCCTCTTCTTGCCCATGGGGCTCTTCCCACAGGTGAGAAAAATCAGATGACTAGAAATCTTGTTTCTACAAATGGGGGAAGGCAGTGTTGACAAAAATAATCAATAAACAATCTATAATAGGAATAGAAAAGAGTTTTATTTGAGCCAAACTGAGGACTATAGCCTAGGAGACAGCCTCTCAGATAACTCCAGAGGAGCATGGTTTTCAGCATAGTTTTATATCTTGTCAGAACAAAGAACATTAGACGAGTCAGGGATACATTCCTTCAAGGTTTAAAAAAAAAAAAACAGATCAGCACATACACAGCAAGTCAGTATGGCGTCAGCACCTGGGAAGGGAGTCTTATCAACGAAGGAGTACCAGCATGAGCGTCCCAGGAAGGGTGGCCTTTAATCTTTATTTTTAACATGGACTTTCTTTACTTCTGGTCAATGTGCCCTTCTCTGTAATAATTAAAGCAGATGTACAATGTATGTTTCATAAGCCACAAACAGGCTGTTAAATCGTGTATAAGCCAGAATGACTTCCCCATACCTCAATGTGTGAAACCTTCTTCCATCAGCAGTCACGTCATATCCCACATCCATGGAGAAGAAAACCATTTCTAACCCAGAACCCTGTGACCACTGGAGAAACACTGTCAATTCCTTTGGACATCTGACACCTTTGCCTAGAAAATACTACACTATGGTCGTTTTGCTCACACAATGCGTTGTCGATGTTCCTGAATTTACCAAATCTTTTTCTTTTTTCGTGGGGTTCTTTAAGTAAGATCCTCCTGCTCCTTCTCTGGAGAAACCCGACTTCCGCTTTTCCCTGTGAAATGCCCAGTGTCAGGTTGCTGCGGCTCCTGCACTGGCCACCTGGCAGCAGGGCTGGGCACCATCACAAACGGAGCCTGAAGGACGTGCGCTGAGTCACGACCGTGGTGGCTTCTGAAGCGGGGGACGGGAATGGGGCTGAGGATCGGGGGGAAACGGGGGCTTTATTGTAGTACCTGATTTCTTTTTTTAAACGTATTTATTATTTTATATTTATTTTTGGTTGCGTTGGGTCTTCGTTGCTGCGCGCGGGTTTTCTCTAGTTGCGGCGAGCGGGGGCTACTCTTCGTTGCGGTGCACGGGCTTCTCATTGCGGTGGCTTCTCTTGTTGTGGAGCACGGGCTCTAGGCGCGCGGGCTTCAGTAGTTGTGGCACACGGGCTTCAGTAGCTGTGGCTCGCGGGCTCTAGAGCGCAGGCTCAGTAGTTGTGGTGCACGGGCTTAGTTGCTCTGCGGCATGTGGGATCTTCCCGGACCAGGGCTCGAACCCATGTCTCCTGCACTGGCAGGCGGATTCTTAACCACTGCGCCACCAGGGAAGTCCAGTATCTGATTTCTTTTAACGAAAATAATACTTGAAGCAAATATGCCAGTTCTGGGTAATAGGTACCTGGGTGTTTGTCTACTTCTCTATAAAGTTTGGCAAACCACCACCCCTCCTTTTTTTAAGAACAGCAGTGCACTATGGAAATGGTTTTCAAACCTGACTGCAGTTACATGTGGGACTTTAAAAAATGTTTCAGATTCCTGGGCCTGCCACACCTGTACTCAGTTTCCAAGAGTGGGACCCAGAAACTGGCTTTCTTAAAAAGCTCCCCAGATGTTCCTCATTTAGCCAGTCTGGTGTCAGCCCTCAGCTTTGAAGCACCGCTACCTTGCAAAAGTCATTCTGTGTATACTTATAAGTATTATAATACAATCCTATGGATAACCCCAAATTGTGTTAACTTACACTGCTGGGTTGTTGGGGTTTTTTTAGTCTTTTTTGTGAAAACTGGGTCAAAACTCATTTGACAACATATAGACTAGGATCCTTGTGCAGTTTTAGAGCTAAAGTTTTAAACGTTAATAGCTTAGATTACAGCACAATCTGTAAATGGCCTTTCAATATAAATGGAATTTCCTTTTCAATCTGTAGCTTTAATTCTGCCAGGTTTAGGCCAATTCAACTTGACAATAGCATCTTTTTCATGGTAGGATTGGATATTATCGAATTGTACACAAGATTTCTTTTGATTGTCCTCGTTTTTAGCCGTAAGTTTCTTTTCCAATGTTCACTCAATTTTTAATTTTTATTTCTTTTATTAATTTTATTTATTTATTTTTTGGCTGCGCAGCTTGTGGGATCTTAGTTCCCTGACCAGGGATCAAACCCAGGCCCGCAGTAGAAGTGCAGAGTCCTAACCCCTGGACCACAAGGGAATTCCCCCATGTTCACGCAAAATGATTGTTTTGAAGGTAATGAGTTTAAGTCCACATATGCATACTTACATTTACATGTGCACAGTCACTCCTTGGCACTGATGCCCCAGTGGCACACGTGAAGTCCCTCACTTACTTCTTGCTTATTATTATTATTACTACAATTATTATTATTATTTTGCCATTACCCCCATCCTCCATGAGATGGTAAGCAAACAAAACAAGGAAGTGAAATTAAATAGTTCTCTTTGCTGTTTGACAGCAGCTTGGTAGCAGGTACCTAAACCTAATAAATCAAAACCAGGACAATTCTATGACCACCTATGGCTTTCTAGCAAGCATTTTTTTTTAAACATCTTTATTGGAATATAATTGCTTTACAATGGTGTGTTAGTTTCTGCTTTATAACAAAGTGAATCAGCTAGATGTATACATATTACCCCCCTATCTTCTCCCTTTAGCAAGCATATGTTATGGTTTGCTTCCATCATGACAGCTAAGACTAGGCTGTATTTTTCTCCTTCTTTTAAAATTTAAGACTGATTCGCTAACAGGTGAGAAGAACTTCCGGGTTGGAAGGGCCCTTCGGCCCCAGCTATCAGGACTGTGCTCGGGACGAGTGTGCCGGTGAGGCTGGCCCGCTTCAGGCTGGGCAGATTCTTCGCCCAACTCAGTAGGAATCATCAGGTGCTCCTGGGACCCCTGTCACGTTCCAGTGTCCTACATCCTTATTCCTGGGATACCTGTCACATGTCCAACAATGCCATACGTACATTTCAGTAAACAGCAAAAATTGAGAAGATTCCCCTCTTCTCAATGTAAAATTCTCTTATCCTCTGACTTGTTTACAGATTTACTGATATGGAAAGGCTTATTATAAGAGCAGAGCCGGAGACCTAGTGACCAGCTGTACTCATGTGAGGTGTCTCTGCTCTTTTTGGCCGGCTCCAGGCCTTTCTTAAGGGTCACTGCAGCCCTTGCTGGTTCCTTGATTTTATAACATTAGAAAAAGGAAAGCAAGTTCAAGTCTACGGGAGCACTGGAATAGCAAAGAGTTCAATCTTTTCTTTCTTTCTTTTTTGTGCTGCACCACGTGGCATGTGGGATCTTAGTTCCCCAACCAGGGATCAAACCTTGTACCCCCTGCAGTGGAAGAGTGGAGTTTTAACCACTGGACCACCAGGGAAATTCCTCAGTCATTTTCACTGAAAATTAATACAAACAAATACAAAGAAAAGTAGACAAAGTTGGACAAAATAATATTCCTTGAATGTGTTTATGTTCAAAATCTGAATAAGATATTAAAAAGTAAATACGAACAAGCAACTAAAAAGCCAACAATACAAACAAACCATTTTGGGCTGTATCAACCTATCCAGGTAACCACGCTCAACGTAAGATTTTATTTACAGAAATCCTAAACTTAACACTTTTTCGATTTTAATTCGAAGCTGAAAGATTTGACTGGTTGCCTTTCTTAAAACATGGAGGTTGCATTGTCTGTAAAGAAAACTGGCTTTTCTTATAAAAGACACAAATACATCTGAAAACCCCCAGCAAGGACATGCTGACCCTAGCATTTTTCTGGACCGAACGCAAATGACTTTACACAGGATTAAAGACTATGCACTTAGTGACAGAGACCAGAGCTTTCCAGAGATGCAGTTGGGACCGAATCCCCCATATCAAGAGAGCAACTGAGACAATGCAATTTAAGGCATTATCGAAAGAGTTTGCGTTTGAGTGAGAAGTGTGCTTGACACGCAGAACTTGTGCTCTGTTTGTTCTGATAACCGCCCTCACCTCCTTAATTGGCTACATTCATTTATTTCTTCAGGGCCCCTAACATGTTTGCTAAGTACTATTTCGGAATGACTGTTACAGCAAAATTAACTTCTGATGAAAACTCATTTTAACAAAGAAAGACCAGAGTGAAATGCAAATGAGAAAAATCCCTGGTCTGAGGCTACCCATGTGCAGTTTGAATTCAGACCATTCCAGAAAGGGTTATAAGGAGGTGCGTCTTTAATCAAAATTACCATGGTTGGGTTTAATATGAATAAACAAGCTTTTTATTTTTTAATGGAGGAAAACATTCATAGTTGAGATCCAACTTAAAAACCATATACAAAGACTGTTCTATTAGCTCTAGGCATTGCCATTTGACTGGGCAAGAACACAGCTCACAGGCCACCTCTTCTGTTTGGTGTTGGACTGAAGTCACCCACTGGGGCCCATGGCATCCATACTTTAGAGCTGCCGAGGACATGGCAGGGAGTGGTGCTGGGTCAGGGTACATCCTGCTGTCACTTGGAAATATGAGTTGCCATTTTCTTTTCCCCAGGGACCTACGTTTTTTGAAGAGAACGTTAGCATATTTTCTTCTCATTCCAAGAATTGGCTACAAGAAACCCCTCATCTGAGCTACCAGAAATGTGTGAGTATAGCTTTTCAAAATGTACTTATTTTCAAATCAGAGCTAAGAAAGAGTAAAAGGCATATTTCAGTTCTCAAAGTTGTAACCCCACGTCAAATTCTTAACTAAAGCTGTTCCTCGATGGGAGCTCACACTAAATGCATGGCAAAGTCTACCTACAGTTAATGTAGAGCATAATTTAAAATACAGGATATTATTTTAGGCAGCTGTATTTCCTCTTTTAACCTAGACTCAAAATGTAACACTGTTTCAGATTTAATACATCTGTAAACAAATTCAGAACACACAAAAAAGCCTTACTTTTTTTTCCTTATTCACCAGCCAAATTCAGAAGGTCACGTTTTAACAACTGCTTTTAAACCAGCCTAACACTGAACCTCAGTATTTAGGAGATTCAGGTATAACATTTATGTCTTCCTTTGGTTCTAGCTTTATATTTTCAGTTCATTCTTGACTTTAAAGAAAGCATTTAAATGTAAACATTCTAGAGTTAAATCGGCTTCTCTCTTACTCTTCTTTTTGGCCTCAAACTGATTTTATAATGACTGTTGCCCGTCACACTTCGGCACAGGGGAACAGCTATTAAAAACTTAAATGTGAAAAAAAAAAATGGTCATGAAGAACCTAGGGGCAAGACGGGAATAAAGACGCAGACCTACTGGAGAATGGCCTTGAGGACACAGGGAGGGGGAAGGGTAAGCTGGGACGAAGTGAGAGACTGGCATGGACATATATACACTACCAAATGTAAAATAGCTAGTGGGAAGCAGTCGCATAGCACAGGGAGATCAGCTCCGTGCTTTGTGACCCACCTAGAGGGGTGGGATAGGGAGGGTGGGAGGGATGGAGGCGCAAGAGGGAAGAGCTACGGGGGATATATGTATATGTATAACTGACTCGCTTTGTTATAAAGCAGAAACTAACACACCATTGTAACGCAATTATACTCCAATAAAAATGTTAAAAAGCATAGTCTAATTTTTTAAGTTGTTGTAAATTAAGGCTGATTCTGTAAACAATACTTAAGAAACACTAAGCCTTTATCATTAAATAATTTTAATAAAATAAAAACATTTCCTTTCAAACAAAACCAAAAAAAAAAAAAAAAAAGACTTAAATGTGAATTGCATATTGGTAAGTTATCACTGCTGAAAAGCACCTGAAAATATAACTGCTGCTCCTGGTTACTTGGCATCATGCTTTTCTAAAGACAAAAACACAATGAGAGGGACATCCTGTAGCCATTTCTCGTTTATCATGAGTGTAAGGTTTTTCCAGCACTCACTACATTCTACTCTAGCCTGCACTCCTTCCAAAACAGTATGTTGGATTCTTTTCCCTGTAAGAATGGAGTATCTGCTAACTTCAGTGTAAGAAGCCTATCTCAAGTGTCTAATGCTGTGTGGATAAGTGCTAAACAAAAACTCAACATCCAGTTTATCTAAGCACTTACATTACTAGTGACAGTTAAGTAAACCAAGCTTCAGTAAATTAGAAAGGCAAATCTGTTCATATTTTACTGCAAATCTGAATTTTTGGTTTTTAATTAAAAAATCCCAACCTTGGGGCAATACAGGCTACCTACAACCTAAGAAGAGCTTGGTATTTAAAACTGACTTAGTAACTTAAGCTTTTAAGTCTCTTCAGTACATTCACGGTCTTAGCCTTTGACCTAGTCAGACTTCCTAAGGAAGCTATGGTTAACACAGCCTTAAGGGAATCTGCATAAGGCCCATTTTGCTGAGAAAGGATTTATACTAAATGCTTAAATAAGACATTCTGAAAGTAGATGGCTGAAAGAACTAACTACTAGTACTACTGATTAATATTTCCAGTAAGGGAAGGTACTCACCAACTTTAAGCAGTCACCATCTAGATTTCTGATTTTAAACACACAGCTTGAAAAAGCTGTTTCCCTATTCACCCAACAGAACACAGTAATTTACATCCCCTTGAGGGACATATCCTAAACATAGAGACCTTTGGAAAAAGGATTACGAAGGGCTCTTCCTCAACACACACTGAGCCCTAGGCATTGACCTATTTCCTTGGCATCCCGCAGACACTCTTCCTTGCTGACAGTTGCGGTTCTTAAGTAAGTCAGAAGGGAAGGACGTTCCGAACCTTCACGATACGAATACTTACTTCTCCCTGGTCCCACCTAAAGCACCAGATTTAAGACTCCAAAGTTATCTTTACTTCTGAATTCCAAAGAAGGTGCACCCAGTGTTTTAATGGGTGGGGAAAAATTAAATGGGACCTCTAAGAATACATTTCGACTCCTCACGCAGGTGAATCCCTCCGCAGGACTCCTCACTCATGGAAAAACTTTCCAGTGTCCAGAGCAACCGTTTTGAATATTCTTACATCTATACAATTGAAGAGAAATAGAAAATGAATAACGTCTATCTTGCAGGGTGGCCCCCGCTGGGCTCCCTCTGGGGCAGGAGGGTGGCGAAGGGAAGGCAGCGAGGCCGGGGCAGCTGGAGAATACGCACCGGGGGCGGGGGGCGGGGGCCGCCAGAAAGTCGGCCCGGTGTCTGGAAAGTCATGTACGTGAAAAGGGAACTGCAAGCCATGACACAGAAACGTCTCAAAGGTCTGCCCCTACTGGACAGTACCGACAACTCCTCAAAGGTTCAGTTTCATCAAGCCTTTTCTTCATACAAGTGCCCAATTTACAAGTTTATCACTAATTACACATAAAAATAGGGTTTTTATATTTCGGCAGGTTAATGGAAAAATAAGCAACTCGAGAAAAGCCCACCACAATGAAAAACTTCTACTTCTAGATAAATGTTGATGGAGCCCAAGGAGACGACCTTGTTTTCAGATGACAACTAAAAGCATTTCCATTTTACTCTTGAGCTGTGTACATCTCAGTGGAATGTCTTTAAAACAATTAACTGATTTTTGTATGGGTCTGTAATTTGTTTTGTGGAGGAAAGTTTTAGTGTGGTTTAAGAACATTTCCCTTGAGACTTTACAACCTAAGAAAATGAGTTATTAAAACCTTTGATATAACCCCAACTTTAAACTTTGAGGTATAAAAACTGTCAATTTTCTACCTACCTGTAAATTATCAGATTACCATGAAGCAGTTCAAAATATTAGTGGCCATATTTTCATTGTTGTGTTCACGTGGCTAAAAATACTTAAAATTCAAACGGTTTAATCCAACTGGAGTTTTCCAAACTGCAGAACACTAGTTTATTAATCTTCTGGTTCTCTTAAAAAAATAAGAGTTTGAGGAAAAAGAGTATGTCTCTTTCTTTAGCAGTAATCCTTGCAGTAACCCAACTGTAGGGAAGCACCAACAGGTTTCTATGGAAGTCATATTTCTTTGGAACTTGGCAACAAATAATTACTTCTCAGATACCCAAAAGCAGAGCAGATGGAATTTGCTAGACAATTAAATGAATTTTCACTTCTATCACTCCCGTCAAATACATGACCTGCTTTATTTCTGATTTAAATGAACTTTGAAACACCAAAGTGTTTCACAAATCTTGGTCTTAGAACGAACGGTTAAGCCAGCAATTAGATCACAGTCCCATTTTTGAAAGGCTTAGATATGAATATAGAAAATAAGGGCTGAATCCCTCTATTTGTAAACATTTCCCCTTTAAAGGTCCCTTTAAATCGATTACACCTCTAATTTACTTTCCGTTTAGAAATCTTATTTTAATAAATAAAAGGGGAAACCAAAATTTAATTTATAAAGTTTTATTTTTGTATATGTGCTAAATCTTAGGAACTGTGGACAATCTTCAGTCAGTCTGTTGGCTTGTAAAAGGCTGAGAAGTATGTGATCTGGGTGGTGAAATTTTGTCTTGGGAATCTGGATTTCAAAATGAAAAAAAATTTTCACTCATTTGCAAGTTTAAAACATGGTGCACCTTTCCCCCTTTTTTTCTTACACCTAATAAATTCGGAGGAAAAGTGCTACATTTCTGCAAACGTAAAATAATCTAAAATAATCGTTGTAAATACAATCGGCAGCAAGTTCTTAATACATTTAGCACTTCTGTAGTGATTTACCACACCCAAAACCTTATTTTCAAACACTAAACACTCACATAGGTGCAGGACCAATTTTGGTTGAGCCCTGCTAGGAAACCAGTACTGAATGGTTTTTCTCAGTAACACAAGAACTGGGGGGAGGGGAGGGGTGTTTTACTTTCTCGGCAGTATGTAGTACCTTCAAACTAGAGACCAAAATTGGGCACTTATGAAAAGGCAATTTTTTTAAAAATCCAGTTATAATTCTAAATAAGGCAGGATATATCCACCAAAGTAACCACAAAATTCAGCAAAGTAAGAGTTCACGGGAGAACATATGCTGGAAAAATACTAAGAAAAAACGGAAAGGAACTATTTTGGAGTAGTCATCTGAGTATTCACAGACTTGCTTTCATTTACAAACGTAATTCAAATAAAAAAGGCTCCTCATCTTTTTAACCCACTACTAGGATTAAATACTTAAGTTGTTATCATTCACTAATAAAAGTTAATCATGAAAAAAATATAAAACATTTTAATTCTAAATTTGTACATGTAACAGCTAAAAGAGACAAGGTTGGGAAATTTTCATTGAGCGAAAAATGAACCAAGACAAAAACCCCAAATATGATTATGTTCTTATTTCTGCCTCTACAATGCTGAACATGAAAATTTGGTTGGTGGAGGGCTTAGAAACAGCAGCAATATGGTTTTAACCAAGTTGTGCACTGAAATACTTAGCTCCAATAGGGCAAAGCCCTTGTTCACACAGATTAACAATGAAAATATCTTCAGTCTTTTTGTTAACAGATTCTACTGTCTTCTATAAAGTATAATCATGCCATTTAGAATTCCAGGGGTACTTCTTTGAAAGGAAGACTAGTGATTCCGCAACAAACATGTAAAGTAGGAAATATATATATGGCTCAAGAAATCAGTTGAGGGAGAATTAAATAATCTTTAGGCACTTTGAAGACTTGGAAGTTTAAAATGTGCCATTTATGTTCAGAAAAAGACCTCAAAATCCACCACTATGTTGCTCTTACAATAACATGCATCTTAAAATTTTCAGTTAATACATTAATGCTTGCTTAAGAGTTAAATATAGAAAATAATTTGCACAAACAAACAAAAATAACTCTCTCCATTCACCTCTCCTAGATCCTGGTCACAACACAGACCATTCTTCCTCAGATGGAGGGGGAAAGGATTCACAAGCCCTCACCTGGCACTAGGGGACTTGTAAATTCAAAGCAACGAAGGTGGGATCCCCCTCCAAGGAGAAAAATTCACAGTCGTTTAAAATGTCAGGTTTTTCGTGTCTAGGAAGTCATTCGTTTTAAAATTAAGTATATTACATACTTTTGTTAAGGACCAGGAAACACAAAAATCATCTCAGATGGTTAGGTGGTGTATTTAATGATAGCAACTTGTCCAAATAAATTTAGCCTATTCTGCTCATTGTTAAGGAGGCTTGGAATTGAGGAACTTCTAAATTAAAATTAACAACTGGAATTGCAGACAGTGTGTATGACTCTGGCTTACACTTAACAAACTCAGATGTAATATACTTAAGGCAAAAACAGGATCTATCTGGTGTCAAAATTTCCTAATATTACAGAAAACCTAGAAGCACAGATTGACTACAGAGTACTGCAAATAAGATACCCAAAGCTTTATCTTAAATACCTGCCCCTTTTAATCACAAAATAACACAATTCTCAATTTTGTTTCTGCTTTGTTCAATTCCAACTATAGCCTTTTTGACAAAACATTTGCCTATTAACTGAACTGTAAAAAATACAACCAAGCTTGTGCTCATTAAATATACATGTATATAAAAAACATACAAAAAGTACAAGATTGATTATGTTAGGAAACTTTTACAGTGTCAACAATCCTGTTTTTCTCTAAATCTGTTAGTAAAGGGCCAAAGGTCAAATCTTTCTGTGCACAAAAACTCAATGTGACTGAACTCCTGAATTCAGTGTCATGCCTAGGCATGCTATGCACAGAATTATTTTTAATGTGCAGTCCTTAAAAAACAAACAAACAAAAAAAGACAAAAAATTAACCAAAAAACCAAAACACACCACAGGACAAAAAGTTCTTCTTAAATCAAATTCTATTTGTGAATTCAGCAAAATAATTTCTATAAAATAAAACAGCAAAATATTTAAATAGAATAGGGTGGACTGTATCTGTTTGCAGGGGTATTTGGTTTTTAGACAGGTTCCAAAAAATTACACACATTCAAGTTACCAATTCTTTTAAATACAGTATTAATTCATGAGTTCCTTACCTTTAATTAAATGCTTATTCTGAAATTATACCTCAATTATATTAACTAACCAGTTTCGTTTTTAATTAGACCCTGCTTCAAATGTTAAAATTTTCGGAATAATGGAAAAGGAGCTAGGACAATTCTTGCTTTCAAGTAAAACTGTGACTGAGCAGAAGCTCAGCCAGACATCTTGGTGCAGTGGTACTCCAAGCACTGTGGGATTCTGATGACTTCCACTTCACTGGGATCCAGCAGAAGGAAAGTTTTAAAAGGTTCTCCTAATAAGCTCTACCAAAGAAACAGAACAAGCACACCAAATACAGTCTTCTATTATGCTCCAAGCATCCTGGCATAGCAAATTTTTGCATATTTGTTTTAAATCTTTTAAAATTCCCATTACTGATACTTAAGTTTCCTTATCCCACCCAGAGGTTGAACTGTCAAACATTAGATGTAAGCAACATATGTGTAACTGAAAACCACCTGTTTATCACATTTCTCCCCTTGTTTTGTATTTTATATTCTAGGTGTAAGACGGAAAAGCTCTGAGCAATACAGCTGTCGCACTGGGACAACTGCTGTCATTATGGTAATTTTTTCCTCATTGGCTACACTAACCTGGTGTGAAGCCATGCTACATGTTACAGCGTAACTATAGCTTCAAAGTGATTAACCTAACCTCAGAATAAAAAGGCAATGAAAAAGATCTAGAAACAATGTTACATCACCAAATTTTCCACATCAACCAAATAATTTAAAGGTTACCAGCCTTTCACTGCTCATAATAAAACTGACTCCAGTGGCAAAGAATTAACATGAAACTATTGGTGTGGTTGAAATGGATGGGCTCTGGTTTGTTGCTGTTGGTTTATTTTTTGTTTTTGTAAAGGAGTTGATCCAACTGCCGTTAAGGCAGGCAACACTGGTTGCAGAGTGCAATGGGTATAACAAGGAAATTAACTTCTGTAGGTTTTGTAGATCTGTGAGTCTCATCAAGAAAAAAGTTTCTTGCTTAAGAATTAACAGTCAAACATTAATATACTATATACACCTTTGCCATTTACACGTTAGCATCAGGCCATTTATTACAAAACACTATACACTTTCCACTGCAGGCGGGTTATATATTGACAGCAAATTTCTGCAGGTAAGACAGTGAATAAACTTTCCACTCCATGTTGATTAGGAATAGTTTTTCTAGTTTTAAATATTAGCCAGACACAGAAAAAGGTTGGACTGTAAGGCCTGGGTGCACAGTCTTGATGGAACCAGTTAATCATGTGCATTTCACTGATCCTTCGTCTGAGGTGGGGATACTTCTTCACTGCCTTCATAATTTTCTTGTGCTCGTTGGCCAGTTCTCTGAGGGTTGTTCATGTGATGTGCTGCTGGGCCTGTATACGGCTGTCCATGCACATGGTTATTCTGGGAGGGGAGAAGAGATCTGCATGTTAAAACTTTTCATATATTAAACTTCATCTTTAAAGATCACAGGCTGAAGTTTGTGGAAATGTAAACATTTCTTTTATTCCTAGGACTGACAAAGAGTAAATACACTTGGGCTAATGATGGAAAAGAAAAAAAAAAAAAGTGGTTTGAAAGAGAAAAGGTAGCCTAAATTCAAACCCCAAAGCCCCAAATAAGAGCAGTGTAGGTCTGTTTAATTCTTTGGCCAAAGTGATTTTAAGTGCCAAAAATTATTTAGATTCAAGTCTGACAAATAAGGGATAACACAGCCCATTACTGCTCGTGGTAAAAAATATTCATGAAAAGTATCTGTGAGCTGGAACACATCTATCCTCACTCTTCTGAGCACCTTGAAACTCCCATATGAGAAATCTGATTGAATGATCATATGAGGTCTGCATGAGCAACAATCCGGAACACAGGATGATGTTAATGAAAACAAAACAACACTGAAGATAGTGGATTAACCGGGCATGATTAATATATGAGTTTTCTCAGGGCCGAGGAAAATAACTCTTCTCCTTGTGGATTTGGGTCCTTAATGTTTTAAACCCCTGAACTCTCATTTTTCTGTACGTTCCCCACCAGTCAAGCCAAGAAGATTATAGGCTTTAACTTTCTATAATTTCTATTACGAAAATTATGAATATGCATTTTCCAGTCATATTCAACATTTCTAGTCAGCATGCTTCTATTTCCACCCAGAAATATAAGACAGAATGCTTAAATAATGGTTCTGAAAGCATGGTTCCTAGACCAGTAGCAGCAGCAGCTGGGAACTCGTTAGAAATGTACTGAGGGGGATTCCCTGGTGGCGCAGTGGTTGAGAATCTGCCTGCCGATGCAGGGGACACGGGTTCGAGCCCTGGTCTGGGAAGATCCCACATGCCGCGGAGCAACTAGGCCCGTGAGCCACAATTACTGAGCCTGCGCGTCTGGAGCCTGTGCTCCGCAACAAGAGAAGCCACGATAGTGAGAGGCCCGCGCACCGCGATGAAGAGTGGCCCCCACTGGCCGCAACTAGAGAAAGCCCTCGCATAGAAACGAAGACCCAACACAGCCATACATACATACATATACATACATACATACATACATACATAAATTAAAAAAAAATAAATTAAAAAAAAGAAATGTACTGAATGAGAAACGCTGGGGTGGGCCTAGCACTCTGCTGCAACAGCCCACCAGGGGATTCCCATGCTTGTGCAAGTTTAAGGACCACTGCCTCAAAAGATCTGAATTAGTCACATCTGGGGTTTAGAAAGTCACATCTCATTTAGAACGTTTCTTCATCGAAATTTATTTAGTTATTGATTTCACAGAAAAATTCATGGAAATCTGTCAAATCCCTGATTTTTTTCCAACAATTTTTACTGTCATTGTCTTGGTTACGCTAAGTAATAAGCAAACACTTCTTCCTTCACTGCCATATCTTAGTGCCTTCAAAATCCACTCGCACACTTAGCCTAACAGGAAATGTCGTCTTAATCCATTATACTAAATATTGATTATCATTTTATATTGACGTGAATAATCATAGTTTTACGAACTTCATCTACTAGTACAAGAGGGGCACATATCTGACCAGGAAAACACCACAGGGGCAAGCTCAAACATGCCACATTGTGACCCCATGCCAACCATTCCTCTTTTGATCATGCCCCCAAAGCTAGTCTAGATAATCCCTCGATTACTTTACAGTCACAACAAAAAACTTAGCCATCCTTTAAATAAAGCATAAAGATTGGTTCTAGGGAATAAAAACACGAGCCAAGCCCAATATACCTGCTGATACTGAGATCCAGGTGAATGGGGGTATAACGGGGCGTCTTCAGGTGGAGGTGACTCATGCTCATCAGGGGCATCTTGGTCATCTGGCTCCTGATTTTAAGTATTTAAAGATAAAGAATTATGTAGCCAAATTCAAGTTTATTTTTAATTTTTTTTCTATTTGAAATAAACTCTTTAAAATCTAAAAAACTGACCCACTAACAACTTTTCTTTTACTACAGATAAACAAAGTAAACTGAAAGGAACCTGATTTGGGTTCTCTTAGAAATACTAGATTCAGGCAATTTCACAAATATTTCTCTAAAAGAAGGCTCCCTCATTAAGACCACATATAAATAAAACTTCAACCTGATTTTTTCCCCATTATCATTAATACATAAACACTGGCCTATAAAGTAAAGAATTACTTTGCTTTCTTCCATTTCTATCTGCTGCACACTGGTGGCTTTTTTTACCTCCTCTGGACAGAGTTCACAAGCTTTTGCAAGTGTCATCCTAGCACTATGGGATCTCTCCAAGAAATAACCATTTGATGTTTCATTGCTTTGCACCGGAGGAGACCAATTGTTGTAAGTGTACTGAGGATTGCCAGTGTATGGTCGTCTTTCAAGTTCATCTCCAAGCCATTCCACTGCCCAGGTCCACTTTCTTTTAAGATCTCCATTGCCCTTCAAAAGAAAATAAAACTATATATGTAAAAGGTTTTGGAATGCTTTTCAAAGGTAACTTTAAACGACAACTCCAAATTCTCATAATTCTCTTCTTTTAAAACAGAATCCTTAATTCTGATTCAGATTTCTACAAAATTATATGTGTGTGTGTATATATATACACATATATATATATATAGAGAGAGAGAGAGAGAGAGAGCGCGAGAGAGAGAGAGAGAGAGAGAGAGAGAGCGAGAGAGAGAGAGAGAGAGAGACCCTCACCTGCAGAATCTGGTAAGCAACAGGACAATTGCTAAAGAGAGCTACCATACATTTTATACACTGGTATGCTCTTTTTTGATAGTGATTCTTAGAGCGCTGGATTGTGTCAAAGAGCCCATCTCGGTCATCTGGGATTCCTTTAAGTGCATTATGAATTCTGAAAGAGAACCAGATAAATAAAAACTTCTAAAATCAAATAGCAGCTAACATTACTGAGTGCCTACTATGTGCCATTCAATAAATGTCTTTGATGTACTCATGTAATCTAATGCTAGACGGTAAGTCCTCTTCTTAAACCCTTGAACACAGATAAGAAAAATAGAGAGGTTAAAAGGCTTGCAACCCAAGGTCATATGGCCGCCTGGTACCAACTTATTACCAATCCAAAATGACAAATATCATATGATTCCAGTTATATGAGGTATTTAGAGAATAGGCAAAAATCAGAGAAAGCAAGAATAATGGGTACAGAGTTTCAGTTTGGGATGATGAAAAAGTTCTGGAGATGGATAGTGGTGATGGTTAACACAATATTGTGAATGTACTTAATTCCACCAAACTGTACACTTAAAAATGGTTAAAATGGTAAATTTTGTTATGAATATTTTACAATTTTTCAAAAAATATTTTAAAATTTACCTGCCTGCAATTCTACTCTAAGCTATATATCCAAGAGAATTGAAAACAGGTGTTTAAAAAGAAATACAAAACTTGTACATGAATGTTCACAACAGTATTATTCACAGCAGCCAAAAGGTGGAAACAACCCAAATATCTACCAACAGATGAACGAATATACAAAATGTAATGTACCCATACAATGGAATATTATTCAGCCATAAAAAGCAATGAAGTACAGATATGTACTCTAACATGGATGAATTTGAAAACATTATGCCAAGTGAAAAAAGCCAGATACAAAAGAACACATTGTATGATTCCATTCATATGAGATGTCCAGGCAAGTCCTGGATATTTTGCCTATGGACAGACCAATTCATAGAGGTAGAAAGCAGATTAGTGGTTGTCAGGGGCTGGGGGATGGGAGGACTAGGGAGTGACTGCTTAACTGGGTTTGGATTTTCCTTTTGGAGTGATGAAAATGTTCTGGAATTAGACAGTGGTAATGGTTGCACAACATTGTGAATGTACTAAAAGCCACTGAATTGTATGCTTTAAAATGGTTAAAATAGTGAATCTTATGTTAAGTGAATTTTACCTCAATAAAGAAACATTACCTAAAAAACCTTTTGTATACCTTATATTTTACTTAATAGAACGTTCCAAATCAAAATTCAAGTTTGCTTTGTTTTTTTGTATTACATGCATTTATAAAATCTGTTTTGTTTGGAAATCATGACTTTGTAATTTTGCAAAGTTTAATCATTTCAGACCACACAATCAACCATGTACAGGCTTCCTGCTATTTAATCTGAAACACTGCAGTGTATATTCTGTTTTTACCTTCAGTTTTGTCAAGTGATAATGAATCAACTGCTTTCAAATGCCATTTTTATCAATATTATCTTTCCCTCCCTTGTTCCCCAATGCTTAACGGTGCCAGGCCCACGGGAGATGCTCCATAAATACACACTGCTTACTAAATGACCTAAAAGCCCACTATGAGAAAATTATTTTCAAGCTTGGTGCCAGGGACTCGTAACAACAATCTTATCATTACACAAAAGTCAAATTCCCATGTTTAATCCTGCACACATGCCTTTAGCATTATTACTTGCTCTAATGAAACAAGAGAACTAAGATGTGGCTAATTGGCTTAAGGCTATAAATGCATACAATATTTTCAAAAGAAAATAATGAAAAGTTAGATTCCATTTCAACCAACTCTTAAGTTTCAGATCCTTTGATCATATTGAGAAGAGTAGTGGTAGTATTCAAAATAAGCGGCTATAGTTTTAGAACTACTAAATTTTGTGTTTAATGAAAATTGATCTCTGGTTTAATGCTATTTTTACAATATTCATTCAACTGTTGGAACTCTATGATGGTAATTCTGGTGAATAATTTGAAAATATTATTTCATGAATTCTGGCATTTGCAATCCCCACTAAGACTCAAGATTTTAATTTCTCTTTAAGCATTTTGTTGTTATAAAACTTGTTTTCATGTTTCTGTTATTGATTGATTGATTGATTATGTGGCCGTGCCGTGCAGCATGTGGGATCTTAGTTCCCCGACCAAGGATTGAACCCTTGCCCCCTGTAATGGAAGCGAAGAGTCTTAACAACTGGACTGCCAGGGAAGTCCCAGGTTTCTGTTTTAATTATTACACTGACAGACAGGAGGCAGTCTGTTATATGGATTCTCAATTGTTTCCCAACATAAACTCTTACACTACTGTCCATGTAGGGAGGGAAGTTACACAATCTGGCAAAGTTGCCAACCAATTCCATAGTTCATCATCATCTGTATTGCTGTTGGGATTAAGGATAATGTATTAAGCTTTTACGTAAAAAGAGGAATTCTGGAGGAACCTTGAGGGACAGCTAAGCTGGATAACCTTAGTCCTAAATTAATAAATATTAAAAATAAAATTTAAAAATTAAATAATAAAATACAAATAAATAAAAAATTGCTAACTCCTAAACCTCTCGTACGTATATTGAAAAACTAGTCACGATTCATGCTCATTTATTCACGGATTCCATATCTGCAGTTTTGCCTACTTGCTAAACTTTATCTGTAATGGCAAAAATCAACTCTTTGCAATTGCAGTCACGTGCAGAGTAGCAAAAACAACTGAGTTGCCCAACACACGTTCCCATCTGAAGTGGAACAAAGTGATATTCGGCCTTGTTTTAGCTCATACTGTAAACAAGTATCCTTTTTCCCATCTATTTCAGTGACAGCTTTTCACATTTTTGTGCTTTGTGTTATCTCACTGTTTAGAAAGGGCCTCAAATGTGTAGTGCTAAAGTGCTGTCTAATGTTCCTAAGCCCAAAAGGGCTGTGATGTGCTTTGCAGAGAAAATATGTGTCAGATAAGCTTTGTTCAGACCCGATTTATTGTGAGTTCAACGTTAATAAGTCAGCAATACATATTAAATAACGTGTCTTTAAACAGAAACACACATTAAAAACAGGTTATGTACTGATTGGTTGAAAAGAAAAGTAACCAGAGACTGGCAAGAACCTAACCCTGTTTTTTTCCCCAGGAGCAATGATTTAGTATTTGCTCATTCAGTGTTCACAGTGACTTTCAGACCGTTAACTACCATGAATAATGGGAACTGACTGTACTTACTGAAGGCACTATTTTTAGATAACCAAGTGTTATCTCATGTAATTCTAAAACTAACGTAATCTAATCCTAAAATAACCCTAGAGCATCATTAATGAAATTGAAACATTTACAAAAAAATCCCCCCAAACAAAAAACACAACAATTGAAAGAAAAAGGTTAGTATATTAAGTATGCAACTTGGGCAATGAGAGCAAAAAATAAAAAATGAAATAAAACTGTGAGGAAGGGGGGACCTTTTTATTCATTCTTATGTTTTGTTTAAGATAAAACATTTATTAGATCTTCAAGAGGTAAACAAAAATATGTGCCGACTGGTAATTTCAGTTACTCTAAAAGCTGGGCAAGGAACAAAAAAGGGTATCTACCTGTGAGTCTGCCAGGAGTCCTCAATCAGTAAGATCTGCAAAAGCAGATCCAAATAGGGCCGGAGTTCATAAGTATAGGAATATGCAACCTAAAAACAGGTAAGACATGGTGAAGAACTTATTTAAAGCAGCAACAGTGGTGATCCTTTCGTAATGTGTAATGTATAAAAATATCAAATCACTATGTTGCACGCCTAAAACTAATATAATTGTAAAGTCAATTATACTTTAAAAAAAACTATTTAAAAAAATAAAAATATAAAATAAAGGAATAACAAATCAAATTATAGAGACATATGAATGTATATTTTCCTTTAACCTGCCAGAGAAGTTCACTGAGGACAGTAGATGAGAACTGAGGATTCTCCCAGCAGCAAAAACGAAGCAATTTGACGGTTTCCTCTGAGTTACTGCAGTCCTCAATGATTTTCTTCACATAACTTGTCCTCACAAATAAAATGTCTGCCACATTCTGCTGAATTGGCATTATAGGTTGTGATAAATTAGGATCACCAAAAGGATTGGGAAGAGGAGGATTACCTAGAATACAGATTTGTCATCAATGAAAAACGAATCGGCTTCTCCACAGAAAATAGCTTATGAATTTTTTATTTTATGAAAATAATATTTTAAATCAAGTTTCCTGAGTACAACAAAGAAAGTAATATTAAGCATTATAATGATCACATATATCAAGATGATAAAATGTAAAACTGAAATGGCAACACTGGCGTTTTCTTTATATAAAAGTTAATTCTTAAACTACTTTATAAACAAGGTACCAACCTCAGTAACAAGTAGACAGAAAGATTCCCTTTAAATATGAGAAAAAGGTGCAGGACTCAAAATATTATTAAATATTCCAAGCATGGACTTTCAGACTCTCGTTTTATTTTTAAATATCTTTGGAATTACTTTGAATCAGGTACTATATATGGCCAGCAGTACTTTAAAACCAATGTAAAGAATGGAGTATTTGACTTTACCGTTGATTGAAGACTGCATTCTTGACGAGACATTGCAGCATCGGATTAGCTGTGACACTACTGAGTATAATTTGCCTAATTCAGCATACTGATACTTGATTGGAGGACCTGGACCTTCATCTAAAGACACAAGCATAAAGGTAGCAGGTACACTCAATTTCAGAAGCTGTGTCTTCTCCGCCACACCTACAATAAAGAAGGGAGAAGCAGGAAGAGAGGGGAAGAATTATATGAGAGGAAAGAACTGGGACGGAAGGGCTTCATAATAAAATATTTTTCTACAACTTTTATGATCAGAAGATCACTTTTGCTTAGCATTTACTTACTTCAGCAATCAGAACCAAAAATCTACTGAGTTAGTATAACTGGATTTAAGTATTAAAATGGTTA
The DNA here is from genome assembly GCF_009873245.2 of Balaenoptera musculus. Taxonomy (NCBI): domain Eukaryota; kingdom Metazoa; phylum Chordata; class Mammalia; order Artiodactyla; family Balaenopteridae; genus Balaenoptera; species Balaenoptera musculus. Next base: position 36,015,502 of record NC_045806.1, on the reverse strand, counting down.
AACAGTGACTATGACATTCCAATCCTACTGGGCATAAGGAAGAGAAACACTTTCTATGGCCTGGGGAGTCTCGAGAACTAGCCTCGTCTGCAATCCTCATCATTAGGTGAATGACGAAAACTGAGAAATAAGAATTCTTTTATGAATTGCCTTTCTTCCTCAGCCAAGCTTCTTGAAAGACGCCTAAACTCGTTCCCTCTACTTTCTCGTCTTCCCAGTCCTCAACCCATGCCTATCTGGCTTCTGCCCCCTTTTCTGGTTTAAAGCTAAGGAATAGTTCTCAAACCATAACCATTTCCTCCTTTCTTGGGTTCCTCTCTTATTTTCTTTCTATCTCTTCTTATTCTTTTTTTTTGTTTGTTTTTTCTTATTCTTATTTGTGAGTCCTCCTTCCTCTCTTCAAAAGTGATGGTCCTCAAAGTTCCCATGTCAGGCTATCTTCTCACACCGTATACCGTATGCCTTCCCTGGACGATCAAACCCACTCTAATGGCTTCAAGTTCCAGCTATTTTCATTCAGCTGATTCCAAAATATTTCCAGACAAATAGACCACCGCTCTACTGGACATCTCTATTTGGGTGTCACAAAGACTCAAATTCCCTGTCCACGTTCTTCCTCCTGGGTTTCCCCTCTCAGTACATGGCACTACTACCTGCTCAGTTTGTCAAGTTGGAATTCTGGGCATCATTCTTAACATCTCTTCTGTGTTCCCCTTCCCCGAATACCCAATCACCAAATCCTACTGTCCTTATCTCCAATAAAAAGCACCAGAATCTGACTACTTGTATCCCGCTCACTGCCAGTTCCTCAGTATAAGCCACAACAACGATTTTCTATCTATAGATGACTTTAACAATCTCTAGTCTTACTCCCCAATAATCCATTCCACACTGCAGCCTGGATCTTTCTAGAAGCCATGTCTATTCAAAACTCTACAATGGCTCATCAATGCCCTCAGGATAAAGTCCAGAATCTCTCACAAGGCTTGACAGAATAGCACAATTAGAGAATTCTACTCACCACTCCTGCCATCCTCATATTACATCAATTCTAGTCAGACTGAATAACTTTCATTTCCTCCAATGAGCCATGCTGAATTTATTCCAAGTCTCTGCACCTGCTGTTCACTCTGGATGGAAAAACTCAACCGACCAATTCCTACATCTTCTCCACTAAGTCCCTCACACTCCCCCTATGATGTACTTCCATAGCACTTTGTATTTTCCCCATTATAGCCATAAACATATTTTATGGCAAGTACCTTTTAATTTGCTTCTATACCCCATTAGAAAATAGGTGTCTTATTTATTGCCATGTTCCAAGAAGTATAATAAATACAGGTCCACAAATCCCTTATCTGAAATCCTGAGATTCAAACAGCTCTTAACATCAATATAAACAAAGTTCATTCATAAAGTCGCTGTGAAAATCTGGCCTGAACTGACAAGAGGCTATTTACATCTTCAATCATCCCCTCCCAGTGTGAATATTCACGTGTATGATTACAAAGTGCTGTTTCGGACCCTGCTCTAGGGATGTTACATAATTCAGGGCATATGGGCTATTTTACCTTTCTTAAAACCAAACAGTTCTGAACCACAAAGCATATCTGGTCCTAAGGATTTCGTATTAAAGTTTATAGACCCATATTTGCTTTTAGCAGGGAAATTTTAATTAGATTAGATTATGGACCAACGATGCATGTTTTCTGAACAGGGAATACCTAAAAAGGGAGTTGAACAGAGTGAGATTTTTATAAATACCTAAGATTTGGCATTTCTAAGTGTGAAATACAGATTCCCCTTATGCTTGTTTGCATAAATATTCTTTTCAACTACAAATATGCAAGCATCTCCAGTATGGGAAGGTAAGGGAAAAGACGACAAACGCAAAGTAGAATGTTGCTTATGTTAAAAGGGCCATGGATCAACTGGCGATTGGTAAGTTCATGCACAAAAAACCTGGAATGACAGGGATGTTTGGGTTTAGAACTTAACATAAATAACAGGTAATTTAAGTGAATATTTATATTATCCCCGATTTTAGTTTAGTTTACGTCAACAAAAACTTACGTACAGACTAAGTCCTTTACCCAAACTTGGTGAGTATTACACATCCATCTGGGACCTTTTGAAAATGTGGATTCCTTGTGTTAGCTCTGAGAATTCTTATTCAGTTGGTTTGGGATGGGGCCTAGGCATCAGTATTTAAAAAAAAATAGGTCTAGCACCACTACTTTAGGAGATAAAAATATGATTAAGATACAGATTTTGACCTTTGTCTGGTGCAGAGATAAGACACATGCATAAATAATGATAAAATACAAGGAGAAAAGTGCAGTGTAAAAAAAAAAAAGCTTCAGATAAAATTCACAATAGGTTTTATGGAACACTGTTTCTATTTTAGATCAGGTTATATTTCATCATGTGACTTACATGACGTCATTACTTAATACATTAAAAGAGAATTATGAAAACTTAAATTCTTACCTAAATTGGCATACATTACAAACAGGTTGAAATACTGCTGTAAATGACGCCCATGCTCTGAAACTTCTCTTCTCAGTAGATTTAGTACTGCTCTTAGTAAGTGATCACTCAGGCTTAAGTTGTCATAAGCCTGTAAAGGATAAAACATTGGTTGTTTTTCAGCAACAAGGTGCACGTATGATATAATTCTCTTTGCATGAAAAAGGGACATGCACATATACATGTTAAATATAGGCAGAAATTTCTGGAAGGACTGATCACACAAGAAATTATTAAAAAGGGTTGCTTTTTAGGAAAGGGGATGAAGATCCAATGTAGATTTCATTATAGAGGCTTCATACTGTTCTAAGTTTTAACAAATGGAAGTCCATTTAAATTTATATAACAGTAAGTGTATAACTAAGCCACTGAATGTAACTGAATTAACAGAAAATTCCGTTATGTTTTTAAAGAGCCAATAGTCACTATTCACTGCTGGGGAGTACTTTAAATGCAACTCATATAAACATTGAGGCATCGGACTCTATGGTTATTACGTGCTCATGCACGTTTGTTAGGTAAACGTATCAAACAGATGCACGTATATCTGTGACTTCAACTTCCAGGAAACAGAATTTATTTCTGTTAACTGGGCAATTACCTGACTAGAAGGTCCTGGAGATGCAAAAGGTGAAGGACATGGCCCATCTTGCAAGGAAAAATGTGCAATAAAAACTATAAGTTTTGCAAATGCACCTCTCACTTCTGCACTAGGGCACTCCAGAAGGTATTCAGAGAAGCGATTTGAAACATTAAAAAGGACATTGTGAGCAAACCAAAAACGTACATTCTTGCTGTGACGAAGGAGAATACATAATGCATCATACCTAAGACAAAACCAAACAAAAATCTATGAATATCGATTCAGTAACATGTTTCCTATAGTACAGGGATGGGTCTCTATGAACCAAACAAACAAAAAAAAAATCAAAGAACTTCTTTTACTACTGGAGGGAGAGAACCAGCAATGGTAGCTTCTAGCACTAATATTAAAAAGATAAATACTATGACTTGGTCTATTTTCACAGAGTGACAAAATAAATAGACGAAAACTTACACAGTCCTCTACAAATCCATGACCAAACTCTTCCTAGGTTCAATGACAAAACAATAATCCCCATTCCCTTAACATCTTACCACTAGAATAGTAAGTAAATATTGTTGAATCGAGGTATTATAATGGCCTCTAAATTTATACAGTTAAAAACTTAAACTCATTTTAAGTTTCTACCTTTTTAATCTATGGCTGAATTTAATCTAGGGAAGCTAAAATGTTAATACTTTTGTGATTAGATAGCTTAGACTTTTAAGTATCATCCTGTAATGTTTTGTACAGAGATGTCAAAGATATGATACAAGGTAACAGAAGCAGAAGCCAACTTCTGAATAATAAAAGGCGGTATTTAATCTCAGTAATTATTTTTTAAATTTATTTTCTATACAGGTTCTTATTAGTTATCTATTTTATACATATTAATGTATATATGTCAATCTCCCAATCTCCCAATTCATCCCACCACTCAGTAATTATTTAAATATGATTTCTCTCACTATCACTACCAAGATTTTTTAAATTCTGCATTCCAAATCTGAAATGAGATTATCATGGCTTGGAAAAAATAAAGCAGTATATTAAAGAACCAAACTAAATGCCAGTAATAATAGGAATGAAAATTCAAAGCAATGTACCAATCACTGGCAGAGCCACGGACTACTTTCTTGGTGTGAAATCCTGTGGTAAAGAGGAACCTAGCGGCAAGCTGAATACTAATCATAGTGATTTCTTCTGCTTCAGGCAACAGGTGATCTTGCCCTAAAAATAAAATGTAGATTAAAAAATAGTCAAACAAATTTCTGTGCTCAAGCCCCATTTTCATTTTCAAAAACAAATCTGCATTATCAACAATTTTCCAAGTCCTAACTATGTTAAAACCCCTGGGCTACTTATGAAATAATTCTTAGTAGTTCAGTAAAGCACCCTTCAACTAATGCTTGAGTAAAAAAACCAAACTGTTGTAACAAACAAAAGCTCCTCTGTCTCTAAATGGCAAGACAACATATAAAGCTCAAAGGTAACAGTCATCTGAAACATGACTTTAAAACAACCAAAAAGAGAGAAAACAAACACGTTGATGCCTGCTAAGAAACCCTGCAAGTAAAAGAAGAGGTATGCTTTATTACTAAGAAGCTAAATTCGTGATACTTACCTAGAGGAGGATTTAAGCAAACACCATTACATGTAAGCAGTTTTTTCATAAACTGAAAATATTCCGTACTGTACTGCATTCGGTTATGCATGAATTGCACATTCTGTTTCCGTACACTTCTCTCAATGGCTGATGGCATAATGATCTGATGGGGTCTTGTGGTGATAGCAAGCTCTGATATATACCTTATCAACTCATCATCTTGGTCTATTGTGTCCAATCGTTCATAAAAAAGTATATAAGCATTCCACCACCTTTTCTGGCGCCTGTATGACATGCGCTTCATCATGTGATCGAATACTTCTCCCATGTACTCTCCACCAAAACACTGGTTTTTCATTTCTTCATCGTCATCCATTTTACATTCAGTTACATCTCCATCATCAAATTTATACCAGCGATTTCTCTCGCCATCTCCTCCGTTCCTCTGAATGATGTAAGAGTAGTAATGTCCCCCGCTCGCCTGACCGCTGTGTACAAGCACCCCCACAAGTCTGTATTTCGTGCTTCCTGCTGGCTCACTGTCAGACTGCTCATTCTGTTGTATCAACTGACTCTCTGGGTTTACGTTATCTCCTTCCAGCTTTGCAACACCGGCAACTGTGTAAGGTTCCATGTCCAGTTCGCGAGGAAATTCAAAGTAATCATTAAACTTGATTGCACATTCTCTTTCCCAGTCATAGTCGAATCGTTTTAGTTGGATAGCGAGAACAGGAGGTAATTTTTTAATAAGCAAGCGCTTTACAGTATCAACCTAAAATGAACAGAGCAAATTACTAGATGTTCTCTTATAATCCACTGCAAAAAACCCCCAAACTTAAAACTCTACTATTAAATTCTCAGGATTAATCTGAAATTTTAAGTATAAACAAATATATGATAATGAACATAATCAGAGCATTTCTGTCAGTTGATATTTTAAAAATGTTCACTAAAACTAATACGAAGTAGCTGATGCCTTTTGCTACAACTTGCAAAAATTAGTGATATAGACATTATTCGCTGTCTGATTTCTATATTGGAAGTGCTATCTAACCATTATTACTTGTTTGATATTTACTGTTATTTTAATGAAGTCTGCTGTGAGCAAACTACAGAAATATAATAATAGCAGCTAATATTTATTGGGCAATTAGGTGCCAAGTTATATGATGCTAAGTGCTGTCCAAGTAGTAACACGTTTAATCCTCACAACCCTCCCAACCCTGAAACTTAGGGATGAGACATAGGAGTACTAGAGAGAGAACTTGCCTCAAGTCTTAGAGCTGTGAGAGGCATGGAGTATGGCTTTACAGCTCATGATCTCAACCTCTAGATTTTAATACCTCTCTAAGTGGTATGTGAAGTCAAAACAATACAGGTGACTTAGAGGTGAGAGGGCTTGGGAGCCCAGAAAGATACACATTATTTACCATATGTATGTGTAAATTGTCTCTCCTAAAGAACTGTTAAATGCCCACAGACAAAAACCAATCAAGTGAGTCTAAAAATCTGATCCAAGTGGTTTAAAAAACACAGGTGGTAGAAGAAATCTTTTGTGGCTAAATAAAGTAATTAACAGTTTGGCTTCAGCAAACTTCTTGGTCTTGGGTAGCAACTCTGGACATGAGAGGAGAAATGTTTTCCTCTATGAGCTCTGTAGCTTCGAGGAGTTCAAGAGCAGGTTGGTTGAATATGGATGAAAAGTGCCTGTGTAACTCAGACAAGAGACTGATATTAAGCTACTATGACCTCTGAAGTGATTCACTCTTATCTTTACCTGTTTTCCCTAGCCCTTCTGGCACTATTTTCTCTCAATTGTCTTTACCTGACAAACCTTTCTCTCAATCCTCTTTACCTGACAGACCCTTAAGTCAGTTATCTTAACTACCTCTCTGTTACCACTATAACAAAGCAGGGTAGGGAATAAAGAGGGTGAATTTTGAGAACAAACAAAAACAACCATTCTTCCAAACCCATTAAATGTAATCATAATTATTTTAAACAAAACTGGGCAATTCATACCTTTTTATTGCATTTTTCACAATGATAAGCATTTGCACCTTCTAATAAATCTCCTTTGACATATTGTTCCAAAGAATCAAGAAGATTTTGGTGATTTCTAATGTCTACATTCAAAGTCGTAAAAGATTCTTCACACTCGTATCTAAAGATATTATTTAGGAAATGATCAAAGAGAATTTATTCCTTAGTTTTCTAAACATCTTATTTAGTTATGGACTCAATGAAAACTACTTTTGCAATTTTTATAACATAACACAAAACCCATAAGTCATAAAATGTTACCAATAAATGACAGTTACCATTTATGAGTCACTTATCCTCTGCTGGGCATACATTAGGTTGTTTACACACTACACATAACAGGTGCTTTGTCTTCATGACAAATATTTCTCTATCACCATCTCCACGTCAGAGATGAGGGAAGTGGGGTTCAGAATGTGAATTTGGTCAAGATTACTAGGTGAAATGGTGTTTTCAAGCTAGGTCTGTCTGGCTTCACAGCTCAATCTCTTTAGAGTCTACCATGCTGCTTCTGCCATTATCTGTTTAGATCTATTAATGAGCTGAATTTTTAAATGTTTCTCCTCTTCCGTAATGGAAACCTTACTAAAGCACAAGTTTGAACACACAAATTAATATGGGATAAGCAATCTGAATAGGAGCCACAATCCCACCTTGTGGCAATTTTCTATCAAAGGAATTTTCAGATTTCTGATGAGACATTTTCATACATTTAGAACATGGGATGTGAGGAATTCATTCTCAACCATTAAATTCATTCACTCAACAAATACACTGAGTGCCTACCATGTTTAAAGCCCTGTGGGATAGTCAATGTTTAAGACAGTCCCTCATATTTAGGGCTTTTCAATTTAGTTAGGGGAAAAAGGTACACAAATAAAGGCATTTATGAGTGACATGAATGGAATATGAAGTATTAAGCAAACTGTTACTATAACTGGGGAACAGCCCATAGAAGAGAAAAGAGAAATTAGATTTTATGATTCCAGTTAAAAATTAGGACATTTGAAGCTGAGAAGTCAGCAAAGTTTTTCTGTAAAAGGCCAGATAGTAAATATTACAGGCTTTTTGGGGCCATGAGGTCCCTATGGCAACTACTCAACTCTGCTGTTACAGTGAAAGCGGTCAGACAGTAAGTAAAGGAGTGGGTATGTTCCAATAAAACTTTAACAAAAACAGATGCAGGGCTGGATTTGACCTATGGTCCACAGTTTGTTAACCCCTGCTCTTGATAAATAAATACCCTAAAACAGATTGTCTCAGGACCCTTTATGTAACCTTCCAGCATATAACAAGACTAATTTAGTTGTGGAATAGGTATTTGAACTTTAGGGATTTTACTTAAGATCATGCTCTCTGGACATTTTCACTTGGCAAAGAAAATCAATAATTTCCAAATAATTTTGAAAACTGTCTAAAACAAACCAAGAAAAACTGACCAAAACAGATGACCACAAAATTTTATCTTTATCAGTAATTAAAAACAGGAGGTTAAAATGACAATTTTATTGTCCACCTAATGCACAAGATCTTTCAAAAGGAACAAAAGTTGCCCAGTCTCAAGATGGGAATAAAGACACAGACCTACTAGAGAATGGACTTGAGGATACGGGGAGGGGGAAGGGTAAGCTGGGACGAAGTGAGAGAGTGGCATGGACATATATACACTACCAAACGTAAAACAGATAGCTAGTGGGAAGCAGCTGCATAGCACAGGGAGATCAGCTCGGTGCTTTGTGACCACCTAGAGGGGTGGGATAGGGAGGGTGGGAGGGAGACGCAAGAGGGAGGGGATATGGGGATATATGTATACGTATAGCTGATTTACTTTGTTATACAGCAGAAACTAACATACCATTGTAAAGCAATTATACTCCAATAAAGACATTAAAAAAAAAAAAAAAAGTTGCCCAGTCTATGCAAACAATTTTATGGCCTCATTCAGAATGAGTAGTTTAACATTTACATATAGTATTAGCACTTCCTCAATCATTTCCCTGTGTTCAAAAATAAAGCACATACACACACAACCTATGACTGTATATAATGCTGTTTAGCCTTGCAGAAAATACTATCCTACTGTGATAGTCTGTAATTGACAACATACATGAGAAGTTCCAAAGTAAAACTTCCATACAATAGGCATAAACGTGTATCTATCAGTAATGAACTTTAATAGTTAACTATTTTCAACAAGAGCCCTTAATCAACTTCCCCTTTAAGAAAACCAAAAACCGAAAACCAAAAAACACCAAAACCCAATTTGTTTAGTCAGCTTTTGCTATAAAGATTTTGTGTGGGAAACATACCTTAAAGACAATGACAGTAATCAATGTTATTTTCAAAAAGTCAGTATTTCATTTGTATAGGAAATAGTGCTCCATGCCTGTCATCTTCTAAACTTAACATATTTACAATATTATAACTATTTTAATTCTAAGATAAAGGGCAAATTCATAAGTAATACCTGTAGCTATGCAAAATACCATTTTATTTTCTTAGGCATGATCACACATAAGAACATGTGAGAGTATGAAATAGTAAGAGCTTAGGTGGAGTTAAAGGAACCAAGTATTATTTGACAAAAACAAACAGACCCATAAAGGTCATGAGACTTTTCTGTACTGTTAAACTTCATTGTAATAAAATGAGAAAACAAACAAAACCCCCCCACAGTAGTAAGGTATGCGCAACATGTAATTCATCCAGCCTCAGGTATTTAGTAATCGGTAGCGTACTTCACTTTTGTACATAACTAATAGTAAAAATAAACAGTACAACATACACTTCAAGTATGAAATTAGCACTTACCTATGTGGGCAGCCTTGGCAAATCTTCTGATCAGCAAAGGAACCTCCTAAAACTTTACTTAGCATAGCTGGGTGTCCTAAGGCTTTCAAAGCTTCATCTAAACTATCCACCAATGAATTAAAAAATTCTAAAGCATCATGTTGTTCACGAAGATTAACAGGCTCACCCCAAAGCCTAAGAAATGAATGGAGTAAAATATGTAATGTGCGACACTCCCAGAACAATATATACAATATATTTTTCAGGAAAAAAGCAATACAACCATAAATGACACCACAAAAACTGAGATTTTATTCCTCAACTACAGGAAGTAGCAAAAAACAAATGCCGTTTATGTTATCGATTGCTGTGGGGAAGAAAGTGAGATTCATAGTAAAAGTGGTACTTCACTGGGGGAGAAATACCATGAAGCTACTGGTGTGGCTGGATGGACAGTAGAGCTCCAGGAAGGATGGTTTCTGTAGGTAATGTAGTAGAAGCATGCATTTTGAATCCAACTGAAGACACTGTTAAAATTGGGTGGCTGATCTTACTCTTACGTAGATAATTACTACTTCATTTCTTTCGTTTTGCTTAAATTTTGGGTTACAGATACAGTGCAAAGATAATATTTACTCTTAATTAAATTGACTTTTCCGATCGAAAAGAGAAAGGTTTGACTTGTTTTACAGTTCATCTCTTTTGAATAATCTGAGGATTTAAATTAGGTAAATCAATCCTGAGAAAAGAAAATATCAATTATGTGAATGACAAAATAAGAAGTGATACTAATAAAACCTAGGCACTGCTGGAAACTATGACATCTAATTTTGTATTTATAGAGTAATATACATAGAGAATATAAGTGAATTCATTCTAAGCAACAGATATGACAAATGTATTTTAAGTATGCAAGAGGAACTAATTGTCTTTTAATAAACTCCTTTGCAACACTTCTACTATGTAGCAAATAATCTCACCCTAATTATATTTCAGCTGTTAAATTTGCATATAGTGAGTTAGAAATCAAATATATCACTTGTTAAAAGATATTTTACAATGGAGAGATTTGTTAAGACACCAAGGGATCAAAGCTAACATCACCAATAATCAGATAAACTGATATCATGTGCCTCTGAATGCAATGCAATGAGAAGCATATAATAACATCACCTATGTAGTTATCTTGCCAAAAAGCTTAACTTGAATCTAATCATGGGGAAATAATCATACAAATCAAGAAAGTACCATAAAGGTCATGACAAGTTAGGGAGATTATTTTAGAGAAGACTAAAGAGGTAACAACCAAATACTTGTGATTCCTTCTAGGATACCAATCTGGAATTGGAAAAAAAAAGTCAGAAAGAATATTTTGGGGAAATTGAAATACATATTGATGAATTATCAGGCATTACTAAATATTAAATTTCATGCATGTGATAACTGTATTAAACATTACATAGAAAAATGTCCTTATTCTTAGAGGATACATGTTGAAGCATGTAGGGGGGTTAAAGTGTCATATTTGCAACTATCAACTCGTTTAGAAAAAACAAACAAAAACCAAAACCCAAGTATACATATAAGCAAATATGGCAAAATGTTAACAATTGGTGAATCTGGGTAAAGAGTATATATCATAAAGGTGATTATTATACTACTTTACCTTTTCTGTTGGTTTGAAATTCTTCAATATAAAAAATCAGGGGTGGGAAATGTGGTTAACTAACCCACATGTATCTAGAGTATATTATGTGTCTAAAGTGTAGATAATCCAAAAGTGCTAGTCTAGACAAACTGCGAGCTCCACTAGCATAGGGAGTAATTAATTAAGAAGTCAAAAATGCAAGTGCATTATAAGATAAGCAATAACTGTAACTGAATGACAAATTTTAAGACAAAAGCTCAAAAAGCTTGAGAGTAATTTGGAAGAGGAGGAACAGAAATGCTAAAAGCCTTATGGCAGAGACGAGACAAGCTAGAGAAAGAATGAGAACCAGAATAGTCAGAGAGGAAGACGAGAGGTGTTGAGAGGTGTTGAGAGGTGATGGGACCAAAAGAGCAAAAGCAGAGCCGGGAAGGAGGGTGGTGCATGCAAGCCAATAAGTATGGATTAAGTAGGGGGCCTAGTTAGAGGAATCGGAAGAATTTATGCGGTGAGTCATAGGGAGGTCATTGTATTACAAAGCAGTGGTTTCAAAAGAAATCTAAGTAGTATCCTTGTAGGTAAAAGGGGAGCTGCTCTGATTGAAGCAGGGAAGGTGGACGAGAGCGGCAGTGTCAGGTGACCCTTTGCTTCTCTTGCTCTCAGCTGTCTGGGAGATACCTTGAAGGGATTCTAAGGAGTATTATTTAAGGGAATTCCCTGGCGGTCCAGTGGTTAGGACTCCATGCTTTCACTGCAAAGGGCTCAGGTTCAATCCCTGGTTGGGGAACTAAGATCCCACAAGCCGTGCAGTGCAGGCAAAAAACAGAAAAAAAAAAAAAAGTATTATTTAAAAAATCCAATGCTATGAAGGATTATAGCATTCTCATACACAGTACAGATATGTGGTTGTACTACAGTATTTTAGCACAGTGCACGACATGATAGGCGATGATAAAAAAAAACAAATGAAATAAATGAAGCCAGAGAAATAAGATCAAGACATAATCGAAGATTTTAAAAAAATTAACAACAACAAAACCCAACGTATTTATCGCACCTTTCCTATAAAATTGTACATTAGAATAGCCAAAGAGTTGCTATGGGGAAGTTTTCCTTTATAGATCTCCTCTAGCTAATAAATGAAAGAATGATAAAATTAGAATGTTGCCATTTTGTAATCCTGATGAAATGCTGCATTTAGGCAATGATGATCAATGGCTGTTATAAGACAGAGACAGACAGACAGACATTATGTACTTCTCATTGAGGTCATCGTTATCACCTACGAAGCAAGCCTTATCTATCCACTCCAGAAAAAGAAAAATCACACCTGAATTTGATCAAGCCTCTAGATCTCACTACCTATTTATATGACATACAGGGGACTGAGGAAAACAGAAAACACCACAGGGATCCCATCAATAAAATCCAGATGGGAAAATTTACAGAGCTAACTACCTGTTTGTTTGGTTTTTTTTCTCCCCAACAAATAACTACAAGGGTGAAAAAAGATTAGAAGAGACTAAAGAGTCATGTCAACATCTGCAGCATATGGACTTCACTTGGATCATGATTTCAAAAAATTTATAGTAAAAAACAATTATGAGGTAATTGGGTAAAAGCAGACATTGACAAGGATATTAAGGAATTTTTATAAGACATGATAATAGTATCATGGTCATGTTAAAAAAAAAAGACGTTAGAGATACACACTGACATATTTATGGATGAAATTATGTATTTGCTTCAAAACAATCTAAAAAGAAGTAGATGGCAGTGTAGATGAAAGAAGATTGGCCATGAGTTGACAACTGTTGAAGCTGAGTGATGAATACATAAGGGATCATACTCTTCTCCCTACTTATGTAAATATTAGAAGCTTTCAAAATAAAAAATTATTAACATCTTAAGAGACTAAAGAATGTTGCCTCTTACTATTACAGTTTCTACCTCCTTTGGGGACAATGAGAAAACTAACCTAACTATGAAGTAAAGTTTGATTATTACTACTGCTTAAATATTAAACATAAAAGTGCCTTCCAGTATAGGTTTTAGAAGTTTAATGTTAGTGTCATGAGATAGTCATAAAGGTTTAAGCAGTATCCCAATTACTATTCATCCATAGTTTACCTGAACTGTTTCCAAAATCCTCTGGGCACATAGTACTGTAGTCGAGAAGCAGCTAAATGACCAAAGATGACCTGAAGGTGTCTTAGAACACCAATATTGTACTCTTTCCTATCTTCTGTTTTACTTAATGCTGGTTTCTCTTCAAATTGTTGAGGGTATCCAAATACATCATCTCTGGGATCAACATTGCTCTAGAAACCAAAAGTTATCATTAATGAGCTAATCTAACTTCAAAGTATAGTAAAAATATGTTGAGACAAATGCCAAACGATTAGTGAACAAATCACCTGTACTTCTATTTATTTCCAAAGCACTTAACTTTCAATTTATAAATTTTAGTTTACAATATCAGTGTTTATATCCCCACCCCTTTCACATAAGAGTTGTCATAAAGGAATAACCCTAAGTATCGTAGAGGTAGGTAATATAGCAAAATACAGTAAAAGTGATTAACTTAGACTGAACTGGACACAAATGCAGGCTTTGCTACTTATAAGCTAAGTAACTTTGAGCAATTAAGTGCCTCATGTGTAAATGGGTTAACACATTCTTCATGTAGCTGTTGTGAGGATTATATGAGATAATGTATATAGAGTGCTCAGACTTGTAAACATTCAATACAATATACATATTAAGATTAGTAGTACTCTTCAACAAATGGTGCTGGAAAAACTAGATATCCATAGGCAAAGGAATAAGGTTGGACTTTTCCCTAACACTATACACAAAAATTTACTCAATAGAGATCAAAGATTTGAATGTAAGAGCTAAAACTATGAAACTCCTAAAACATAGAGCAAAAACTTCACGACATTGGATTTGACAATGATTTATCGGATATGACACCAAATGCACAGGCAACGAAAGAATAGAGACATACTGGACTTCATGAAAATGAAAAAGTTCTGTGCAAAGAAATTGGAACCTTTGCACACTGTTGGTGGGAAATGTAAAATGGTGCAGCCACTGTAGAAAACAGTTCCTAAAAAAATTAAAAATAAAACTATCAAATGACCCAGCAATTCCACTTCTGGGTAAAACACCCAAAAGAACTGCAAGAAAGGTCCTGAAGAGATATTTGTATACCCATGTTCAGAGCAGCATTATTCACAATTTTGAATTCCATCAAAAGGTGGAATCAGGGACTTCCCTGGCGGTCCAGTGGTTAAGACTCTGTGCTCCCAATGCAGGGGAAGCGGGTTCGATCCCTGGTCGGGAACTAAGATCCCGCAGGCCGCGCCGTGTGCACCACCCCCCACAAAAAGATGGAAGCAACCCAAATGTCCACTGATGAATAAATGGATAAACAAAATGTGGTATATACATTCAAAGGAATGTTATTCAGCCTTTAAAAGAAAGGAAATTCTGACACATGCTATGAAATGGTCGTTACATTAAGTCAAACAAGCCTGTCACAAAAAAACAAATATGGTATGATTCCACTTATATGAGGTACCTAGAATAGTCAAATTCATAGAGACGGAAAGAGAATGGTGGCTGCAGAACTCTGTGTGGGACCTGGATGTAGAAATAGACAATGTCCAGTCCCTGCCCACGAGAAACTTAGTCTAGGGAAGGAAAAAAGCACACAGGCAAAAAACCAAAACCAAAACACCCCACAGTGCAATGGGGTGCCGAGACAACACAGAGCAGAGGGTACCATGAGAGCAAAGTTGAGACACCTTATTTGAACTGTATCATACTTTGTTTGCTGGTACAATTAGCTATCTCTACTGTGCTTAACTCAACAACCTAGAGATGTGATGAATCACAGAACTAGAATCTGAGCTCCAATTTTCACCCAGAGCAGTGGTTCTTAACCCGGTATATGGTGTGAGCAATGCCTAGGAAGCTTCTTAAAAAAGTAAAAACGCTCAGACCCCAATCCCTGGATGATGCGGTTCAGCAGACCTAGGGAGGAGTTGGGGTCTAGTGTATGTTTCAGAAACCCTCCCTGTAAGTAATAAACTACCTCAGAGCAAATAGTTCGGTGACTGAAGAGAGGGAATGAGAGAAGAACCATTTAAGATATTTACTGCAATCAGAGCATGCTCTGGCTTCTCTCTTCAGCTCTCACCAACACAACACCATGAGTGGGAAAAGGTCAAATAAAAACAAAGAAATACAGGGTGGACGCAAACATGACCACAGCTTATTAAGTCTGGCCATAGTCTCTTCTTTAAAGAACCATGCCACAGTTATGTCAACTCTGATCCACCACTACAACCTAATTTTTTCACAGCTTTATTCTGCATTGGATACTTGGTAGGAGCCTAAATTTTGTCACAAGTAGAAGTTTGTTTCCTAAGCAAAAATAGTTATGATCTGGGAGAAATGCGAAAGTAATCTAAAAGTAAGCACAGACAATGAAACTGGCATAGCACATTATCTTGGCATAAATATATGGAGATACATAATTAAAATATCAAACAGAAAAGTAAAAATATAATTTAGACTATTATTAAAAATGAAGATTCTTATCATTATACAAACTCTAAATTATACCAAACCCCCAAAAGTGAGTACATTAACTGTTGCTTTAAAACATATGAACTATCATAAAAATTAACTGTAGCTGCAAGTCTGGTAGGTAGTGAGCACTATGTCGAGGTAGCAGTCTGTGCTGGGAGATTCTAGCTTTATTTTCAAATATTTGCCAACAGGTCCAGTGAAAGTCTAACGCTTTCTAAGCGAGAACAACTATATCTCGTATCAGAACTTCAAACACAGAAAACAAAAATGCTAAATAAAATTTACCTCGTTGTCCTGCTTCTCATCCCCAGACATATCATCATCTACATCGCTACCTGTGCCTTCAATTGCAAGAATACCATTCCTAATGGACGGAATCATGTAGAGTTGCTGAATCACAGAATTCATATAACAAGTAGCACCAGCGTTTTTCAGCCCCACAAATCCTTTTGGTGGGCGGGGTCCAACAGGTGGCAGATATTCCCACTCAGTAAGTGCTTCACAAGCTGAGAGAAGACAAAAGATTCTTGTAGCACGAATAAAAACATTTTGTCCACTTTAGACTTTATTAAGCTGATAAATTAACATTACCAACAATTCCACTACTCCTATAGCCACCTGAAATAGTGCTCTAGGTATGCATTTCACCCTCAACAAATCGAAGATACACAGCAACAAGTACCACTCTATAGATTCTTAGCCCACCATCTATGAACCCATGCTTTATCTGATGTTGCTTCTATGGCAGTCTCAGCAGTCTCACAAGATGGTACAAGGCTAATTTCTACATGTTAACTTTACTTTTAACTTTATTATAATTTAGTCATTATGAACTTTAACTTTTTTTACTTTTATATGTTTTTTCAAGTGCCTTCAAACTCATTCTGGCATGAAATGTTATACAAATATATCAACATATGATAGCTTACTAAGTTTTAAATAATCCTAAGATACCACCTGGGTTCACATCCAGGTTCTGATGCTTACCAACTCTTTCATCTTCAGGCAAGCCTCTGTTTCCTTCTTAATAAATGTAGTAATAAGAGTAACACGTGCTTTGCCTATAATCACAATGTTATTTTGAGGAGCAAACAAGATAGTGGATTTGAGTTCTGTGAGAACTGTAAATCACTGCCTACCTCCCTCTACCTAGTATAAACCTGGAAAAAATGTACATATCATCATCTATAAGACCAGTTATATAAATTATATAGTATATTGAACTGAAAGGTAGAAAGGTATATAGCTAATAAATGGATTTAGATAAATATTTATGTGTTGATAGGAAATGATCACAGATATATTAAGGGGAAAACAAAGTGAAGAACACTGTGCACTCCAGACCAATCTGTGGTTAAAAAACTAAACAAACAAACAAAGATTTTGTATGTGGATTTTGCATACTCAGAGATTCTGGGAGGATAGACATGAACTGAAGATAACGGTTACAGCTATCAAAGGGGACCAGGGGAATGGAATGGGCAGGAAAAATGTTTTAGAATACATCCTTCTCTGGTACTTGACATTTTTGCCACACAAATGTACTACTTAAGAACAAGCGGCCTTTCTCTTTCTGCCATCCTGGAGCCTGTGGAGGAGTGCTGGGAACAGGACTTCTAAAACAGCAAATAGGTCTGGAAGGCTGTGGTCCAATGCTCTATTTTTGCTGGCTATAAGCAGGGTCCTGTGAAACCAGAGGGTTCCTCTTCTTAAAATTGAAGGTGTTTATGCCCAAGATGAAACTGAATTCTACCTGGGCAAGAGACGTGCTCATGTGTACAAAGCAAAGAACAACAGCGACTCCTGGTGGCAAACTGAACAAAACCAGAAGAATCTGGGGAAAGGTAACTTGTGCTCATGGAAACACTGGCTTGGTTCGTGTCAAATTCCAAAGCAACCTTCCTGCTAAGGCCATTGGCCACAGAATCTGTGTGCTGCTGTACCCCTTGAGGGTTTAAACTTATTGAAAACTAAATAAATAAAAGTGTGGATTTGTTTAAAAACAAACAAAAACCCCCACCCTACTATATACAAATTTGATAGAATAACTGTCTAACCTTTAAGAACTTTAATCAGAATCTCCTAAAATGTTATTAAAAAGTCCTTATATTCTAAAATACAACATATCAAAAAATAATCTGACATGTTCTTAAAGATTTACTATCATCAATTATATTCTTAAGCTTTGTAGATAAATGGTTTTCTCCTAAAACAGAACAGCCTCCATTGTGGTTTGCTTTCTTATTTCTGCTGTCTCAGTCATTTTATATTGCCCTCATCCCTTTTGAGCTTCAGTTCTATATCAGTAAGATCTACAGTCTACAGTCTGTTTCATGGGCTTCATGTGAGCAGTAACTGAGGACCAAGGGCACTAAAATGTTATCTTCTCACATTCTAATCTTTAAAACCAGATTTTCTTAGAACTCATATGAAAATAACATTAAAGAGCTTCTAAAGTGAGGGCCTGAAAGGTTTTCCAGTGCATGTAATTTGAATTTTTAAGTTTGAACTCTGAAATTTGACTATTATTCTGGAGTTTGGATTTTAGTCCAGATTTGACTGAAATGAAATTTATTTTGTTGCTCAATACTTGCACCACTTACAGGAAGACATTTAACAAACATTTGAAAACTTTTCTACATTAAGACTCATTGCTTGTAATGGTCTTAAATGTTAAACTAGTTGCTGAAAGAAAGGAAAACATGAGTTGAAGATGTTTACTAAAAGGAAAACAGAATTTGAACACATGAGAGAACTGCCATCAGAACTTTGTATTTTAAAATACTTACTAGTTATTGCTGTGCCAATGTAGTACATTTCAGTCAAAGAATCTACTATCTGTTTGAGGTTCCTCACACAGCCAACAGCTAATGCTACAAGTAACTCAAAGCCTGCATTAATGGTAGCTGGTGAACTACAGACTGGAATAGCCTGTTCAGCTGGCAGTTCTCCATTTCTCATATACTGTAGGTAAACATTGGATGCAGGGAAGATGAAATCATCAATTAATTCCTACAAAGTTGAAAAACGGATTATGTATTAGCAATGATACATATTTATATAAAAATACATGTAAAGTCATATATGCGTATGTGTATGTATTTTTTTTTAAAGAAAGAAATGTCTCTTGGAAGGAAATAATGTTAAATTAATTGTCAGAATTCAAGATTTCATTGCATGTCAGAAAACTTACTTGGATTTTCTAATAAAAAGATCCCACTTCAAAACACTATTTACTACAATTAACAAACCAACCCGATTTCTCAGGTTAAAAACTCATCAAGAATGAGTTGACTGTAGCACTTAACAAAAATTCACATTAAGTAAATTTACTCTTTTAATCACATGTATACCAAAGCTCATGTTGAATAAAAATTAAATGTCCTAAAATGATACTTTTTGTTTCCTTGAGTTACCACGTATGTGAAAAAACTCATCAAAGAAACACGGTAAATATGCACAGTCTTACATAATAGAGGTTTGTCTCATTCTAAATAAAGTAAAAAGTTGATGAAGTAAAAAGTCTGTGATAAGTAAAAAGTCTGATGAAGTAAAAAGTTCAGATTTTCTAAATAGAAAAATTAAATAGTGCTTACTTTACACAGTACTGAAATTTTATTCATGTCCAAAATTTAGAAACGATATTTTAAAAGTTACTGTAACCTCTATATTCTTTAAAAGTAGAAAAGAGAAATGATCAAGAAAATACACCAAAGACATGATACCATAAATTAACCAGATAGATTTGGTAACAAACATGTAGAACGTTAATGATACATAGCTTAGGACCAAGCCGACAAAACTTACCTTAATAAGATTAGCACCTCCTTTTTCACAACCAATATGATATTTTTTCTCAGGGGTTTGAAAGGCCAGTAACTCTTTTGTTACCCCAAGGTGGCCTTCCAAGATTGTCTCTTCAACACCCGTTTCACCTGTTCTTTTAACATCATCCTGCCAAAGAAAAATATCAAATGCCTAACTTACGAAAGGGTGGTGAGATGTCAGAACAAGAGTGAGCTAGACAGAGGCAATTCCTTCAAACCTTTCCATTCTAAGCGATTTTTTCTCTTCAGAACTTTCTAGAAGTAGGCTTTACAAACTAGCAGAAGAAATGCTAATCTGAAGGCTAAAAGCTACCAATCTCTTCAGAAATAAATTCTCATACAACTCTAAGTAAGAAGTATCAGGTGTTAAGATCAAAAGTTAAATTAAGTGCTAGTCTATCAGACTCATTTTTTGATGAAAACAATTCAAGAATACTTTTTAAAAGATGAAAATTTGCAAAATGGGCCCATTTTAAAATGGAAGAAGCTGAATATCAGTGTTTCAAGTTTTAAGTAAAGCAAGGCATTTGACAAAACTACTTAACGCATTCATTCTGTGAATCATGAGTTAGTAATATCCACCAACACAGAGTATATTCTTTGGTCCTTTTTATTACTCTTTGTTGTTTTTCATTTAACCAAAATGCTCAAAACTATAAACTACTAATAAAATATCTTATTTATTGATGATAAACACAGTATTAAATGCAACTTACCCTAATTCTTTTAAGCCAATCAATTTCATTATTGAGAAGAACTTCAGCATTGGGTATATTAATATTACTATTGTAAGCATAATTAAGAAGGTGCCTTAAAAGAGTAAAGTAGTCGCCTGAATGTTTAGCTCTCTCTCTGGCTGTGCTCTGAAACAATAAAGTAGAATAATATGAATTTACATGTCCATGCTCAGAATCCACTTTTTAAAAACCCAGAATTAACTAGAGTAAATGACTAACATAGGATGGGAAATTACTAATATTTTAAAAATAAATATAGACTGCTCTAACTTTAATACAAGCTAAAACCATGAATTCTTGACTGTTCCATGTACAAGAATGAATCACAATGATAAGTATATTAAAAAAATGTCTCACCCCCAAAACGGTGAAGAGCAGAGTAATGAAGAAAAGTAAAGGCCTGTGTCCCATGCAACATCTGGTGCACATTAAAAAGAACTGCTCCTGTGCCACCTGGCGAACAGTTCTGAAATAAAAATGTTTCACATTTCATATATTATCTTCATGAAGAAAAAGAAAAAAGATTCCAACACTGTCTCTCGGGGTGGGGGTGGGGTGTTAAGGGGTAGGTAAATTAAAAGTAAAAATACAAGAATACGTAACACCCCTTTTAAGCAGCAACGTTTAACAGATGAACTTAGGCTGTGTGTCAAGAACTAGAACCTCAAATTGTCACTGAAGAGTTCAAGGGATACCTTCTAACACCCCTTTCTTGGAACAGGCTGGAAATGTTCCTCTAGGTACAAGAGTTGTATGGTAAGCCTTATGCATCTTTTGGGCATTCCATAGAATTATTCCATTGTGCTCTGGAGCGAACAACTCTGTGGAAATTCTGTTGCAATTACACAATAAGGATGTTGCTGCAGATGTCCCTGATATCATACTAGTGATTCCCAAAGCATGTTACCCAGATCAGCAGCATCAGCAGCATCTGAGAACTTGTTAAAAATGCAATTTCTCAGGCCCCAGCAACCTGCGTTTTAATAAAGCCTTCAGGTGATTCTAACGTGTGCTAAAGATTGAGAACCACCGTATAATACAATTCTATGATTACCCATGGGAAAAACTTGTCTCTGGTCACAGTACTGGGACTTTTACCTGAGCATCATGGGTCTCTTAAAAAATATGTATACTATACAGATCTCACTAGAATAAATGCTCCAAGAGGGCAAAGACATCATCTATTTAGTTTACTACTGTGCCTCCAGAATGAAGAATGATGCCTGGCATATAACAGGTGCTAAGAACCAGTTACCAGATGTATAAATACTGTTTGTTTACAAGATGGAGGTCTGTCTCCATTAGAAAGTAAGCTCTTTCAGGACAGGGCTTTGCTTTGTTGAAGCATGAGTTCCTGGCACCTAGAACAACATCTGACATATGGAAGATGCTCAAAAAGTATCTGCTAACGAAGCATTTGTCTATCGTACAGACATTACAAACTACATTTGGTGAATAACTATGTTTCTGCCAGTGTGCTAGCTAATAAACAGCTTACAAACAAATTTTTAGTTCAATGTAAGAACTTGACAGTATACATTCTGTGTACTAACCTCCCTCCTGGATATTTTTTAGGTTTCTGAAACCTGTACATGGTCCTATAAACCATAGGGACCTTTAGAAGCTTTGTGGGTTAGGTTTAGTGGAATTCAAATAAACTGACATCAGGAGTACTTGGTTTTGTTGGGGAGAAGGTCCATAACTTTTACCAGATTTTCAGAGGTATATGTCATTCATACTGCCCTAGTTTATTTTTTAAAAAGTTAGGTATGCGGCCCAAATAGAGTGAGGGTCTATAAAGAGTTGATGCTTGTCAGTTCCTGATGAACCCTCCCTCACACATGCGGACTTTGGTAATGCTTCAAAAGAAACACATCTACTAAAAAATCCTGTTGCCTGTATCTTCACAACATACTCAAAATCTGATCATTTCTCACCACTTCTACTATTGCCATACTTCCAGACCCTCTCATCTTTTATTTGAATTAATGAAATAGTCTAAGCGCCTTTCCTGCAAAGCAACCAGAATAAACTTAAAATGTTAACTCAGAGCATATCATTCTTCTGCTCAAAACCCTCCAATGGGGGACTTCCCTGGTGGTCCAGTAGTTAAGACTCTGTGCTCCCAATGCAGGGGACACAGGTTTGATCCCTGGTCAAGGAACTAAGATCCCGCATGCCGCAGCAAAAAAACCAAAAAAAAAAAAAAACCCCAATGGATTCCCATCTCACTTAGGGTAAAAGTTAATGTCTTTACAATGATCTATAAAATCCTTACAGGCTGCTTATTGCCTCTCTGGCCTCACCTCCTACAACTCCCCCACCTCTGCTGTTCCAGACACACCCGGCTCCATGTTTTTCTTTACATGTCAGGCATGTTCCTGCCTTGGGACATTTGCATCTGTTGTTTCTTCTGCTTAAAACACACTTCCCCGGGGGGATGGGGGGGTGGGGGGGATAAAGTTGGAATTTGGGATTAACAGACTACTACATATAAAATAGATAAACAACAAGGACCTACTATATAATACAGGAAATACAGTATTTCGTAATAATCTATGATTGAAAAGAATCTGAAAAAAAATATATGTATAACTGAATCACTGTGCTGTACACCTGAAACACTGTAAAGCAGCTATATATACCTCAATTAAAAAATAAAAATTAAAAAAAATATATATTTGGTCATTCAGATGACCAAAATGTATTTCTCATATAAAAAATAAAATTTAAAATGAAATATGATGGAGGTGTTAGCTAACCTTAGGCTATGGTGGTAATCATACTGCAAGATATGACTGTATCAAATCAACACTTTGTACACCTTAAAGTTACACAGTTATATGCTGATTATATCTCAATAAAGCTGAACAAAAAAAATACAATTTAAAATGAAAAACAAAACACAAAAAACCCCCACCCAAAAACCCAACACACTTCCCCCATTAACTGCATGGATCACTACCTCACTCTTTCAGAGCTCTGTTTAAAAGGTCACCCTTCTCTGGGAAGTCTTCTCTGACTATCCTACATAAAACTGAACTCCAACGACCCTGCCTCCCCACTCATCCCCATTCCTGATTTATTTCTCTCGATAGCATTTATTAATATAACATACTATATATTTTCCCATGTGTCTTCCTTTCCCACTCCCCATCCCCTTTAGTACAGACTCCAAAAAGGCTGACATTTTGTCTGTTTTGTTTACTGCTATATTCCCAGTAGCTAGAACACTGCCTGGTGCATAATGGGTACTTGATAAATTATTCATCGGTGAGACTGCCTACAATATTAAAATCTAACACTACTTGGATCTCAGCATCAAAGGCCTTCTGTAAACTGATGCCTACTAATCTCCTTTTCTGCATTATCCCTTTCTCTTCTTCTACCAGAACACTCAGCTGTGCCTTGAAAGCACTATGCCAGGAGTGGCAAACTCAAATGCCTCCATGGATCATCAAGGTAACATAAAGGAGTTAAACAGGCAGAGTATAAAAGCAACAGGTGCTGGAGGAGGCTTAAAAAAAAAACACAACAAATCCACTTAAAGGAATTCAAATCCAATTACGAGCAATTACAACAAAATATCAGTGTTGTTATGTGGAAGCAGACCTCTTCTAATAGGAACAGAGGTCTAGGAGGCCTCTAGGGATAAGGAAAACTTATTGGAAAATGTGGCCCTGAAGTTGAAATTTTCGAGTGCGTAGAAGCAAGAGCCAAATTGTGGAGTGCTTATAAACCAAATTTAAATGTTTACACTTAATTCAAAGACAATGGGAAGACATGGAAAGATTTTAAGCAGGAAAACAACACGATCATATTTTACAAGATATACTCTGCAAGTATCGAAGCCCGGTACTCTGATATTTATAATATGATGATTTAAAACTGCATGGCAGGGCTTCCCTGGTGGTGCAGTGGTTAAGAATCCGCCTGCCAATGCAGGGGACACGGGTTCGAGCTCTGGTCCGGGAAGATCCCGGGTTCGAGCCCTGGTCCGGGAAGATCCCACAGGCCGCGGAACAACTAAGCCCGTGCGCCCCAACTACTGAGCCTGAGCTCTAGAACCCACGAGCCACAACTACTGAAGCCCGCGTGCCTAGAGCCCGTGCTCCGCAATAAGAGAAGCCACCGCGATGAGAAGCCTGCTCACGCAACGAAGAACCAAAGCAGCCAAAAATAAAAATAAATAAATAAATACATACATACATACATACATACATAACTAAAACTGCAGGGCAGGGTGAGAGTCAGTACTAGGGAAGAAAATCAGATACCTAAAGCTCAAAAAAGATCTTAACCTTAGAAGACCCCCCTTGTTGTCAAAGACAAAATAACAAGAGGCATGAGAAGAAGTGCTGTGTACGGTACTTTTTACTTCATTGTGCACAAGTTTCAGGGAGAAGAGGAGTCAAATGGTTCTAACTTCCTATAATGGGGATTTTCGTAAAAAGTAGAGGGCAGAAAACTTATTAAATGAAGTTCCTTGATACTTAGTAGCAAAGAAAGTGACATAAGTTCCTAATTTAGTTTAAGATTTTAAAAAATCAATATAGATTAAGAAATTTGTACCTCCAGGTCTGACTTCATCAAAACTCATGGCTAATCATCTTTCCTCTCCTCCAGACTTATTCAACCTATTTATCTTTCTTAACATACACAGTTGTCCAACGATGATAAAGTTTTCTCAAAGAGATAGCAAGCTCAAGCTTATTTGGGGGGTGGGGATCCCATCAAAGAACTTTCTGAATAGGCTGAACTAGATGTCTTCAAGGAAATTACCAAGGAACTTCTAAAATAATAGAGATTCCCACTTGAGATCACTAAATTACAGCATCCCCTGGAGTGAGTTGAACCTACTACTCCATCACACCATGTACACTTAAAAAAACAAACAAACAAAAAACAAAAAAACTTTACCACTAGGCTTCATGTCAGCAAAGTGCTTATTTTGACTTTACACTAACTTTTCATCAGTGATTTTTGTCATCGTTGAATGGAATGTGAAAGAATAAACAAAGTGAACATTTCCTGGGTCTTTTTGCAAAATGTATGTGAGATAGATTAATTACATATAACAGTGATATTGATTAGAGCTCAAGTTTAAAAAGTTACCTTATGAAGGTCAAGATTAGATTGACATAAGAGGATGGAAAACCTACATTTTCTACAAATTTGATTGACCTGCACAAAAAGAAGCCCAAAACAAAATTAATGCCACTGAATAAATGCTCTTAAAATGAAAAACTAGGACTTTATAATTGGTCTTTATTCTCAGTGTAAAATGCAAAAGTTCTTACCATAACCATGCCTTGTGAATTCCACATTGACTTAACAACTTCACTAAAAAAAACACTTGGCTCTAGGTATCTAAGAAAGGAAGCTAAATGTCCTATTTAATTTAAATCTTGTAAACCAGATTTTTTAAATGGGCTAAAATACATACCTCTTAGGTGAAACTAAATTCTGGAATTACAGAAAAATTAATTTTACTTTGAGAATTAATGTTCACATTTTGTAGACAGTAAAACCAAACAAATTCAGGTCTAGGCAAAACACAGTTAAATAAAAATTTCCTAAACATTAGTGTGCTATAGAGACAATAAATATTTGATTCCTGGGATAAATTCTGCCAACACAAATTAATTCATTTCTGCTTAAAAAAAATAAGATCAAATTTCTTACAATTAAAAAAGACACTTACTTGCTGTGACAGTGCAACAGTAAATCAATAATGAATGTCTGCCAAGCCTTTTCTTTACTAAGAGCATCTAAGGCTGTCGGAATCAAGGCAAAACATAACGTCATCACCTCCAATGCTTCACAGCAAACCTGTTCATCTTCCAAATCTGGCTCATTGCCTGCATTGGTCTGTAAAATTATAGTCAGGGACAAATTACCTAGAGATGTATTTAAGAAAAATCTCATACAAACTTCAAGTTAGTGCTTAAAACTTACCTAGTCACTTAAACTACTTGGCCTCAGCTTCTTTACCTACAACTCTTGAGGTCCCTTTGAAATAGCACGGAAATGAGTATAAACAGATGATAAAGTCTAATTCTATTCTTTTGCTACGTCCCAAGGATGGCTGAAGGAGCACACTGAGCATATTACCTGCTTCTTTGTCCCCCAGGCTCCTAGAGACCTTCTGAGTTGTGCACTTCTGCACCAACAATCATTCCTTCCTCAAGAACCACTCTGGCACTGCAGTCAGAGTACCCAACTTCTGACTAGTCCCATTATGTAGCTTACCTACAGTGCCATTGTATTCAAAAGCAATTGTCTCAGACAACTGTTCAGGAAAGGTTTGAAGGTTTTACGACCTAAAATATGCTTGCGTAGGTAGCTAATAAATTCTAACCTGAAGTTATCAATAAGTAATATTTATAGTACATGCCTGAAGAAGAACAGGCATTCAAATATTAGCTGAGTGAGTAACCAACAGTACAGGACATCAACATATATCCCAGGCAAATCACGGTTATGTTGGCCATAAAAGGGAAGCTCCTATAACTTAATTTCCCCTTCTAAATAAGCAGCAGTGGCTATCAGGGGCAGATATATATAACAGAAAATCAAAGAGTCAAATACAGTCTCTCTTCTGCAAATAACTTGATTAATCTAATGGAAGATCAAGGATGATACCTAATTGGCTGACACTCTTGAATGCTTTAAGAGAGTCAAAAATACGTAAATGCCATGATATCACAACTGACAGTTACCTAAACCAAAATACATAGGACAGAAAGATGATGAAAGAAGAATAAAGAGGATAGGAGAAAGCAAATTCAGTATGAAATAATTATACCTGACTTTAGTGAGAAGTAGAAAAAGACAGTTTCATATTAAGATGGCAGACATAATAATTCAGCCTCATGCACAATTAAACATTGTCTTAAAGGTAATATATTTCTGTGATAATTCTTACCTTCTCATAAATTTTAGTGATTTCTTCATTTGGGCTAAATACTAGCTGTAATGCCCCACATCCTGATGCCCAGATAATTTTTTGTATAGCTCTAATTACACAAATATCAGGCATATATCTTGAAGCCTGCAAGATAATGAGTAATTAAAACAGTTGACACAGTATTAGAGTGGAATAATCACTAGAAAAGCAAAAATGTTTCTCCCTGTAAAGGAAACAGGAATGGCTGTGAAGTAGTACCACTGTCTTTAGGTTCCCAAGTTGCCTTTGTCCCATTATTTCGTTTAACAGCAATACCACAAAGTATGCTCTCCAAGTTATTATCTGGCTCTACTCTACTTTCAGAAGAACCTTAAAAAGACTACAGAGGTGATCAAACCATTCCACTCCTAGTTTTTTACCCAAAAGAAATAAAAACTTAGGTCCACACAAACACTTGTACAGAATGTTTACAGCAGCTTTATTCACAGCTTAGAAAGAGAATGTCCTTTACCAAGTATATGGATAAACACAATGTGGAATATTCATAATGGGATATTACTCAGCAATAAAAAGGAATGGACTAATGGTCCACACCACACAGATAATTCTCAAAGTCATTATTCTGAGTGACAGAAGCCAGACATAAAAGAACACACACTGTATGATTCCACTTGTGTAAAATTCTAGAAAATGAAAACTACTATATAGTAACAAAAGATCAGTGGTTATCTGAGGCCAGGGGTAGACAGGGAAGAAGAAGAGACTTCAAAGGGGCATATGGAAAGAGTGATGGAGACATTCTGTGTCTTGACTATGGTGGACGTGTGACACACATATGTATTTGTCAAATTTCACCTAATTATATGCTTTAAAAGGATGCTGTTCATTGTACATAAAGGTGATTAAAACCAGAAAGTACTAATATTATCATTAGGTAAAATTCATGTTAAGGGAACTTTATCTAGACTGAGTCAGTGATTAAAATGAGTGGGCCTAGGAAAATTAAGCCCCAAAATGTGATAAGGGTTATTTCTACATAAAGAGAGGGTCAAAAGTGAAAGAAATGAACCTTCCAGAATTTCAGAGCTTTACAAATTTAATACTAACCTCATCAGATATTTGCTGAGCAAGACGAATTGACACATTTCTAAGCATGCATTCAGATGATGGATTAGGAATGCTCTGAAGGGCACTTTGTAGCACCACTGCTTGATCATGAGTAACTTGGTTGACCTGAAAAAAGATAAATATTTTACTTTAATACCGCGTACATAACCAAATCCAATCATTTACTCCTCACTCAGCACCACTCCCTCAGGATGACCTCCCTTCTGTATATATTCAATACACTGTAGAACCCGTGTGACTTACACAAAAAGTTCTTTGCATTGCCAACAATGTGGGCTTCCTCTTTTTCTTGTGTAGTGGAGTGCCACATATCCCTCTGCAAACCCCATTCTAGATCAATCCAACTTATGTCTCTACATCTGCATTCAGCACAACTTGCAGAGGTGAGTGATAAACTGAACTGACTGGTCGCAGTCCCAACTAGAAACTCAGTGAAGTACTTCACATGCATGCTCCTGGGCAGACCCTGCTCCCCATTCACCCTGGTCATCAAACTCTTTTTAGAAAAGAAAAAGTAAGGAATATCAATAACAGAAGAAAAATACTAAGGTATAAAAGGTACCAGACCAAATTTTTAAGCCCATAAAGAAAAAAGATTACTTTTAAGTAGTTATTAGCCAGGCAATTCTGACTGCCTTTCAAGTTCTAACTCTTCTCCATATTTTAAGTATTTCTACAACAGTATTTAAGACAAGTCTGTTTTTACTAATTTTGCCTTTACCGCCC
This sequence comes from Balaenoptera musculus, assembly GCF_009873245.2. Classification (NCBI taxonomy): domain Eukaryota; kingdom Metazoa; phylum Chordata; class Mammalia; order Artiodactyla; family Balaenopteridae; genus Balaenoptera; species Balaenoptera musculus. The sequence continues at coordinate 35,986,373 of NC_045806.1, read as the reverse complement.
TATTGACTGTGAGCTCCTTGAGATTAGAGGCTATTATGTACCTCTGTATACACAGTGGCACATTTTCTGAATAAAAGAGAGACATGAAAGAGGGGAGCATTTATATTTTCTGTGTACTTCATTAAGCTCCTGTGTCAGGGATTATGGTAAGAATCTGTTTTTATCTTAAGAAGAACACCACTTTAAAAAAATCCTAGTAAGCGTGGTACCTTTAATGCAAAACAATTTAAGACTTGGGCCACTTTTTTTCATTACCCTTTTTAATGAAAATTTCTAACATATATGAAAGTGGAGAGAAAAGGATTATGAACTCACATGTACCCACCGCCCAGCTTCAACAATTATGAACAAAGGACCAAAATTACTTTGTCTAACCACTCCCCTCACTTTCCATCCCTGCCCCACCCCAGGATTATTTTGAAGCAAATCCTAAATATCATATAATTTCATCTGTAAATACTTCAACAATTTTTTCTTAAAAGAGGGGGCTCTTCCTTTTAAACATAACCACAGTATCATCATCACACCTAAAACAATTATAAATGCTATTATCTCAATTATATGTGATTATTATAGTATCACATATCTAATCAATATTCTAATCTCAAGGCCTAAGCCATTCTTAAAATAGAACATCTATATTCCTGAAGCTTTTATCTTCTATTGGTAACTTAGTAAACCATCACTTATGATGCATATAAAACAAGTCAAATGCGTAGTTTGACTTCTCATAAATAGGCATCGAATTCTGGCATGTCTTGAGAACCTTTGGTAAAATGGATCAAGGTAAAAACAGAGTCAAAATAAGTTCAGAATTGGAGGTTAAGCCTGTCAAGGTGGAAAGAGAGGCTGGCAACAGGCTAAATCAATTACAGTTGATCCCTGAACAGCATGGGGGTTAGGAGGATAGACATTCTAGGAGTCGAAAATCTGCACAAAACTTTACAGTCGGCCCTGGGTATCTGTGGTTCCAATCAATTTAGGATTGTGTAGTACTGTAGTACTTACTGAAAAATCCATGTATAAGCAGACTCGAGTAGTTCAAACCTGTGTTGTACAAGGGTCAACATCTTTTTTATTGCCATCTGTGTATGTATGTATGTATGTATGTATGTATATATATATATATATGCCAGATATGAGCTAGGAAGAGATTCATATGGAGTTTTTAGTAGGTTTAAAATAATTGAAAGAAGGACTTCCCTGGCGGTCCAGTGGTTAGGACTCCGTGCTTTCACTGCCAAGGGCCTGGGTTCAATCCCTGGTCGGGGAACTAGGATCCCTCAAGTGGTGCAGTGAGGCCGAAAAATAAAATAAAATAATTAAAAGACTATTTGGGGTTTTTAGTGGTTCCATACAAATTTTAGGATTATCTGTTCTAGTTCTGTGAAAAATGTCACAAGTTTTGATAGCGATTGAATTAAATCTATACATTGCATTGGGTATGAACTTTTTTTTTTTTTTTTTTTTTGGGTATGAACATTTTAACATTAATTCTTCCAATCCATGAACACAGGACAACTTTCCATTTCTTCGTATCGTATTACAATTTCCTTTTATCAACGTTTTATAGTTTTCAGAGTATAGGTCTTTCACTTCCTTGGTTAAATTTATTGCCAGGTGTTTTTTTTTTTGATGTGATTGCATCCTTGATTTCTCTGATAGTTCATTATTAGTGTATAGAAATGCAACAGAGTTCTGTATATCAATCTTGTGTCCTGCAGCTTTACTGAATTCACTTATTAGTTCTAATAGTTTTTTGGTGGAGTCTTTAGGGTTCTATACGTATAGAATAGTACCATGATCATCTGCAAACAGTGATCCAGCAATTCCAGTCCTGGGTATATATCTGAAGAACATGAAAACACTAATTTGAAAAGATATATGCACCTCAGTGTTCACAGCAGCATTATTCACAATAGCCAAGATATGGAAGCAACCTAAGTGTCCATCAACAGATGAATGGATAAAAAAGATGTGGGGTGTGTGTATGCAATGGAATATTATATTATTCAACCATAAAAAGAATGAAATAAGTCTGACAAAGAAAAGACAAATACTGTATATTTTCACGTATACGTGGAATCTAAAAAATAAAACAAACAAATATAACTAAACAGGAACAGAACCACAGATACAGAAAACAAACTAGTGGTTACCAGAGGGGAGAGAGGCAAAATAGGTGAAGGGGATTAAGAGGTACAAACTACTAGGTATAAAAATAAGTGAGCTATAAGGATGTAAGGCGGGGACTTCCCTGGTGGTGCAGTGGTTAAGAATCCGCCTGCCAATGCAGGGGACATGGGTTCAAGTCCTGGTCCGGGAAGATCCCACATGCCGTGGAACAACTAAGCCCGTGCACCACAACTACTAAGCCTGTGCTCTAGAGCCCGTGAGCCACAACTACTGAAGCCCGTGCGCCTAGAGCCCGTGCTCCGCAACAAGAGAAGACACCGCAATGAGAAGCCCGCGCACCGCAACGAAGAGTAGATCCCACTCGTCGCAACTAGAAAAAGCCTGCGCGTAGCAGCAAAGACCCAACGCAGCCAAAAATAAATAAATAAACAAATTAAAAAAAGGATGTAAAGTACAACACAGGGAATATAGCCAATATTTTATAATAACTATATGGAGTATAATCTATAAAAATATCAAATCACTTTGTTGCACACCTGAAACTAATATTGTAAGTCAACTACACATCAAAAAAAAAAAAAAAGTATTAATCAAAAGTCAAACAGGATTTAAGGGAACAGGGAAGAACTGCCCTCTCAGAGTAGAGTCAGTGAAAAGCATTTGTAATTTTAATACAAATATAATTTAATAGAAGGAAACCATTAAAATGAGGAACCACTGGAAAGGAACTGAAAACATTTTGAATCAACTCTGAACTCTATAAGCAACTCTTAAGAGTTTCTAAGAAGTTTAACTTTAAAAGTTGCCATCTATTATTACAAAAATATTTTTAAAAAGTCTGTATTACCGACGCCATGGGATTCACGCCTTCCACACCTGGCTGACAAGCTTCTGCCACAGCTCGAACGTGGCCATAGCCAATGGCAGTTAGCAACAGCTTGGCTATTTTAAGAGCATTGAGGTAGGCACCCCTTCGAGTTTCCATATCTGCATTTGGTAGGAAGTTATTTCTGGTTAGCATACTCAGGACAAGGGGTAGGCCACCACTTTTCAAGAAGTGAAATTGAAAATCAGAGGAATCATCAGCCAGAGGTGCACCAGCAGGCATTAACAAGGCATAGACTACCTGGAAAAAAGTAGAAGAACTGTATTAAAAGGTTTTAAGATAATTTCTTATTTTCCTCATCATCATTAGTTTAAAATTTTCCCATATTTTGAAATTCTTTCAAAAATATTTCATTACAATTTTATCCATGTTCTTCACATTATCATATAAAAGGTCAAATTTCAAGAACATGGAATAAATTCAAAAAGTAAAAACCAACCTCTGTTAGGTATAGCACTTGTGAGGCTGAAGGACCAAAGAAAAGCGAGTCAAGAGATGGACTAAGGCTGCTTTCTCCAAGTTTGGCGTGGTCTAAACAAATAGCTCTTAATTTTTCTATTGTTGTGCTATCTGTAAGAAAAAAAGATACATAGTCTAAAACAAAACATAATTCATGCATTCATAGTATTTTACTTTTGATATTCTGAAGACTACTTTAGTATGGAATAAGAATCAATTCAGCTGAGTTACAGGCTCAAACTTCACAAGACATAACCAGATCTGGATTGGTTTTTAAAAAAAAAAAAAAGTCACAATCAACCAGGGCTCTTTAATCACTCAACCCAAACACGAAGGAAGCAGTCTCCTCCTACTCAGAGACCTCAAATCAACATGTCTTCCTCAGGCACTAGAGACCAAAAAACTGCAACACACTTCAAAAGGAAGTAGTTCTTATTGAAAATTACAAAAAAGGAAATATGACAAGCTCTTCCTTCCAACTTATGTTAGCCTCCACGACACTGTATTAACTCAGCAGTCTCCAACCTTCTTGGCACCAGGCACCAGTTTCGTGGAAGACAATTTTTCCACAGACCGGGGTGGGGGGGATGGTTTCGGGATGATTCAAGTGCATTATATTTATTGTGCACTTTATTTCTATTATTATTACATTGTAATATATAATGAAATAATTATACAACTCACCATAACACAGAATCAGCGGGACACTCACTGATAGGGTTTTGATATGAGTCTGCAAGCAATTGATTTATTATGGTCTCTATGCAGTCAAACCTCTCTGCTAATGATAATCTGTATCTGCAGCCGCTCCCCAGCACTAGCATCACCGCCTCAGCTCCACCTCAGATCAGGCATTAGATTCTCATAAGGAGCCCTCAACCTAGATCCCTTGCATGCACAGTTCAAAGTAGGGTTACAAGCTCCTATGAGAATCTAATGCTGCCGTTAATCTGACAGGAGGCGGAGCTCAGGCAGTAATGAGAGTGATGGGGAGCAGCTGTGAATACAGATGAAGCTTCGTTTGCTCACTGGTCCTCACTGGTCTGGCCTGCTGCTCACCCCCTGCTGTGCGGCCAGGTTCCTAACAGGCCACAGACCAGTAGCAGTCGGTGGCTCAGGGGTTGGGGCCCCTGTACGAACTGGTTTGTTACAATGAAAGAAGCTTACTGGTATCCTTGGAAACTGAACCTTAAAAAGCAAACATTAAAAAAAAAAAAAAGGGAACAGTGCCTAATGTGCACATCAAGTAAGAAGATTTTTTTGATAATATTAAAAGATGAGTTTCACTTAAATCACACTAAAAAGATACGGTAAAAAAGAAAGAAACAATCCCATTATTAGCTACCAAACACTCAAATTTACTTCAGAAAGTACTTCAATAATCAAATTATTTCCAAGGTAAATGCCCTATGATTAAAATACCACTCGATAAATAAGATTTTCTTGAAGAATAAAGATAACTGAAAATTACTATAATTTCCTTAGGGTAAGCTAATTTTTACAGGCCTGGAAATATCTTATCAAAAAAACTTCAATTTGTGTTAAAACTGTTGGCTTTCCCTATTCTGAAAGGAGAGTGACATTATAACTAAATGAAATATTCAGTTTTAATAATAAAACATTTGTGAGTATCTTCTCCTGTCATTAAATATTCATCCCCTATATCATTTTATATTAATGATTAAAATGACATGTCCTTTTGCCAGTACACTAGTTTAATCTCTAACACTGGGTATTTAGGTTTTCTCAATTTTTTTTTTAAACAATAAAGATCCAAGTTACTCTCTAAAAAGAAACCAATTCATATGCTGTACCTGAAAATACCTTGCTTAGTTTAAAAATATTCTGAGTGAAGGAGGGAGGGCAAAGGGAATAGGAGAAAAGAAACAAGAGCTCTAAGAAAAGGAAGCACTGAATTTTAAGCAAATCATTTAATGTTGTTGGATTATAGTTTATTCATTTGAGGGATCTGAACCAAATGATCACTAGTGGCCATTCCAGCTTTAGCATTCATGAACCTAAATAATCTTAGGTCCCCGATTATGCACATGCTCATTTAACAAAATATGGAAAATAGAGACAACAAATTTAAACTGCCCATAATCCTGGATTTTAGTTTCTTTCTTTCTAGTCTGTTGAAGAGATACCTAATAAGCCTAATCAATTATATGATTATAGCAACATAGTATAAAAAAGTCTAGAAAACGTTGAGCAGTAACACACAGGTTAACAGTACAAACTTTGGAGCCCAACTGCATGCATTATCTTAGAACTGCCTTTAAGCTCCATGTCTCTGGTCAAAAGGAACAATCTCTCGGTGCCTCAGTTTCCCCATCTTTAAAATAGAAATAAAAATAGTAATTCCCTCCCTAGGAATGTTGTGAGGTTTAAATGAGTTAACAAGTGTGAAGTGCTCATAACAGATTTTGCCATATTTTAAGATATTAGTTAGACCAAACTCCTGGGAAAAAAGGAGGTCTGAAGAGGAAAAGCAACTCATTCTGCTTAGTAAAGCAATATACATTTTAATTTCTCTGTATCAAGCAAGAACCTGTTTTCCTGATGCGTATAAAGGTCACAGGAACTCCTGAGGAGTTTAAATTACAAGAGTTTAAATTACCTACAGAGACTGCTGTAGAAATTCTAAGTTTAACAGCAAATCATAATGGAGGCACTGGACTTTAGGCAAAGATTCAGAATAAACAAAAGTAAAGTCAATGACTAATAAAAAAGTTTCTAATTCCATCTTGTTTTTTTCCTCCTTTTAAAATACATGCATGTGTGCACAAACACTAAATGATTACCCAAATGTTAGAAACAGAATTTATAACTACTTCCTCTTCTTAGAGCTCCTGCTTCCTATCTTAAAGAAGAATGTGTCTGCACACACGCCCCGTGTGTGTAACAACCACAGTGACAAAGAGTAGGTTAACATTTGTTGAATAGTGATTAAATACCCGCCACTAGGCTAGGGGTTTTCCATACATGACCCCATTTAATCCATGCAATTCTATGAAATAGTTATTATTAGCTCAGTTTTACAGATAAGGAAGCTCTGAAGAAAACTCATGTCTAAGGCCGTGGAGTAGCAACTTGAAGAAGCAGGACTTGAACTCAAGTCCATTTGAGTCCAAAGCCTATGATTTGTCTACTGTCATACAATCATTACTGGCATTTTCGAAGCTGGCTATTTCAAATTTAGGTACTATACTTCGATTATATAAAATAAGATAAAAGCACCCTCGTATGTTTCCTGCTTGAGCTGCTCGGCAAGAGCTCCCTCCCGCCATCTAGTGGCACTATGCTCAAATCACAAGGTCAGGGATTATGAGATGGGTTTTCCTTTTCAAATGTTGAATCTGTGTACATAAAGCAACAACAGCTGTTACTCAGATACTAGTAAGTAAAACAATACAAATTCTAAACTACACAACAGATAAGGATCAAATTAAATTAAATCATTAAGAAAAGCCTTAACAGAGCAAATAAAAACTCAATTAGAAAGAAAAAAAAGAAAAGCCTTATTTAAGAATCTAATTAACATCTGAATCGATTCTGTACCATATGACTCAGAAAGTGAGATCGGATGGGAAAGGTCAGCAGGGTGCCTACTTTAGAAAAAGGAGATAATGTAAACACAACAGTTTTAAAAATTATCTGGGCCAATTATTGAACTGCATTTGTCAGCAATGCATCCATAAATCCCACTAAAATGACAATAAATTAATATAAAATACATAAACTCAGAAGGATAAAGAAGTTAAAAGCTGAAGGAACATTAGAGATGTCAGCAAATTACTGAAGGTGTAGAGGGGATGGAAGATAGCTGGCTTAGCTGAACCCAAGAAGTGCTTCTTGGGGGGGTAAGAGGAAGAGGGAGAGGGTACCTATAAATCAGCACTCCACCAAGTCCTAGAAAAGTTAAGGATATGAAAACAAAACATAATTGAGAAGGTACAGATGAATCAAAGACTTAAAAACAGAGTGCCTGAAATCTGCCTAAGAGGCAAATTTCTACTCTACCTCCCTCCCCAATAGACTGATGAAGCTGGGAAGCAGATATCTCACTAATGTAGAGAACAGATACAAATATGGAATGCAAAAGACTAAAAAGCTGGATTAGTACCAGTATGAACCCATGTTTGTTTTTTGATATAAATGTGTTTACATATATGTGTGTGTGTGTGTTTAAGTGTGTATTACTTCCTAAGTCCAATGAAAATGCCTAGACCACAAGGAACACCCCAGTAGTAATGAGCACAATTTAGCCCTCACATTCTGGTTTCTAAATATCTTCCCTCACTAAAAGGAGAAATGTCTGATTCTAGGGCTGGAATAGAGAAAGTACTAGACGAACTTTAAATATCTTATGCCAGAAAGTAAAAAGTACTCAAAAGATGATGAAGCTATGTTAAAAAAAAGCACTGGGTTCATGTAAAAAAGACAGTTGGGTACACATCCACTGACCATACCTGGGACAACTGAGCATCAAAATAAATAATGACTATAATGGCTATAACCCAATGGATAAAATAAGAATCCATGAGTAAACAGTGATAACATATAATTAATAGGGGAGAAGGCAAAGCTCTACTTTATAGTAGAATGCCAATATCCTTGCTTGTTGGAAATACACAATAAAGTATTTAAGGATGATGGGACATCAGACCAGCAGCAAATTACTCTCAAATGGTTCTTGAAGTCCTTGAATTATACTTCAAACTTTTCTGTAAGGTTGTAAATGTTTCCAAAAAACATTAAAAAAAATTGTTTTAAGTTGTATAGGATTGAATGATCTGATCGAATTCTCTCTTTCCACAAGCTCTGTTATTTTTAGTGCATAACTTTGTAGAACGTTAGGTTTTAGAGGAAAACACATATATTAGAGCAGAAACACTGAAATGTGCTCATGAAAAAATCCTATGGAAAAGGATCACTTGGAGGAAGGTCTTGAAAATTTAACACTAGAATATCTGGGGGCAAAAAGTCAACAAAAGAGCTGGAAAAAGTAAGGATACCACCCAAAGCTGGAATAAAATTAATGAGAGGAGAAAGGAAAGGTAAGAAAATCAGATTTAGTAGATTCAACACCACAGTCAAAGACATTTCAAAGATCCACAAAAAGCAAAACATGGAGAAGTAAATTAGCAAAGAAAGAACAGAAATCTCTCACAAATTAGGAATCTCCAGGCCCACTGAAAACCCATCACAAAGCAGACCTATACCAAGCAAGGCATTTCATCAGGAAAGTTCTAAACTCAATGATAAAACCAAAATTTCCAGAAACAAAGATCAAAAGCAAAGGAGTATCTTGCACTGTTGGTGGGAATGTAAATTGATATAGCCACTATGGAGAGCAGTATGGAGGTTCCTTAAAACACTAAAAATAGAACTACCATACCATCCAGCAATCCCACTACTGGGCATATACCCTGAGAAAACCATAGTTCAAAAAGAGTCATGTACCACAATGTTCATTGCAGCTCTATTTACAATAGCCAGGACATGGAAGTAACCTAAGTGTCCATCGACAGATGAATGGATAAAGATGTGGCACAAATATACAATGGAATCTTACTCAGCCATAAAAAGAAACGAAATTGAGTGATTTGTAGCAAGGTGGATGGATCTAGAGACTGTCATACAGAGTGAAGTCAGTCAGAAAGAGAAAAACAAATACCGTTATGCTAACACATATATATAGAATCAAAAAAATGGTTCTGAAGAACCTAGGGGCAGGACAGGAATAAAGACGCAGATGTAGAGAATGGACTTGAGGACACAGGGAGGGGGAAGGGTAAGCTGGGACGAAGTGAGAGAGTGGCATGGACATATATACACTACCAAATGTAAAACAGAGAGCTAGTGGGAAGCAGCCGCATAGCACAGGGAGATCAGCTCGGTGCTTTGTGACCACCTAGAGGGGTGGGATAGGGAGGATGGGAGGGAGACGCAAGACGGAGGAGATATGCGGATATACGTATATGTATAGCTGATTCACTTTGTTATAAAGCAGAAACTAACACATCATTGTAAAGCAATTATACTCCAATAAAGATGTTAAAAAAAGAAAAAAGCATATGTAACTATTAAAAAAAAAAAAAAAAAAAAAGCAAAGGAATAGAACTCAGGAGAGCTTTGGTCTTCACACAAGCAACATTACCAGCTAGACAGCTGAGTAAATTTTCAAGCTAGAATTCAATACCCAAACTACTAATCAAATGTGAAGGTTAAGCATTCAGATTAGCAATGTTTCAGAAACAAAAAACAAAACCACCTCCCACGTACCCTTTCTGAAATAAGTGCAGGAGGGTGTGCTTCAGCAAAATGACAGAGCCCCTCAAGAAAGGCTCAAGACATAGGAGCCAGTGAACAGGGATCCACCATAGGAAAGCTGAAGAAAGAAGTCCCCAAATGGTAGCTGTGTAGCGAACAACAACCAGATGAGAGGAGGCAGAAGAAAAGTTCCAGGACAACAGTGGAGCCGACAGATTATATAATACACATAATAATGGAAAATTATTTTAAGAGGTTACTAGAGAATATGTGGAAAGAATTAGTAATAGGTGTATAGAAAATCAAGAAAATAAAAAGGGGAAATTATTAAACCCTGAAAAAAAAAGTTGCCATTAATCCAGCAAACTACTTTTCACACACTCTTGAAAAAACAAATGCTGAATATGAATTTAAGAAAAAACTGGAAGAGGGACTTCCCTGGCAGCCCAGTGGTTAAGACTCCACGCTTCCACTGCAGGGGGCGCGGGTTTGATCCCTGGTCGGGGAACTAAGATCCCACATGCCACATGGTGTGGCAAAAAAAAGAAAAGTAAAAAGAAAAAATTGGAAGAATGTGGAAGTAAGAGTTAAATTTTCATTTACACAACAGAAAATCAGTAGGCATCTAAAACTGACAAATAGTTTTATTTACAGATAGTTATAGACATAGATAAGAATAAGAGCTACCAATTGAAAGTGGTTGTTTCCCAGGAATAAAAAAGGAACAATGCTATAGATGACACATGACCCAAAACCCAGTCCAGGGGCCAGAAAATTTTTTCTGTAAAGGGTCAGATAGTAAATATTTAAGGCTTTGCAGGCGATATGGTCTCTGCCACAACTGCTGCTGTGCTAAGACAAAAGCAGCTAAGACAGCGTGTACATGAATGAGCATGGCTTGTACACCAATAAAACTTCGTTTATGGACACCAAAATTTAAATTTCATATAATTTTCATTAAGTGACAAAATATTATTCTTTTGATTTTTTCTTCAGCAATTAGAAAATGTAAAAACCATCCTTAGCTCTTGGGCTGTACCAAAAACAGACAGTGGGTTGGATTTGGCCAGTGAGCTATATAGTTTGCCAACTCCTGTTATTTTCCATCTAGGAAGAGAATTTGCTAACATACCCCTTTACTGTCCAACATGTACTTTATCAACATTATTATCATTTAAAAAGAAATTTCTTACCTGGTGGCATAAGTTTCATAAGTATTCTTGCTCCATCTCTAAGAGGGGGCATATTTAGGCTGCTACCCAAGTCTGCAACTTGCCAAAGGAAAGAGATGTATCTGGGATGCAGTGACATTATCTAGAATACAAAATATTTACCTGTAAATTACACCTCCCCAAAAGAGGAGTCCCCAAATAAATGTGTTGATTAATCTCCACAGTTTTGCTTATGTCATTTCTATCCTGAAATGGTCTGCCTACCCCATCATCTCACTTTTAGAAATCCTTCATAATGTAGACTGGATACATTATCCAAGCCACCTCCAGTACTTTGTGTGTGACAGCTTTTTTACTGTTTTGTTAAACTATTCCTCTTGTACATACAAGTCAGACTCTGTATAAACAAACGGCTGCCATGCCCACTAACAGTTAAATTCCTAATCCAACTCTTGTAGAGAGCCAATCCTTCTGACACTGGAGTGGCTGGTATTATTGTAGCCATTAAAATTTTTGTGGGGAGGTAAGGAAGGAATCACTTTCTTTAGAAACAAGATATGTTACTGACAATCTAAGAAAGACTGCAGATATTTTCCTACAGAAACAGTTCTGAAGAATTCATTTTTGTGGTACAAATACAAAATACAGTGGTTATTTTGCTCAATAAGCTCAACAGTTATAATTAAGTTGTATAATGGGCTAGTTTTATGTAAATATAACAACACTATATCTATACAAAATGTGGTTTTAAATTTCAACCAAGTTACAATCACCTTTCAAAGGGATCCATTCTGAAGTTGATGGTTAAATGTACAGTTATTTGATACTTTGCCTAATGTAATTGTAAGTTCGAGAAAAAAGAACTATTCTGTATACTTTATTCTTAAATAACCTAGCAAAATGCCTTGCATACAATAGCTCAAAACTATCTACTCACCACCCCGGGCAAACAGCTTTCCACTTCTGGATTGGGACCATCACTGTAATGATTACCATGGTTTCCAGGAGATCCAGTTGAGGAATCAGAAGAACTATCAGGGCTTGAAGGCATATTGGAACTTATTTGTGTAAGTTTGGCTGTAATTAGCTGAAAATGATATACTATGTTAGTACCAAAGACAAGGAAAAATACACAAAACAGAAGTTAGTGACATATCAACAAAAAACAAAAAACTACACACTGTATTTTTAGAAATATAATTTATAACTGTTGTCTAACATAACCACTTAAAACAGTTTTGTTTTTAGAAATCTTTTCCTCTACTATATTATAGGTGCCATAATGCCTGTCTTATTTAGTGTTACAATTCAAACACCTAATACAGAAAATACAGAGCCTCACACATAACAGATGCTCCATTAACATTTATTGAGTGAAATGTTGACTACAAAAATGAAAGAGTCCCCGGTTTGATTTTCTTGAAAAGTTTGGTAATTATAGATACTTACTGATTTATCCTTTAAGTTTAACTGTCCAATCAACTTTCTATCATCTGCAGGATCTATCAGTTCACCGCCTACAAAGAGCTCAATTTTTGTATGAGCTACATTGGCTTTGATACGATTGAGAATACATCGTCGTACTGAACCGATTGTATCATTTGTATGAGACCATACGTCCAAGTCATCAACCTGTCTGCCCTGGTTTGGAAATCGAACTATAAAAGAAAGGTGTTTACCACGGAAAGCTCTGGGGGAAAAAAAAGGGAAAACATCATCATATTCAGCAGATTTTCAAATCTTCTTGCAAAGAAAATAAAGCTAGCAATTTAAAATTGAATATTTTCTTACTAAACAAGAGAAAGTGAGTTAAAGACACATTATTTTTAGGATCTTGAAAATATTTACTGCTCCTTTTAACTACAAATATTATAAGTAATCTTCAAAACACAACAATCATATTTCACTGTTGTTACTCTTGGACCTATAGTTTACAGGTATCTAGTTACAAGACATTAAAACAGAGACATGAGTAACATTTCATTTATTTTTAATGCTATAAAAGCCCAACTAATATCAAAAGTCATCCCCAAAATGATATTTATGTTGGCATATTATCTTCCTGCAGGTAAGATACAAAAAAATAAAAAACATATTCAAGGAGCAATTTTAATAATTTCATGGTTAAAAAGAGAACTCAAATACTAATGGCTCACATTCTATAAATATCTCTAAATTATACATATTATTTGAGTATACTAAATGGTGAAATCTTAAGAGAAACGTTAATAGACCCGAAGATGAGGGAATTAGGTAACGGAAGTTTTAAGAGGTACAAACTTCCAGTTACAAAATAAATGAGTCATGGGATGACAGGTGGTAACTAATCATGGTGATCATTTTGTAATGGAAAGAAATATTCAGGCACTATGTTGTGTACCAGGAACTAACATAGTATTGTAGGTCAATTATATTTCAAAATCAAACAAACTCACAGAAAAAGAGATCAGATTTGTGATTACCGGGCTCGGGGGCAGGACAGGGGAGGAAGAATTGGATGAAGGCGGTTAAAAGGTACAAACTTCCAGTTATAAGATAACTGAGTACTAGAGATGTAATGCTCAACATGATTAATATAATTAACACTGCTCTATGTTATATATGAAAGCTGTTAAGAGAATAAATCCTGAGTTCTTGTCACAAGGGAAGAGTATTTTTTCCTTTTTCTTTCTTTTGTATTTATATGAGATGATGGATGTTCACTAAACTTATTGTGGTAATCATTTCATGATGTACCAAGTCAAATTATTATAAACTTATAAAGGCTGTATGTCAATTATATCTCAATAAAACTGGAAGAAAAAAAAAGAGAGAAATGTTAGTAGACCATTTAAAAATATTTCTTGCTATACTGGCTATCTGTCAAAGCAGCTTTTAAGAGTTCTCTCCAATTACTCTGCAACCAGACTATGCTATCATTTTTAACAGTGGAAATAAATGGCATCAAAGCACTTCAATGGCAAAATACCCCTGGCAACACTTAATGGGCAACAAAGTCAATGGCAAAACAAACAAACAAACAAACAAAGACCAACCAGAATAAAAAGAAGAAACTAGAGGGCTTCCCTGGTGGCGCAGTGGTTAAGAATCCGCTTGCCATTGCAGGGAACACGGGTTCGAGCCCTGGTCTGGGAAGATCCCACATGCCACGGAGCAACTAAGCCCGTGCACCACAACTACTGAGCCTGTGCTCTAGAGCCCGCGTGCCTAGAGCCCGTGCTCCGCAACAAGAGAAGCCACTGCAATGAGAAGCCCACGCACCGAAACGAGGAGCAGCCCCCGCTCGCCGCAACTAGAGAAAGCCCACGCACAGCAACGAAGACCCAACGCAGCCAAAAAAAAAAAAAAAAAAAGCCATTAAGTTAAAAAGAAGAAACTAGATTTAATTGAGAATGCCCTAAACAAAAACAAGCAAAAAACAGATACTGAAAACAAAACAAAAAAGGTCTACTATTAAAAAAAAAAATTCTATAAGATACAAATACTGTTTTTAAGCAAGACACTAACGTTTTCAAAAAATGAAAAATTTTCTTTCTTCCTGTACATCATCACTTCTTAAAATTAAATGGCTAGGAAAATGTCAAATAATTAAGAAGTAGCACTAGTAGATCAGTTATTCACAAACCTTGACATAGGTAGAATTGTTCTTTCCTCATGATAATCACTGTCACATTCATTTATATACTCCCGTAACACAGTTAGTACTCGAACCATTCGAACAGCTTCCTGTCTTGCACAATTAATACTGTCTTTGTCACCATCCAAAACACACAGTGTGTCATAGGAGGCTTTCAAACGATCAAAGCAAGACTGAATGAAGTCTTCATGGATTACCACCTACAAATAATGGGCCAAATAAAGACAGTTCAAGTTTTATATGTATATAAAGTGTTTCATATATATATTAATAAAACATTAATCTAATTAAAGATGGCAACAATTTAAAGGTAGATCTCATTTAACCATGATCCTATTTAACGAGAGAATCTATATTGATAATTGATAATAAAATATGTTTGAGAACAGACTTGTGGCTGCCAAGGGGGAGAGAGGGTGGGGGACGGATGGATTGGGAGTTTGGGATTAGCACATGCAAACTATTATATACAGAATGGATAAAAAACAAGGTCCTACTGTATAGCACAGGTAACTATATTCAATGTCCTTTGATAAACCATAATGGAAAAGAATATAAACAAAGAATGTATATGTATGTATAACTGAATCACTTAGCTGTGCAGCAGAAATTAACACAACATTGTAAAATCTACTATACATCAATAAAATAGAAACAATAATAATAAACACACACTATGTTTTGTCAAAGGAAGCTAACGTTATTTAACAAGTATAAACTAGATACATAAAAAATGAACTTCAGGATTAGGTGTCAGAATGGAAAGAAATTCGGCCGAAATCTCCTACCATAACTATACTCAAAATAATCACTTCAAGATAATTATATCAAGATGAGACTCATTTAGACAGCATTTTGTAGGAGAGAAATGTGGACTAAATATTTTAGGTATGTTTTTATAATACGAATTGAAACAAAAACAATTTCTAGTTAATCTTGAAGTAAAGAAAAAAATTCTTATTAGCAAGAGTTCTTCAATCAGAATTCAAATTTGTGGAAGTTTTAATACATGTCAATCCTCACCTGATTGACCTGTAGCCTTGGACCAAGGTTCGTGTATATCTCTTTAAGGAGATCTATAGCTCTGCTGGCAATATCATCATTACTCTGAATCACCACCTAGGTTCAAAAAGATTCAAGTGTAAATACCTTTCAAGAAATATTTTAGTTGGGCATTTCCATTCAAACCATACCTTCAGTTATTTTTAATACAGCATTCAATAATTTAAAAGGGAATATCGACTTTGATAATCAAGTAAAATTAAAGTGAGAAAACAGACCAAAAATATAACAAATGCAAACCTCAAGTCTTTGAATAAATCAAGTTAAGAAAGAAAGACACATTTTACTAAGAATAAAATATGCTGTCATTAGTATTATTTAACCCTGCAATTCAACACCCTGGTAACCAAGCAGTGAGATATTAAGGAAGGAATTCAAATTAGTTAAAGGAAACAAAGATTATATGAAATACAGCTTACCATAAAAGGTTACCCACCCCTACCCCATTTGTATAGATCTTCATCACTCATCTAATCATATCAGTGGTTTTCAAACTATGTATAGAACTCTAGGAGTGATGACGAGTTTTAGGGATGAACCCTATAATAGGCTTGGGAGGGGGAAGGGAGTGAAGCATAGGGAGACTGAGTCGCAAGAAAAAAATCACGCTTTCCTTTCTCACTTCAACTAGTTGTACATTTTGGAGTATTATCTAAATTTTGACTTTTAAAAAGGGTCTCTGCTGTTTAAAAATCTTGAAAACCACGCACCTAAAGTCTGAATAATCAAATACCAAAGTAAACAACCTGGTCTGTCTGCAGAAAAACATTTCAGATCCAGAAAACAATATAAACTGCTGTGAACAGATCAGATTTTTAAAGACAGGAATAATATATTAATACTCTATTACAAAAACATGGATGGAACTTGAGGGCATTATGATAAGTGCTAATAAGTCAGAGAGAGAGAGACAAATACTGTGTGATCTCACTTATATGTGGAATCTAAAAAAATAAAAAACACAAACAAAAAATTGAACTCATAGATACAGAGAACAGATTAATGGTTGCCAAATGGTGAACAGGTTCAAAAGGTACAAACTTCCAGTTATAAAATAAATAAGTCCTGGGGATGTAATGCAGAGCACAGTGACTACAGGTAATAATACTGTACTGCATATTTGAAAGAGTGAATGGTAAGAGAGTAAATTTTTTTTTTTGCCGAGCCACACAGCTTTCGGGACCTTAGTTCCCCAACCAGGGACTGAACCCGGGCCACAGCAGTGAAAGCACCGAGTCCTAACCACTGGACCACCAGGGAATTCTCGAGTAAATCTTAAAAGTTCTCATTACAAGAAAAAAAAATGTAACTGTGTAGTGATAGATGTTAACTAGACTTATTGTGATCATTTTGCAGTACGTACACATCAAATCATTATGCTGTATACCTGAAACTAATGTAGTGTTGTATGTCAATTATATCTCAACTAAAAAAAAAAAAAAAAAAAAAAAAAATATATATATATATATATATATATATATATACTATAAAGGTGCAAAGGTGGAAAAATTAGCTTTAAGTAGATAATATTTCACTCAGGTATCTAAAAATATCACAAGTTAAACAGTGCTGATAAAGTATACATTCATAATCCTTTCTAAATAAAGTCTTTTTTTCTGCCCTCTATTTTAGCGTTAAATGGATAAGCTAAAATTAATGTTGAAGAAGAAACAGGTCTACATTAAACTAAAAAAGGGAAGAAAATAACTTTCATGGAGGGGCATGAAAGATCTGTATGGTTAGCGCATTTACTTCTAAACACATCTGGGACAGACAGATTCTAAGCCAAGACAAAAGGAACATCAGTGGCAGAAGGAGGGGGAGGTGGAGGGAGGGAGAAAAGTAAGATAAAGATGAACTATCACTACCTCCTGCGACAAGCATCAGAGCAGCATACATACATATAATTCATTTGTACAAATGTGATTTCTTACCTATTTGAAAAACATCAGATACACTGCTTACAAAGTTCCTACTTTTCACTTACCCTCCAAAGGTAGTCTAATCCTATTAACTCCAAATCATCCATCATATATGCTCTCCTTTTTGCTACTAGTTTTCCTTCTCGACAATTCACAGCTTTGAAGAATCGCTCAAAACATTTCATTCCATTTTCAGTCAGTAGAGAAGGATCAAGCTGAAGTACATTGCTTTCAAAGAAGTCCTTATTAATATCAGGATCCAAGTCTGGTTCATCGCCCATCAACTTGGAATACCACTTAAAACAGGCTTCACGATCACAAAGGTAAACTGCGTTCTCTGCTAAGCATTTCCATATTTGCTTTGCCTGAGGAGCGCAGAGCCACAGTTGGCCATCCTTCAATAAAAATCTTGAAAGACATAAAAAATTAGCAATTAGATCTATATAATTTTTTATCCTGAAAGGCAATCTGTCTCTATATATGGGAAATAATCCATTTATCACAATTATATTTTAACTACAGGTAAAAAGATGTCAGTTTTTTATCAACATCTTAAAATAACTTATTTCTTAATTTTTATCTATTACTAAAAAATACTAGATATTAATTCATTCAACAAGCACATATTAAGCACCTACAATGTGCCAGGAACTCTGCTACATCACTGGACCTAAACTGAAAAAAAGATTTGTTCCCTGTACACGTGAAACACTGTAAATCAACTATACTTCAATAAAAATAAAATAAAATAAAAGGATACACATTGGGAGAAAAAAAGATTTGTTCCCTGAACTTAAACAGTTTCATCTTTGAAACCAGCCATTTTGAAAGTATGTTTACTAGGTTACCTGAGTTTTAGCATTGTGCTTATATGGTATCATTGGAGAAAGAGGTATTCTATTATGTGACTTTATAGATAACCAACTCATCAACGCTGAAGAGTTAAAATTGCTTAAATTTTAATATTTGATGATGATCTAATATTCATCACTCAGTACTTGGCCACACTGAACAGAATAACCGACATATTTTAAACTTTTTAATGTCAAAACTCAACAGGATGCTTATTAATTATTCAGTGGCATTCTCGAGGGTCTTTTTAGTTTTGGGACTATAGGTTTAGTTCAAGTGAATTCTGTTTCAACTAGTTTCTTCCGTTAGCTTCCTTTTTCTTTTAGCATTCATCCACCCACCCTGTCGGCCATATCTCTGAATGACAAGAGAATGAACATCTCGTTTTATTCTGAAGAACTTAACACAATCTTTAGCTAATGTAATGGTGGCTCCATTCCCAATTACATAGTAAGGTGAATGTATTTAAGGTTCCCTCTTCATTTCAAAGCATTTTGAGTTATCAATTCTAGTGTCTTTGATATTTTCATAGTATTGCTGAGCTTAAAGAGGGCTTCTAGCACCTGTCCTACCTAACCCTGTCAGCTCTAATTTACAGATAGGAAACTGAGGTCCAATATGATAAAATACAGTTGTTTTCAGTTTTGAGTTGTGTTTTGGTTTGGTTTGGTTTGGTTTTTAAAAACAGCAGCAGAAAACTTTCTTCAAGCAAAAATTCCATTTGGAAGGCCAATGTATAAAAATAAAAGCAGAGCTGTTTCAATTGTTGGGAAGAGGAGGAAAGAAGTGAGAAATGGGGATAAAACCTCTACTGCTTGTCCAGAAATCTTGGAGGAAGCTCCTCAGAAGCCCTAAGGCTCCAAGGTAGGTTTGAAAAATCACTGGTCTAATAGAAAAAGCACAGACTTAAGTCAGATACACCTAGTTGAGTAGCGCAGCACTATGATATACTGGCTGTGTGATTTCAAACAAGCTAGTTTAAGCCATGCGAATCTCAGTTTTCTTATTAATCAAACTGGGATAATACCTGCCTCCCTGCACTGCTATGAGAATTAAATGTAAAGCATTTAACACAGGTCAAATACAGAGTGAGTAAAGTTCGGTTCCCGTCCCTTGAGAGAATTGCTGTAGGTCATATAGATAGGTACTAATAGAGCAAGGACTAAAAACAAGTCCTCTGATCCCAAACTTTAATTTAGCAAAAGAGCTGATAACCACTCTTCTGTTCTAGGCAATCTAAAAGATACAACACACACCAATCAATAACAATGGCTCACTACGGCAATGATTCTCAATCTGGGGAGGAAGGTCCTTCCATCCAGATGGTTGAAAAACAAAACACACACAAAACCACTTCACTTTAAACAAATGCCAAATTTCTTAAAATCTGGTGTCTAGAGTTTTCCCTCAAGTTAAAATCTTAATGTAACTACTTATGTCAGTGTTTCCAAGTAAGCACATAATTCAATAAACGTAAGCCTATAATTAATGTAGCCCAGGAGAAAATTCCCCAGTGTATCAAAATAATAAATGCAATAGATTTTCTGAGGCACTCATAATCTGGGCATTTCCCTCAGCATGCTTATGATCTGAATAAGCTCTTCTGCTATATGATGTGGTTTCTGAATTCACAAGAAACCTCTCATCATGAAAAATTTTAACAATTTCAAATCTACAAGTGTATAATCATTAAAAGCTAAACATCAATGAGTAAATCAAGCCTTGGACTACATTTAACTTTGGCTTAAGGGAATAAACCTCTTTTCCTCATCCCTATCAGAATAATGTTATTAACCCATGACCCCAGACTGCCTTTGTCAGCCACTGTTAGGATAAACGAGGCACCAAAGAACTCAAATCACTCTTTTGGGGTGCTGGTCCAACAGCCTTTTCTCCCCATTTCCTTAGTGTCTATGATATCATTAAGGTCAATATGGTTCTCTAGCTGCTTCTGTCAAAATATGGAAATCTCTTCTTCAAAAATAAATATAAACAAATATGAAGACCAGAATTCTATACAAAAGGTTTAAATGTGTTCTCTTCAAATACTGCAAAGAAGAAAAGTTAAAACTCAGCCAATAATTTAAAAATATTTAATAATGAACACATAGGGAAATGTCCTGTGACTTTCATGTAATGATTTCCACATGGGGAAATAAAATGTGGCAAGAGCCACCTAACAAAGACCTAGTCATATAGCATATCAACTTGGTATTCTTTATCTGTCTTAAAAAGAGCAACACTAATTGTTTAAAACAAACCTAAGGAAGTTAAGCCGTTCTTGAACTTCTTGAACATGACTATATCTACTTCCCAGCCTCACAGTTTGTGGGTCATAGTCTTCATGGTCTGCAAATTAAGAAAAATCTTGCATTATACACATGGTTATCCATATCATTGCTGACTTTAATCAAAGGAAGATAAGTCAGTTAAAAAGTCGTTAATCCTTTATCACTAAAAGGCAACATGAAATTTACTAATTACTGGTAGTTTCTACCCATCTCCTTTTTTCCCAACCAAAATAACCTTTCCTTTCACATAACCAAAAGAAAATAGTCTGTTAAATGTGCTGTCAAAAATAATTCTTCATACAACCCCTTTGCCCAATTTTCATACATAATGAAGTAATTTCTGATTACAGCCTAAGACTGACCTGAGTGGTCTATGTTATAAAAAATTATATTGCTAACCTCTATCTAGGAAGTTATAGTTAACGCAAGATGCTACTCTACATAATGAAGTTATCATACCATAATCACCACCAGCATGTTATGAAAGCCTTGAACATTCTCAGATAAATTTAAGAAAACTTACCCTCTATCACGGCACGACGACGGGTATATATTGGTCACTAGGCCTAGCTTAATTTGGAAATTCCTTAAAAAAATTTTAATAAAATAAAGCTAGTAAACCCTTTGGTTTTACTTTCATTAGAGTATACCCTACAATGGAAGAAAAAAGTCTCAGTGTTGGCAATGAAAGACCAGAGCAAAAAAAACCTTTAAAAGCACCTCCGGTCCTAAAAACACATTGGACAGTGTTTTTTTGTTTTTATTTTATTGGAAAAAGCCATATATGATCTGGAAATGGTCAAGTTAATTTGTGGCTTAGAGCAGAAGAAAGCTGAAGTAAATGTTCTGAACAAGTGCTTTCAACTGCTTGGGAATCAGAGACATTTCTTCCAGAAAGTTGAGGCAAGTTATGCGGGAATAAGAAATTATGTAATTTTTTTTTTTTTTTAGAAATTGTATAATTTAATTAGCATTAATTATTGGTATTTTCATACCCTGGATCTTATGGTATGTGTATGCTAGTGCCAAAGAATTCTGATTGTGAGAGACCCTTTAGACATAGTAATGGTAATCAATGTCTTCATTTTTTTTTTTTAATTTATTTATTTTTGGCTGCATTGGGTCTTCGTTGCTGCACGTGGGCTTTCTCTAGTTGCGGAGAGCGGGGGCTACTCTTCATCGCGGTGCACGGGCTTCTCATTGCGGTGGCTTCTCTTTGTTGCAGATCATGGACTCTAGGCACACAGGCTTCAGCAGTTGTGGTGCACGGGCTTAGCTGCTCCGTGGCATGTGGGATCTTCCCAGACCAGGGCTCAAACCCGTGTCCCCTGCATTGGCAGGCGGATTCTTAAGCACTGTGCCACCAGGGAAG